>NC_136808.1:0-115000 GCF_951216825.1 Electrona antarctica
CATTACCAAAACATGAATTATCATAGACATAGGCCTACATAGTATTTATAATGATAAATGCATACAATCTTTTTATTATGATTATATATGTTCATATTATTTGTTTGTTTTGGCTTGTTTTTCTTGATTTGGCTTTAAGAGTTGGCTTGTTTTTGGAGGTGGGTTGGCTTATTTCTCTCACACAATGTGGCAACACTGAAGTCAAAACAAAAACAAGACAACGTTGACATTTTTTATTAAAAATAAAACCGCATGAGTTTTCCTGATAATGGTCAGAATCAGCTTAGTGTTCTAAAAGAGTGACTTTGAGAGCTGTTTCCCCGTTACAATGGAAGTCAATGAGAGCCTATTTGTATTTCTAATATGTACTATTAAACTGCACAACGGAGCGAAATAATTCATGGAATGGACTAGTTTGCTCATAACAAGGTAAGAAAACAAACCCTCTTTCTGAGGTCCACACATGCTGTACAGCAAATATATTTATTGACACTGCTTAAACATTTTGACCAGCATTGAAAGCGTGACCAGGATCCTAACATAGTAACCGTCGCTAACGTGGTATTGGCCAAGAACGGGCTTGGGTGGGACTTAGCGAAGAGCTAATTGTCTTCTAAATCATGACAGTTTTCTGAAAACGACTGACACAGAAATGTTTCTGTGTCAGTCGTTCTCAAACATTTTCATGTCATGGACCACCAAAATATATGTAATTGGCCGCGGACCCCCATCTGAAAATATGTTGTTCCAGGGACCCCCCCCCCCCCAGAAGCAAAGATTTTAATTAAAAACCTTCGCTGTGAAAGAATATAATATTCAAAGATTTGCACCACATTTTCACAATTTTTCAAAAATAGCAGATCTACAAGCTCGGTGCCGCGCTACGAGCTTGTAGATCTGCTATTTTTCAAAAGCTAAAGTATAACATGATGCTTAAAGGTGATAGACACGTTTCCAGTGTTTGTACACAGAATTAAAATAGCTCCCCCCCCCCCGGTCATTCTATTTATATATATTTTAAACTTTGGCTTAAAACTTGTCTATATCACCTTTAAAACACCAAAAGGGGTTCCCGTTCAGAATGGGTTAAAAACATGCCCTTTGTTTGCGAACACCTAATCTCGACAAAATGTATTCACCTGCACAAATCGTGAATGTAGTTAGGCAAGTTTGTGTTTGTTTGTGAGGTCAGACCACATCCCGGTCAGCCTACATAAGGCGTTTGTAGGGCCTTAATGCCCTTAGATGGTTTCCTATGTAGGGAGGGACTGATATGTTTGTATAGACAGACAATGAGAGTTAAGACGAGTCATACCGACCTAGAGAGACCTGCATAGAGAGACAACGAGAGAGATCGAGAGAACGAGAGACAGAGAGAGACACGCACAGAAACATTGAAAGAGAATCTGTAGCAATAAAGCGCTCCGCTGGGAACAATGCATCTCGTGTTTCTGCACACTTTGTTGATCCTTTATCCCCTCAGTGTGCTTGTTTTAGCCTCGTCTGCACTCGCCCCTTTATTCATTAAGTCTTTAACTCAATCCAGAGTACAGGCTGCTACCGATACCTGAGAGAGGAAGAAGACCAAGCTGGACAGGGGGAGGAGTGACAAATTCACCAAGAATAAATAGTGCAACCAGGACCCGCTGTTCAGACATCCGGTTGGAATCCGAAGAGGCTAGCCGTATTTTGAGAGGGTCTCTGTGGGGTGTCTTTGTATTGTACGTGTTTGTCCACGTTTGTTAACCATGAGAAATGCTGGGCCTATCAGTGCCAAGCTTTGCATACCCTGCGAGTAGGCCACGGAAGTGAGTATACCCCCACTTGTTGTCACACGTTTTACACCTTTTGAAATATTTAGCTTTAACTGTATGAAAGGAAGTCAATGGCCCCCGTATTACTGTATATATCATTACTGTATATGTGTCATATTACTGTATATCACAGATGACTGGCGTCAGAGGCTGGTCACATGAAGTCCGAGATGGGAGTCACGTTGTTCCTGTGTGGATCCCAAAATCCACATGATTTCCTAGTTCATCACTTCCAGGGGCATATTATCCCAGTGACGCATATAATGACAGTCATCTCCATATTTGGCGCATAAAGAAACACAGATTTGTGGAATTTTATAGATATAATGGACCAGGCTTACTCTGGAGCTTTAAGTCGAGAATGATGCAAGTTGGAAATGGCAGGGTCCAACCAGATGCCTGCTCTGCACAACACACCGTTTGATCCACAGCGAACACGCCAAGTTAAGTGGATCGGTCGGCCAGGTTTGAGTTAGGGGGCGGACGCACACATGCGCACAGCCACACACACTTATTCTGTGAATTTATAGATATACAATACAAGATAGATACTGACATTTTTTTCATCTTTTAGTGTGTGTTCACAAACACAAACTTTGTCCTAACACAAACATTGACCGGAATGAGATGATGTACGGTGATAAGAGCGCCCCTCACTTCACACGGGTGTGATTTCATTATTCTTTTTTACTTGTTGTTGTTTTATTGGGAAGCACTATTTTGATTTATTGACTTGTTGCTAAACACACACATTGGACATTGGGTAATGCACCACTATACATTAATATCAATTAAACTATGAAACATATCACTCAGAAATATACATGCAGAACATTTCAGATGAAGCCGGTCGATTTGGCAGCTTACTTTTTTTTCCTTACATTTTTATCCCACCATTTTTGTAACCCATTTTTGTCAATTTGTGTCAATTATTGTCTAATAATGTAATCCTGGCCGCTACACTCCCTCTTTCCCTCCTTCTATCCAAGCCTCTTCTTCTCAACCTGGCAGGGGGAGGTTCCCCGGCTGGCCAGGGGGAGGTAGTTTAAAGACTAGGATTACTGCATGTTTTTTTGTGAGGACACCTGCCCTAGTGGACACGGGGGAGAACATGCAAACTCCACACAGAAAGGGCCTTTTTGCCAACCCCACCTAGGTTATGGGCACTGATGACGCAGAGGTGAGAACACGCCCCATCCCCCCCCCCCCCCCCCCCCCAGCGCCCACATCGTCCCCAGCGGGAATCGAACCCAGGACCTTCTAGCTGTGAGGTGACAGCGCTAGCGACTGTTCCACTGTGCCCCTACACCAATATTACATATATTGTGTTGCAGGATGACTGTATGAGGAGCAGCATGCAAAACTTTGGGCAATAATACAGAAATAGGTGAAATCATTACCATACATACTACTTATACAGGGTTCCATACCGTACTTTTTCCAGGCTCTAATTCTAATAATAAAATGGTGCCTTTACCTTAGCGGCATAACTCCACATGTCTATGCGATCCTGTAGTCTTTTCTTACACTCTGGCTGCAGACGCACTCGCTTGTCCTGCAGCGCCTCCATCAGACAAGACATCTCTACAGGGAAGGAGACGGTGACATATTATTTGGACGGCGGCTGGGAAAGCTTTTCTCCATACAAGACACTTCAGCTTGTATTGGTGAATACACAGTACATACTAATTCATATCACTTATTCATTCCATTTACCAAAGCACGAGCCTTTATTTACCAAACGGTCCTCTAATCCACCGTTTCCCCCAAACAGTGGGTCGGGACCCATTTGTGGGTCGTGGACACATTGTTATGGGTCCCCTTACTTTAATTGCTTCCTACATTTGGTTTTTAATTATTAGTAAATCAAAACATTTTAAAAAAAACATTCCCAAAAAAGCAAAACTTTTCATGAATCAATAACAAAATCCAATGATTTTTTTTCCTCCCAGTAATGTCATGAAGAAATGAAAGAAAAATCGAAGAAATTCCAATTAGAACAAATATCTAAATGAGACTCTATAGTAACGTAGAGTTCTAACCAGTGTTGTTTTTGGCAGCAAATTTTGATTTTAGTTTTAGTCATAGTCTTTTGAATAGTTTTCATTTAGTTTTAGTCACATTTTAGTCACCTGGAATGTGTTAGTGTTAGTCTAGTTTTAGTCGACTAAATGTCATGAGATTTTAGTCGACTAAATCTACAGTTGATTTAGTCGACTAAAATGTATTTTGGTGGACATTGATGCTGTCGTAAGGACTGTTTTTACACTTGCTGAAAATAGCCGATCTACAAGCTCACAACGCGTCGCGTTGCGACGCGTTGTGAGCTTGTAGATCGGCTATTTTCAGCATGCAACCAATTGTAAAATGACTTATACTGGATCTCTTGTCCACTAGTCCCTTCCTAACATTTTAGTCTAGCTTTTATTTGTTGACGAAATTGTCAGTATATTTAGTCTTAGTTTTAGTCATCATGGCTTAGTTTTCATTTAGTTTCCATTTAGTTTTCTTCAGTGGAAAAAGGTAGTCGACGAACATTTATCGTCTTAGTTTTAGTCGACGAAAACAACACTGGTTCTAACGGTATCCTCTCTAATGAGGCTTCATGCTGCGTTCACACTGGCAGCTACAAAATAAACAAAACCACACAGCGACGCAGTGTACTTAACACAATCCGTGCCGGGATTCCTTCAAATAGGAGCTCTGGGGTGCTGGAAAGACATGGCCGCTTTTACTCTGAAACCCACGACCCGGAAACAATCCGGAAAAAAGTTTGCTTTAAGTTAGCTTACATTGCTATCGTTTTAATTTATACGATATATGATCCAAAAAGCGTTGATAATTTGAGGGAGAGACGGATGAGGAGCAGAAATGAAGCTAGTATATCCGTCAGATCAAAACCACGGAGAGCGCCCTGGATTAGGAGAGACGAGGCATTATTTCTGCCGCACTAACAGCCGCACTAAAAGCTAACATGAGCCCAGAGTGTAGCATACGGTAGCGAACTGAAAAATAAAATATCACACCCGTGTGAACTGAGTGGTGTAAGGTCTTAGCCTGTCTGACGTAATGAAATCACACCCGGGTGAACAGGGTGAACATAGCAACCATGCTAATTTTTTCTGCACTAACAAAGCCAGTTGTAGGAGTGGTTTACACCACTCAAAAAGGAAAAAAATCAGAATATTCTTCTCTCGCCCGGTATCATTGAGGATGCGCTAGGACGTCTACACGTCCTATGAAGTCGTCGGTTGGGATCCCTAGGATGTGTGGACACGTCCTACGGACGAATTGTGTTAATGGTCAGCGAGTTCCTGTTGAAGTGTTGATTTACTACCCGCTTGTTTACAAAATCAAGAAACAATTATAATGATGAAAGAAAATTCCCCCCATTAAAAGTGTGTGGAGAGTGGAAAGAACACTGTCATTTTGTAGCCTTTAAGCTGTAGTTGAGGCCAGCTCAATTTGGGATTGTAGCGTTTGTAGCTACAGACTTTGTAGCTACAGACTTTGTAGCCGCCACAAACGTCGACAATGTATGGTAGACTGTAGATTTGCCTCTCCAGTGTGAACACGGTATTATAGCAGCAGAGTGGTATTATACGGGGTGCATACTTAGTTTAGACGGGTGCAGTACTTAGTTTAGACAGTTTTTGGTTTAGACTTGTCATTGGTTAGACATGGGTTAAGGTTAGGTAAGGTTTAGGTGTGCTGCCCCGTGGGAGGTTAGGTTTCTGGTTTAAGGACTTCAGTGTTTTGTACCAAACTATTGTATGAGTACCGAACAAAGAATGTTTGCTTTCGCCATCTTTGTTGAAGAAGAGTCTGGGCAATTAAGTTTTAGTCTTAAAAAATGTCTTAATCTAGTCGTATACCTCTGAGGTCAACGATTAAAGTGTTGATTGATGATTCAACCTTGATGATTAAACCTTTGAGGGGATTAAGTCCACCCATCAAGTCCATTAGTGTCAACCTCAGACCAAGATGGTCTGATTTTGAATCTGAATGGCTTTGTGTTTCTGCTATTGTCCTGGCTCTGCTCTAATTAAGAGCCATTTAGGAGTTTAGCATTTAAGGGTTTGTTTACTATCCTGTTCCCTGTAGGCCTATTGGATTGGTATTGTTTAAGCCGTGTGGAAATTTGGTGTTTAATTTTAAAATCCACTGCTTCTCTGCATATCTCCTTTCCCCCTCTGTCCAGGTTTGATTAGATTCTAATCCACAAACCTCCAAGGCACTAATCCCATGGGTCATGAAATGTTGAACAATTAATAAAGTTGTTTCTTTTGCATTATTTATATTATATCTATGTTGGTTTAGTCTATCTGCTATTGTGTTTCTAGTTTCACCCACATATTGTAGGTTGCATTTGTTGCATGTAATTAGATAGACACAGTTACTAGTATTAGCCTGTATGATTTGATTTATTCCCACCATTCTCATTGTGGTTCTATTTGAGATAGGTTGTAGTTGTAGGACTAATGACTGGTCTAACCAAGGACAAGTCTAAACCAAAAACTGTCTAAACTAAGTGTGATTCTAAATGTGTTTAATTTCAAGGACCCCCATTTCGAAATGCACATTAGTCTACGGACCCCCATTTAATGGTGTTTCTATCTCTGGGGACCCCCAATTTATATCGTAAAAATCAATGTTAATTTAACTCTGAGTCAGTGTACAAATGGAACCAAACAGCTCTCAGAGTTACAGACCCCATAAGGGTCCATTTTGGTTCCAAACTATCATCTAGCTGGGGACCCCTGGGGGTCCCCCGGACCCCACTAAGGGAACTACTGGTTTATAGTAAGGGAGTACTAACGGCGTCCTCTGCCTGGAGTGATGGCAGCACAGTGATGTTTCAGATCCAGAGCACAGGCTGTGTGCAGGACCGGGTCAACAAAGATGTCTGCCTTGCTCTCCTTCAGCATGGTCAACACCTCCTGGGAAGACAACAAGAACATCAGTCAAATCGTTAACAACGGGGGAAAAAAACTGCTTTTAACCCATTTAGGACCGAGGTCGATTAAAAAAAAAAGGCTTCTAAATCATAAAAAAAAAATCTGAAAAACCTATGTTTCTATGTCAGTGGTGCTCAACCTTTTTCATGTCAAGGACCCCCAGAATTATCTCTATTGGGCCACGGACCCCCAACTGAAAACATGTAGTTCCAGGGACCAGGAGCAAATATTTTAGTTAAAAATGTTTGCTCTGAAATATAAATTCAATGATTTGCGCCACATTTTGAAGAATTTTCAAAAATAGCAGACCTACAAGCTCGTAGCGCGCCACTCGGTGGCGCGCTATGAGCTTGTAGATCTGCTATTATTCAATAGCTAAAGTATAACATAATGCTTTAAAACACCAAAAGGGGTTCCCGCCCAAAATGGGTTAAACAGCACTGCTGCTGCGGCAAATCACATTAAAGTTGGAGTATTAGAGGCTGTTTATTAGAGTTGTAGGCGGTGTCGTGCAGTAACCTTCTTGCAGGCGTCCTGTTTGATCTTCAGCAGGTTGACTTTCAGACACTCCTCCACCTGTCCCGTCTGCTCCTGAGCTGCAGCCTCCTCGGAACACAACCTGGAGATCTACAGCGAGGAAGAGATGACAGGGAACCACATGTTTGCAGTTTACTGTACTTATTTCTGTGCGTGCAACGTGCGTGCGTGCGTGCGTGCGTGCGTGCGTGCGTGCGTGCGTGCGTGCGTGCGTGCGTGCGTGCGTGCGTGCGTTTTCATGTACCTCTTCGGTGCAGTGGATCTGGAGTTGTGGATCCAGTCTGTAGTCCAGAGCAGACTCCTGCAGGATCACCCTTATCTGGTCCTCACAGTCTGGAGACAACCTCTACACGCACGCACGCACGCACGCACAAGTAACAGTTACATTACTTTTAATAAACTATAGGGGCAGTTAAATAAAAAAAGAAAAAGGCATAGCCATTATTATTCAGTATTATACTGTAGCTGAACACATGTAGAGGAATAAATGTTGACAAAATAGTGTGTAGGCCTACATAAACAACAGGCTTAAATGAGTCAACGTGCGTGTGTGTGTGTGTACGCGCGCACACGATGCAATGACGAAAGGGGGTAGTTAGTTAGACAGAGTAACGCAACAGAATCAAACCACTTGGCAAAGTTAGCCTTTAGCAACACAACTACAATTACAATACACTGTTCTGCGTGGGATGTTCCTGAGTCGTGCGGGTGCGCACGTTAGGGGGAACATTGCGGGAGGAGTAGGACCAAGGCTCTATGTCCTCCTGATGGGGGCTCCTCACTGGCAGGTGAGCCAGTAGGATACTGAACAGCAGTGAGCGACAACACAGAAATGTGTATGGGGAGGAATCAATTGGCATAAACGACTAAATTGGGAAGAAAATGAACGTAGCCTAGTGTCGACAAACCTGGTCAGCATATTTGAGTTTAAGACAGGAGATAACTTGTCCTTCGAGTTCGGAATCGTCACTGGCTTTGTTCAGGATGCTCTGACAGAACTTAGGGATGTCCGCCCGACACGCCTTCCTCAGCACGGGATTCAACCTGTAGTCTGACACACACACACACACGCAGTTATAAATGTAGTTGATTTTTATTGATTATTGCGAACGCAGTGAGCATTTACTATGAGACCCAGCATAAAACTTAACTTAAAAAAAAACTTAACTTAAAAAAAAAACTTAAAAAGGAAAAACGCACACACACAAAAAACTTAACTTAAAAAAAAACGTAACTTAAAAAAAACTTGACTTAAAAAAAAAACGTAAAAAGGAAAAACGCACACACAAAAAACTTAACTTAAAAAAAAACTTAACTTAAAAAAAAAAACTTAAAGGAAAAACGCACACACAAAAAACTTAACTTAAAAAAAAACTTAACTTAAAAAAAAACTTAAACAAAAAACTTAAAAAAAAAAAACCTAAAAAAGAAACACGCACGCACGCACACATACACACACTAAAAAAAAACTTGAAAAAACATTTAATTTAAAAAAACTTTACTTAAAAAAAACCTTAAAAAGTACATAATTTATTCTAATTGTTGTTATTGCAATTTACGAGCTGCGTTCGCTTCCCGCGTTTGCGCGTCTTACTTGTATCTCTAGTGTGTGTGTGAGTGACTGTGTGTGTGTTTACCTGTATTCTGTGTGATTTGTCTCTTGGTGATCATTTGTTTACACTTGGGGTCCATTAGCTCACTGTTCTTATTCTGTTTGAGACACTGAAGGACGTTTCTGGCATCTGCATCCGTACAGAACCTCTGTGTGCGCACGCACACGCACACGCACACACACACACACACACACACACACACACACACACACACACACACACACACACACGTAAGTGGACATCGAAGGAGATGCAGTGTAATATTTGTTTCCCAATTGTCCACATGTACCTGCTTTGACTAGGTTTATTCATGTTATCATGAATAAAGCACTTTGTTGTGAGCTGAACATTTTATGTTATTACTAAATCCTGTATTTCTAAATATCTGTTCCTTCTCTCTCTCTCTCGTCTACATTTGTACGGTCAAATAACACACCTTGATCATCTGCTTGCAGACTCTCATGAGCTGGTAGTCCAGTTCTGGGTCGCTCATCTCCACCTCCTGCAGTCTGAAGATCCTCTGATGACAACGCTGAGATAACTGCTTCTTATTCTCCTTCAAACACTCTATCATCTGAGAGAGAGGGAGGGAGGGAGGGAGGGGGGGAGAGAGAGAGAGAGAGAGAGAGAGAGAGAGAGAGAGATTTTAACCCATTTAGACCTGAGGAGGATTCTACAAATGTCTTATAAATCATGACAGTTTTCTGAAAAACCCTATGTTTCTATGTCAGTCGTTCTCAAACTATTTCATGTCAAGGACCCCAAAGATATATGTAATTGGCCGCCGACCCCCATCTGAAAATATGTTGTTCCAGGGACCCCCCAGAAGCAAAGATTTGAGTTAAAAACATTGGCTCTGAAAGAATATAATATTCAAAGATTTGCACCACATTTTCACGATTTTTCAAAAATAGCAGATCTACAAGCTTGAAGTGCGCGCTATGAGCTTGTAGATCTGATATTTTTCAATAGCTAAAGTATAACATAATGCTTAAAACACCAAAAGGGGTTCCCGTCCAGAATGGGTTTAAGGTGTAAAAACTTACAGGGTCCGACGAGCTGATTCACTATGATTGTGTGTGTGTGTGTGTGTGTGTGTGTGTGTGTGTGTGTGTGTGTGTGTGTGTGTGTGTGTGTGTGTGTGTGTGTGTGTGTGTGTGTGTGTATGATTGTAGCTCTATATTCTCTCATCACACAAGATGGTTTATGACATGCTTGTGCTTGGAAAGACAAGAGAATCCAGGCAGAGCAGCTGAGTGTCACCGGGCGGATTAGCTCAAAGCTCAATCTTTGGCATCTTGTTTGCAAAGAATTTCTAACATTATCATTAACCAGCATTTAACGGCTGGTTTAAAAACTTTGATATCACAATTTGCACCTTCATTCGTGCGGTCTTTCTGGGCTGTGAAGTACCGTCCGAACTATTCCACACTCCACTCCGCCCCCTCCCCTTCACCTTACACCACCCCCACGTCTACAATAGTTTGTGTTACAATCATTTTTGATATCCTGAAACTGATATATAATTGAAAAAATATTTCCCTTTAACCCATTTTGACCTGAGATCAGATTCTAAAAGCTATGTTTCTGTCAGTGGTTCTTCGATTTTTCAAAAATAGCAGACCTACAAGCTCGTAGCGCGCCACTCGGTGGCGTGTTATGAGCTTGTAGATCTGCTATTTTTCAATAGCTAAAGCATAACATAATGCTAACACCAAAAGGGGTTCCTGCCCAAAATGGGTTAACCGACTCATTGTCCGCTGTAATCATGCTATTGGTGTGCACGTCAACAGTTGCTGATTGTATGCGACTGTGGCTCAAGAGGTAGAGCAGGTCGTCCAATGATCCATGGGTCGGCGGTTCGAATCCCGGCTCCTCCTGTCTACATGTCGAAGTGTCCTTGGGCAAGACACTGAACCCCAAATTGCTCCCGATGTGCTGGTTGGTACCTTGCATGGCTTCCGCCGCAATCGGTGTATGAATGTATGGGTGAATGGGTGAATGTAATGCACAATCTATGTAAAGCGCCTTGGATAAAGGCGCTATATAAATGCACCATTTACCATTTTACCATTTGTAATCAGACTCACCTGGGCATTACCAAAATTCACATTGGAACACAGGCGGTTGATGTCCGTCTTACAGGAGTCGTATAACTCTGGCTCCAAACGGATATCTTCAGACTGAGGAGAGGAGAGGACCTGCTTTTTGCTTGTTTTTATACACAGTACACATAACTAGTTTGCAAGTTTCAAGTTCCAGCTGAGAATTATCAATGTGTTTGGTGACAGAACCAAAAATAACAAAGCAATGATATTTAAGGTGTTGGGATTGCCTATCTCAAGCAAGTTTGAAGTCTCTGCAAGGCTTGACCAGTTGACCATTTTAAGTGGTCCTACCATCTCTAGAGTGGGTGAGTGGTCCTACCATCTCTAGGGTGGGTGAGTGGTCCTACCATCTCTAGGGCGGGTGAGTGGTCCTACCATCTCTAGGGTTGGGTGAGTGGTCCTACCATCTCTAGGGTGGGTGAGTGGTCCTACCATCTCTAGGGTTGGGTGAGTGGTCCTACCATCTCTAGGGCGGGTGAGTGGTCCTACCATCTCTAGGGTTGGGTGAGTGGTCCTACCATCTCTAGGGTGGGTGAGTGGTCCTACCATCTCTAGGGTTGGGTGAGTGGTCCTACCATCTCTAGGGTTGGGTGAGTGGTCCTACCATCTCTAGGGTGGGTGAGTGGTCCTACCATCTCTAGGGTGGGTGAGTGGTCCTACCATCTCTAGGGCGGGTGAGTGGTCCTACCATCTCTAGGGTTGGGTGAGTGGTCCTACCATCTCTAGGGTGGGTGAGTGGTCCTACCATCTCTAGGGGTGGGTGAGTGGTCCTACCATCTCTAGGGGTGGGTGAGTGGTCCTACCATCTCTAGGGGTGGGTGAGTGGTCCTACCATCTCTAGGGTGGGTGAGTGGTCCTACCATCTCTAGGGGTGGGTGAGTGGTCCTACCATCTCTAGGGGTGGGTGAGTGGTCCTACCATCTCTAGGGGTGGGTGAGTGGTCCTACCATCTCTAGGGGTGGGTGAGTGGTCCTACCATCTCTAGGGTGGGTGAGTGGTCCTACCATCTCTAGGGGTGGGTGAGTGGTCCTACCATCTCTAGGGGTGGGTGAGTGGTCCTACCATCTCTAGGGCGGGTGAGTGGTCCTACCATCTCTAGGGTTGGGTGAGTGGTCCTACCATCTCTAGGGTGGGTGAGTGGTCCTACCATCTCTAGGGGTGGGTGAGTGGTCCTACCATCTCTAGGGGTGGGTGAGTGGTCCTACCATCTCTAGGGTGGGTGAGTGGTCCTACCATCTCTAGGGTGGGTGAGTGGTCCTATCATCTCTAGGGGTGGGTGAGTGGTCCTACCATCTCTAGGGTGGGTGAGTGGTCCTATCATCTCTAGGGGTGGGTGAGTGGTCCTACCATCTCTAGGGTGGGTGAGTGGTCCTATCATCTCTAGGGGTGGGTGAGTGGTCCTACCATCTCTAGGGGTGGGTGAGTGGTCCTACCATCTCTAGGGTGGGTGAGTGGTCCTACCATCTCTAGGGGTGGGTGAGTGGTCCTACCATCTCTAGGGTGGGTGAGTGGTCCTACCATCTCTAGGGTTGGGTGAGTGGTACCATCTCTAGGGCGGGTGAGTGGTCCTACCATCTCTAGGGTGGGTGAGTGGTACCATCTCTAGGGCGGGTGAGTGGTCCTACCATCTCTAGGGTTTGGGTGAGTGGTCCTACCATCTCTAGGGTGGGTGAGTGGTCCTACCATCTCTAGGGGTGGGTGAGTGGTCCTACCATCTCTAGGGTTGGGTGAGTGGTCCTACCATCTCTAGGGGTGGGTGAGTGGTCCTACCATCTCTAGGGGTGGGTGAGTGGTCCTACCATCTCTAGAGTGGGTGAGTGGTCCTACCATCTCTAGGGCGGGTGAGTGGTCCTACCATCTCTAGGGTGGGTGAGTGGTCCTACCATCTCTAGGGTGGGTGAGTGGTCCTACCATCTCTAGGGTGGGTGAGTGGTCCTACCATCTCTAGGGTTGGGTGAGTGGTCCTACCATCTCTAGGGCGGGTGAGTGGTCCTACCATCTCTAGGGTTGGGTGAGTGGTCCTACCATCTCTAGGGGTGGGTGAGTGGTCCTACCATCTCTAGGGTGGGTGAGTGGTCCTACCATCTCTAGGGGTGGGTGAGTGGTCCTACCATCTCTAGGGGTGGGTGAGTGGTCCTACCATCTCTAGGGTTGGGTGAGTGGTCCTACCATCTCTAGGGGTGGGTGAGTGGTCCTACCATCTCTAGGGTGGGTGAGTGGTCCTACCATCTCTAGGGTGGGTGAGTGGTCCTACCATCTCTAGGGGTGGGTGAGTGGTCCTACCATCTCTAGGGGTGGGTGAGTGGTCCTACCATCTCTAGGGTGGGTGAGTGGTCCTACCATCTCTAGGGTGGGTGAGTGGTCCTACCATCTCTAGGGGTGGGTGAGTGGTCCTACCATCTCTAGGGTGGGTGAGTGGTCCTACCATCTCTAGGGTGGGTGAGTGGTCCTACCATCTCTAGGGTGGGTGAGTGGTCCTACCATCTCTAGCTCCTCCACGCGCAGCTGTTTGCGGCATTTAAGGGAAACCCGCTGTTCCTTGACGTCCTGGAGCGTGTCATTTCTCACTGTGGTGCTCAGACAGATCACTACGTCCACCCTGACAGGCAGAGATAGAGAGACAGACAGGCAGAGATAGAGAGACAGACAGGCAGAGATAGAGAGACAGACAGGCAGAGATAGAGAGACAGACAGGCAGAGATAGAGAGACAGACAGGCAGAGAGAGAGACAGACAGGCAGAGATAGAGAGACAGACAGGCAGAGATAGAGAGACAGACAGGCAGAGATAGAGAGACAGACAGGCAGAGATAGAGAGACAGACAGGCAGAGATAGAGAGACAGACAGACAGACAGACAGACAGACAGACAGACAGACAATATTAATCACAGCTTAAAAATGTATTAATCGTGATTAATCACCATGTCGAACTATGTCCAAAATATGCCATGTTTTTCCGTATTTGGTTGTGGGAATGGAAAGATAAATGACAGGCAGGCAGATTAACATACGTATGTTTTATTTTTGATAACAAATCCAGTGTGGTAGGATGGTGTCTGTTGTAGTGCTATGTGATTTGAGCCGCTGCCTATGTAAATTGTGCAGCTTTTTAAGGCAATATAAGGACTTGTGTTTTTCCCCCAGCAGATAGCAGAGTGGATGGAATTATGGGATGTATGGGGCGGGTCATCCAAGCATCATGCATTCATTGCTATTGCTGAACCCTGGCTAAAGAATCAAGTCAGACAACAGAACAGCGTTGCATTGCATTGAATTTATATATGGAGTATTTAGAAGACTGGCAGGGACACGTCTGTTTCTGTTTAAAGGAGCATTCAGTGATTTGACTTAATTCAAATATCACTTATTTTTTCTTTTTTTCTGGATAATTCTCCCTACTATAGAGTGTGCTGACCATATAAGGAGTTCCTCCCTGGCCCCAGTGAGCCCCTGGGGTCAAAAAACCCTAGTTTCAGTTTGGGCTTTGGGTGGCAAAGCCTTCATCCAATCAGGATGAGAGGGGCCTTCCTCCAATCATGATCGGGGGGGGGCGGGCCTTAGTGCACATGCTGTTGGCCTGTTGCACTTCCCCCCACTGTAGAGCGTGCATGTGCACATTTTGTTACCGGGGCGGACTGGGTGGTTTTCCAAATCTCCCAAATCACTGAATGCTCCTTTAACTCATTTAGGTCTGACATCGAAATTTAAAAAATGTCTTCTAAATCCTACAGTTTTCTGAAATACCTTGTGTTTCTGTATCAGTGGTGTTCAATATTTCATGTCAAGGACCCCAAAAATGATATGTAATATACAAGTTCATAGCGCGGCACCGAGTGCCGTGCTATGAACTTGTAGGTCTGCTATTTTTCAATACCAAAAGGGGTTCCCGCCTAAAATGGGTTAACACTCTCATAGCCTCTGTACGCAGGCTTTTATTTTCCTTCGCATTCGGCTCGAAAATTCGCCCCAAATTTGGTGACGTCAGTGTGCACTGTTTTCTACCAGGGAGGGGAGGGGCGGAGGGGGAGGCGCTCAGATCGGTGAACCAATATGATCCAATGCCGTGATCCCAGCGGCCCTCTAGACCAGAAATCACGGCGGCAACACTCTCATGACCAAAGAGGAAGCCATTGCTGTGTCCACACATGCTATCGACATTATTAGCCTTCATACCCTGGGCTAGAAGCAGTGTTAATCAGAAAACATCAGCATCCACATTCAAAAAAACCCATACAGATCAATGAGGGACTCACTTCTTCTTGATGTTGGGACACAACTTGAGCACATCCTCCTTACAGGCCATCTTGAACTTGTAGGAGAAACGGAAGTCTTTCATCTGGATCTGTAGGAGAGGAGAGGATGAGAGAGACACATTATGTCACGTAAACTCTTAACCATTGGGTCATCTTAAAATCGTCTCATATCGTCCAAAAATAAACAAACTCTCTCTGTTTATTTGTTTCTATTTTGGAACACAGTTCATATTTGACGTGATTAAAAAAAAAAAAAAAAGTCTACAGAATGGGGGGGACCCCCTCCTCCCATTCTGTATTCCCATAGACTTTAAAAAAAAAAAACAATCAACAGCAGTAAACAGTAGTAAATTTACGTCAGACTTCGGTGCTCTATGGTATCAGATGAACTCTGAAAATGCAGAAATGCACTTACAAGGTGCGCAAGTGAATGAACAAAGACAAAGGAAAACAAAGAAAACATGACAGGCAGAGAGGGAAGGGATAAAAAAAAGACAGAACGACAGACAGACAGACAGAGGTCATACAGACAGATGGGTATAGAGGACAGACAGAGAAGGCTGTACTTTACTGACCAGCTGGAAGTGTGTGACTCCCACGGAGCATTTGTCGTTCATCTCTCTCTGATGTTTGTTCTGGACCAAACACTCCATCAGCTCACCTGTATCCATCTGGTTATCAGCAGCATCCTAACGCAGATAAAAACACACCACGTCGTATACACATGATGGCAGTGGCGTGCACAGACATTTAGAGGGGCAGGTGCTCAAGTTAAAAAAGGGCACCTTGTGCAGCGCGTGGAACCGGCCGGTTGCCTTAATCTATTTTGGGCGGGAACCCCTTTTGGTGTTAGCATTATGTTATGCTTTAGCTATTGAAAAATAGCAGATCTACAAGCTCATAGCGCGCCACCGAGTGGCGCGCTATGAACTTGTAGGTCTGCTATTTTTGAAAAAGAAAAAAAAAGAAAAAAAAAAGGTTTTTTTTCTTCAAAAGGGCACATTGCCAAAAGGGCAGGGGGTGCTCTAGCACCCCCTAGTGTCTATCTGTGCACGCCACTGACGTCGTATACACATGATGGGCAGGGACTGACGCGGGAGAGTGAAGATTTCAGAGTACACCGAGAGATATAAGAAGAAGAACTAGAAAGGTTTGATCGATAGAGCGCAAATCTCTGCCGGGAGACATTCCCTATACCTACGTGAAATTAAAAAATGTAATGAAATAAAAACACACCGATAACCGACATTTCTAATATTTGCAAAGATTTTGAAACAACAGCAACGTTTCACTTCCAAGCAAAGATAATCATACAAATAAACACAAATTAGCTTTTTCATAGTTAAAAATTCTCGCCCTGATGAAGACCAGTTATGGTCAAAACATGTTGGCAGTTGCCTTTTAATTAAACAAAGGCTATGCCTCCTTTTAACTTTGAGTGCCCGGATCGTCTCTTTTTTTCCCTACAAAACTGAACTTTTATTTAATTTAACCACTTTTCCAAAATAAATCTAAAACAGCTCACAGTGTGTCACAACACACATCGTTGTGAGCTTCTAGAACTGCTTTTTGGCATATAATGACTTGCCCAAATTAGGGACGGCAGGTTGAAAGTGGTTACAAATGGAGGACACATGGGGTTGAGGGTGGATGACACTTACGTGACAGTGGGCCTGTAGAACTGGCTCACAGGCTCTCATCAGCAAGGCCTCTATCTGAATGTCCTGTCAAAACACAACATCCAGCACTTCACAATACAACCTCACACCCAAAAGTCAACAATCCCACTGAACCGTTGGGTGCAGTATGGTACAGTAATACACAGTAAACAAATAAAGCCATTGTGGTACTTTAACCCTGAGAGGGCACACATGGAACCAAAATGGGTCAAAACTAAATGTGATGCAAGAACTCAACTATAAAATATTGGTGGACTTACTCACATACATATAAGATATAATAAGACATAATTGCATAAAATGTCAAATGTGATTGCTCCTCAAGCCTTCTCAACAAGAGGCAGTAAACGGGCAATCGGTGAACCAATATTGGCTCCATGTGCTATCCACCCCTCTAGACCAGAAAGCACGCTGGCTGGGCCAAGCACCATGTGCTACCCACCCCTCTAGACCAGAAAGCACGCTGGCTGGGCCAGGCTCCATGCGCTATACCCACCCCTCTAGACCAGAAAGCACGCTGGCTGGGCCAGGCTCCATGCGCTATATCCACCCCTCTAGACCAGAAAGCACGCTGGCTGGGCCAGGCTCCATGCGCTATCCACCCCTCTAGACCAGAAAGCACGCTGGCTGGGCCAGGCAACATGTGCTACCCACCCCTCTAACCCACCCCTCTAGACCAGAAAGCACGCTGGCTGGGCCAGGCTCCATGCGCTATACCCACCCCTCTAGACCAGAATGCACGCTGGCTGGGCCAGGCTCCATGCGCTATACCCACCCCTCTAGACCAGAAAGCACGCTGGCTGGGCCAGGCAACATGTGCTACCCACCCCTCTAACCCACCCCTCTAGACCAGAAAGCACGCTGGCTGGGCCAGGCACCATGTGCTACCCACCCCTCTAACCCACCCCTCTAGACCAGAAAGCACGCTGGCTGGGCCAGGCTCCATGCGCTATACCCACCCCTCTAGACCAGAAAGCACGCTGGCTGGGCCAGGCTCCATGCGCTATACCCACCCCTCTAGACCAGAAAGCACGCTGGCTGGGCCAGGCTCCATGCGCTATATCCACCCCTCTAGACCAGAAAGCACGCTGGCTGGGCCAGGCTCCATGCGCTATCCACCCCTCTAGACCAGAAAGCACGCTGGCTGGGCCAGGCAACATGTGCTACCCACCCCTCTAACCCACCCCTCTAGACCAGAAAGCACGCTGGCTGGGCCAGGCTCCATGCGCTATACCCACCCCTCTAGACCAGAATGCACGCTGGCTGGGCCAGGCTCCATGCGCTATACCCACCCCTCTAGACCAGAAAGCACGCTGGCTGGGCCAGGCAACATGTGCTACCCACCCCTCTAACCCACCCCTCTAGACCAGAAAGCACGCTGGCTGGGCCAGGCACCATGTGCTACCCACCCCTCTAACCCACCCCTCTAGACCAGAAAGCACGCTGGCTGGGCCAGGCACCATGTGCTACCCACCCCTCTAGACCAGAAAGCACGCTGGCTGGGCCAGGCTCCATGCGCTATACCCACGCCTCTAGACCAGAAAGCACGCTGGCTGGGCCAGGCTCCATGCACTATACCCACCCCTCTAGACCAGAAAGCACGCTGGCTGGGCCAGGAGACTACAGACGCTGCACTAACGGGGGTGTGCGGGCAACGGCAGTAACAGTGTTAAGGAGAACTCTGTTATTCTAAATGTTAGCTTCGACTAGCTCTGGTCCATAGCATTAGAATCTTAACGCTATGGACCAGAGCTAGTCAAATAATAAAGCCCAATTCTATTGTATTGTTTTTCTATTGCCTTCTCCTAGTGCCGAGTGTAGTCAGTGGGGTGTTCTGTTTCTTTTTCTTTTTCAGAGATGCACACGCATAGGCTGTACGCTTGTGCGTGTTCAATGGATGTAAGGATTTAGCAGACGGCTTTTCCCCCCCTAAAACGTGTATATAGCGTAACACGGTAGATTGGTAGAACACACCACTGAGTGCAGTGGGTCTGACTGGTAGTGACAGGCTGTACCTCTGACTCCAACTCGGTCAGGTTCCCCACCACCTCCTTACACACTGGAACCAGGTCCTCCAGGTGGTCCTGAAGACACTCCAGTTCCTGCAACAACACAGTAGTTCCACCATCAATGAATCCGTGATTTTGATTTGGTTGATTAGTAGGTTAAGTCTGTTGAATACAAATTAATTTAGTTTATTTTGTCGACAAAAAAATGTATTTCGGCGGGCCTCGATGGCGTCGTAATGCCCGATTTTAGACTTGTGTCTAAAGGCTGAAAATGGCCGATCTTGTAGATCTGCTATTTTCAGAGCGTAACACCCGAGCACAACTAAACATAAAATAACTTGCCTTAGTTCTACTGGATCTCTTCTCCACTAGTCACTCGCTAACATTCTAGTCTAGATTTTATTTGTTGATGAAACTGTCAATATATTTAGTCTTCGTTTTAGTCATCATAGCTTAGTTTTTATTTAGTTTTCGTCAGTGAAAGTCGGTAGTCATAGTTTTAGTCTACGAAATTAACACTGCAGTAAATCAGTACTATTATGACTATAGTTGTGCAGCGGTAGTGGTCATAGACTCATGGAATGTCTGTGTGAAATGCACCACAGTTTATCCACACATTTGTCAACCAGTGGGGGCTGAAAACACACACACACAGACTGCCTGTGTGAGTTTGAGGTTTCCACCCGATTCTATTTATTCGTTTTCTTGGTTTCTTTGTCATTTTGCTAAATTGAAACTAGATGACCAGATTTTCATTAAACTAGTAGTATTAACTTGAGTATTACCTGTCCAGTATCTGTCTATACTATAGTGTATGTATGTAGTATTAACTGAGTATTACCTGTCCATTATCTGTCTATAGTGTATGTATGTAGTATTACCTGTCCATTATCTGTCTATAGTGTATGTATGTAGTATTACCTGTCCATTATCTGTCTATAGTGTATGTATGTAGTATTACCTGTCCATTATCTGTCTATAGTGTATGTATGTAGTATTACCTGTCCAGTATCTGTCTATAGTGTATGTATGTAGTATTACCTGTCCATTATCTGTCTATAGTGTATGTATGTAGTATTACCTGTCCATTATCTGTCTATAGTGTATGTATGTAGTATTACCTGTCCAGTATCTGTCTATAGTGTATGTATGTAGTATTACCTGTCCAGTATCTGTCTATAGTGTATGTATGTAGTATTACCTGTCCAGTATCTGTCTATAGTGTATGTATGTAGTATTACCTGTCCAGTATCTGTCTATAGTGTATGTATGTAGTATTACCTGTCCAGTATCTGTCTTGTCACTGCACCATTTTCCCAGGTCAGTCATACAGCGTCTCTGGAGTTCAGGGTCTAACTTGACGTCCAGCGCCCTCTGGTGGAGAACCCTCTGTACCTCCACCTTACAGTCCCTAGATAACTGCAGTGCACGCACGCACGCACGCACGCACGCACGCACGCACGCACACACGCACGCGCGCACACACACACACACACACACACACACACACACACGCGTAAAGTGAGTGCAAAACACACGTGCACACACAAATATGCAAGCATGCTGACTGACACAAGCGCACACAAAATAATGCTGAGGATTCGATAATCATACAGAAGCAGTTCATCCATTGATTAGACAGTGTAATTACAACACTGAGGCCAACCAATCAGCACATCCTCTACTAGCACCTCATTGGCTCCGGGCAGGAGACAGTGTAATTACACCACTGAGGCCAACCAATCAGCACATCCTCTACTAGCACCTCATTGGCTCCGGGCAGGACACAGAAAACCCGGACGGAGCTGAAGTGTACTCAATTATTCATGAACCCAATTATTCTGAAGCGTATGCTGCTCAAACTGGACCGTTTTGTCCACGGTTCCAAACAGGTGTGTTCTTTATTTCGGATTTTCTCTTTAACATGCTGTATTAAAATCGATCCCAATTGGGGGAAATTTTCTCAAGCCCCCGCCACCACCATGATCAACACTTTTCATTGGATAGGGTGATTGGGTGGAGACTTACATGGTCTTCTGAACTTGGCTGTCAGACAGAGAGTGAGAATGTGTTACTTAAGCAATATTAATATTGTAATATTGCAATTATACATCACATTTAACAGTTATCCTTAAAAAGAAAATCGCTGAAAAAACATGTTTTTTTAATGACAGATGTAGTCACTAAGACCACAAATGTCCCAAGAAACTAGCTAGCCTAGCCACCGAGTTTGCTGTGCTGTGTTGTAGGTCTGCTATTTTTGAAAAATCGTGAAAATGTGGCGCAAATCTTTGAATATTCTTTCAGAGCGAACCTCTTTTTTAACTAAAACCTTTGCTTCTGGGGGGGGGGGGGGGGTCCCTGGAACTACATATTTTGAGATGGGGTCGGCGGCCAAATACAGATAATTCTGGGGGGCTCCCTGAATTGAAATAGTTTGAGCACCACTAACATAGAAACATGGGTTGTTCAGACAACTGTCACGATTTAGAAGACATTTTGAAGAACCGTTCTCAGGTCTAAATGGGATAATATCTATATCATTATAATTTATACATGGGGGAGGAATGAAAGGGGGAGGTGGAGAATGATGCCCAGGTTGAGGACATGGATGAAGTCTTTGGAAGAGCGGGTGAGGTATTTGGGGCAGATGATGATGATTTCCGATGTATTGCGGTTGCGTTGGAGAAAAGGTATTTTGCTTTACTTCTGTGAGACAGGCAGGGGGGTGGAGTTGGTGGAGTTGGTCACAGCGACGGTCTTGGTGGAGAGGTATAGCTGCGGGTCATCGTTGTAACTAGGAGTCCATGGTGGCGGAGGATCTGACCAAGTGGTAGTATAGGCCATTACCAATCGGCTCTTTAGCCGATTGGTAACGTATGCGGCTTACTGATACGACGTTCTGGGTTCGCCTCCCGGCCGGCACTACAGTAGGATGAAGAATAAATGAAGAGGAGGGGACCAAGAACTGAGCCCTGTGCCAGTCGCTGCGGCAGTGGAGGAGTTGCGCTTATTGATGGAGATGAATTGTTGAATGCCGTTGGTGACCTTTATGAGAGCAGTTTCAGCACTTTGTGACGAGCGGAAAACGGATCGAAATGATTCAGAAAGGTTATGTGGAGTGTCCATGTGAGATTTGAGCTGGGATGCAACAGTTCGTTCAAGGATTTGGGAAGAAGGAAGAGGAGGTTAGAGACGGGGCCGGTCATTGGTGGAGGAGTTGGGATCAACTCTAGGTTTATTGTTTTATTATTATTTTTAAATTGGGGTGATGTCGGTAAGCTTGAGAACAGGGGGAAGGCGGCTAGGGCACAGGGAAGAGTTTATGATATTGTTGATAAGTGGAAAGAGTACGGGGAGACAGTCAATAACTATGGTGGAGAGGAATGGGTCAGAGTTTATGGAGGATAGGGTGGATGCGGTTATGTCAGTGAGGAAAGTGAGTGGGTGGCCGGGGAATAGAGTTGGCTGGTTCAGAATCAGGTATGAAGGTATAGAGGACAGTTCAGTGTGTATGGAGTCACATCTTTGACTGAAAACATTATAGGAACGTTTCCGGTGGTGAATGAGGTGGTGATGGTGTCCATGGTCTTGAGGAGTTTGCTGATGGTGGGGGGGGGGGGGGGAAGTGGAAAATGTACCTTGATGTCTTCCCTACTGTCCGTCTCTTCTACATCATCTCCTCCTCAACTTCCCTTCCTATTGTCTCTCTCTCTCAACTGTCCCACCGCCTGTCTCTCCTACAGTGTCTCCATATCAGCTTTCCTATCCATCCTTTCACTGGACATGGAGGTGCAACTTATGTATGGAGTATGTGGTGGTCAAGCACGCACGCACATACATACACAATCACACAAACAGCATTGTGCATACCCTGCGGCCTTGTTCCTCAGTGCGGTAGGCATGCCGGTACAGACAGGAGAAGACCGCTCCAGGGGGCATCAGTTCACTGCTCTCATTCCAGCCGTGTGTGTGACAGAGCCGCGCTGCGTCACCCTGACATTTCTTATACAAGATAGGATCCAGTCTGACAGAGGATTACAACCACACACATATGCAGTTTTTGTATACAATATAATATACAACATACACATCACAAACGTATCAATGGAACCGAAATCAATGGAAATGTCTATGTCTTAAATAACGCATTTCCCAGGTTTTATCGCGCATAAAACTTATTTTGAAGAGCCAAATATCCGTAACCACATGTTACAAAATGCTGTGTGTGGTGTCTTGACCGGTTGTTGTTCTCTCGCTCGGTGCAGAAAAAACCTGACCGCGAGTATCACAGCGCCGGCTGTGGGCAGTTGAAAAACCTTGTTTTCACCATAAACGACATTCATTGCGCCAATTTGGAGATACAGGCATTTGAACGCGGACCGTTCAATGCAAGTGAATGCATCTTCAAAATGGCCGGGGCCACTGTCCCACTTGGACTGTTGTGCTAACGAACAGTGGCCAATGATACGATCGGATCAAAACATGGATTAAAGAACCAGAACCCCTGGATAACGTAGAAGCTATGTGTCTGGCAGGCTAGACGATTAATTTAACACCGTTTTCTACGGTTCTGGCGGGCTGCGTGTTAATTGTTAAAATATACTGTACACTTTCAAGCGGAAACAATACAGTACATTTGAATTAGGTTACAACAGAGTGCACTTACTTCCAGTCTCTGGAGATGAAGTACTGCAGCTCCAGCAGTCTGTGTTCACAATCCTCCACCATCTTCTCTGTGTACAGGTGTTCCATTAGACAAGACAGGATCCTGCACGCACGCACACACGCACGCACACAGACAGTCCATTAGCCTGTGCTCGTACCAGGCTATGCATGCTTTTATACAGGTGTGTGTGTGTGTGTGTGTGTGTGTGTGTGTGTGTGTGTGTGTGTGTGTCTTGTTTTCAGCTCACATGGGGTCTCCATTGCGGATGTGTTTACATGCTGTCTGGATGACAGACTCACAGGCCTCGTTGAGGGCCCGGTCGATCCTGTAGTCGGCCCCGGGGTCTGCGGCCTGGATCAGAGATTGGAGCTGCAGGGAGACCAAGACCACAGCCCTGTCACTTGTGTGTATAGAAACACTTTATTATTGCAGTGGTGTCCCTGAGGCGTTTTATAGATTGGACTTTACGCTAGGTATAATGTATTTTATATTACAGTAAAAGTGTGGCATATAAAGACATACTTAAGACTCACCTATCGGTATTGTAAAACTCATTCATCTTATTTTATTCTATTTCCCGGATTGTATCATTTATCATACATTTTAATTGTTATGTCAACTACCGTACGATATTGGTTTTGTTTATACAGGTTATACATTTGCTGTTAATATTATGACCTCACCAATTCAATTTCCTGTGTATATATTGTACTTTCCAACATGAGCACTAGCCAAACACAAATAGGCATGTTGTGTTCTCATTTATCTAATGCATCTAACAACGGTTCCTAAGCAGCCCCCAGCAGGTATACTGGGGGCTGTTGATTGTGTTGCTGAAAGATGGAAACTCAGAATGTTGTCCATTTTGTTAAAAAAAACTAAAAAAAATGTTTCTAGAATGAAAGAAAAGAAAAAAATAATTTCCTTCTTTTTTTCTTTTCTTTTTTTGCCTAACAATAATTAAAAATAAGTTGTATACAAACAGATGGATGGAAGTGTGAAAACCTTGTCCTCACCGCATTCTGACAGGGTGCGTCCATGGTGCTGCCCTTCTCCCCTCGGCCCAGTCTCATCAGACAGTGGAGGGTGCGTCCCTTGCGGTGCAGTCCAGAGCAATGGGACTCGATCTCCGTGCGGCAATGGAGCACAATCTCTGGACTCAGAGAGAAGTCCTCCATCAGCATCCTCCTGTAGTCCAACATCTCCCCCTGACACTCCCCTGTCACAGCACGGCCTGGACAGCCCACACACACACAGGGACAAGAATTCATCCATGGCGCAGTGTTGATTTCGTCGACGAAAAATGTTCGTCGACTATCCTTTTTCACTGACGAAAACTAAATGGAAACTAAGCTATGATGACTAAAAGTAAGACTAAATATATTGACAATTTCGTCAACAAATACAAACTAGACTAAAATGTTAGGAAGGGACTAGTGGACAAAAGATCCAGTATAAGTCACTCATTTTACACTTGGTTGCATGCTGAAAATAGCAGATCTACAAGCTCACAATGCGACGCGTTGTGAGCTCGGCTATTTTCAGCAAGTGTAAAATCAGCCATTACGACACCATCAAGGCCCCTCAAAATACATTTTAGTCGACTAAATCAACTAGATTTAGTCAACTAAAATCTTATGACAGTTAGTCTACTACTAAAACTAGACTAACACTAAAGCATTTCAGGTGACTAAAAATGTGACTAAAACTAAATTAAGTTTTATTCCAAAGACTATGACTAAAACTAAAATCTAAATTTGCTGCCAAAAACGACACAGATCCCACGGCACCCGAGCTCCAATGCAGTTCACAGTGTTTACATTTGACTAGTATTGATTGTTTTCATTATTTCCTTATTCTATACTTTCTCAATTAAAACCCATTTTGGGCAGGAACCCCATTTGGTGTTGTAAACATTGTGTTATAATTTAGCTATTGAAAAATAGCAGATCTACAAGCTCATAGCGCGGCACCGATTGAGCTTGTAGGTCTGCTATTTTTTTAAATCGTGAAAATGTGGCACAAATCTTTGAATATATATTCTTTCAGAGCGAACGTTTTTAACTCAAATATTTGCTTCTGAGGGGTTCCTGGAACAACATATTTTCAGATGGGGGTCGGTGGCCAATTACATATCATTTTTGGGGTCCTTGACATGAAATATTGAGCACCACTCATATAGAAACATGAGGTATTTCAGAAAACTGTCAGAATTTAGAAGACATTTTTTAAATGTCGACATCAAGGCCTGAATGGATTAATCAAATAATCGAGTCTTATTATATACCTAATACAGGGATACAACTGTTGCACCCGATACTGAAGTGGTTCCCCCGGGACTGTTACATTTTCACTACTTTTAATTTATGGGATTTCTTTGATATTTTCTTCATTGATTGTTTTGTCTTTAATACATGAAAACCTTTGCTTTTATGGCAATGTTTTTTGAAAATGCTTTGAAATAATAATGATTAACCCATTTTGACGTGAGATCAGATTCTAAAAATGTCTTCTACATCCTGACAGTTTTCTGAAGAAGCTATGTTTCTATGTCAGTCGTTCAGGCGCGCTATGAGCTTGTAGATCTGCTATTTTTCAATAGCTAAAGCATAACATAATGCCAACACCAGAAGGGGTTCCCGGGGGTTAAAAACGAAATGTAGGGCGAAAAGGGCCTTTCTGTGTGGAGTTTGCATGTTCTCCCCGTGTCCCCTAGGGTAGGTACTAGGGGTATGCTGAAATATCGATATTGCGATATATATCGATATGTCCTTCCGCGATATATAATCGATATCGATTATTAAAATATAGATTATAATTTATTATAATTTTTTTAATTTGAAATAAAATAATGTTGTTCATCATGAAGTGATGAACAACATTTAGAAAAGGAGGACATGACATTGTCCAAACAGCTTTGTGGGAATACAAAATGCAGAATGCATTTCCCCATGAGTGGACAAGTCCACTGACACCAGTGATAATGGTCAGTTGGTGGTGTTTGTGAGGTATTATGATGATACCAGTGATAATGGTCAGTTGGTGGTGTTTGTGAGGCATAATGATGATACCAGTGATAATTGTCAGTTGGTAGTGTTTGTGAGTTATTATGATGAGGGTACGAGGCAAAGGGGGAGTTTATTGAGTATTCATTTAGTGTTTGAGTGGTGCAACCACTCCTATAGACAGCTATGTGTGTCCCTCCCTGTGTCTGAGCACGAAAATAGTATTTTGTAGTTGCAGATAATCGTGATATATCATTGATGAAATTTCATACAATATATCGCAAATATCGCAATATATCGAATATCGTGATATTATCGTTATCGAGGGCCTAATATCGCTATATATATCATATCGTGAGGTACCCATATCGTCCCACCCCTAGTAGGTACCCTCACAAAAACATGCAGTAATCCTGGTCTCTAAAATGCCTCCCCCTGGCCAGCCGGGGCGCCTGATGGAGGGGAAAGGAACTGGTCGGAATAACGTGTTCCTTCCACGCGCTACGTCCGGCCAAGGAAACATCCCCCTGTTAGGTGAAAAGAAGCAGCTTGGACTCCTCATGCATAGAAGGAAGCATGAGGTCAGTCCGTTGCTCTCCCCAGGTTGGCAGAGGGAGTTTAGCGCCCAGGATTACATTAGATAATTGACACTACTAATTGAATTCTACTTCATTAAATAATTTCAAACATAAGTTTAGGACCCACTTAATTGACCAGATCACTTAATTATATTTCTTTGTATCATCTCTTCTTTTCTCTAATCATGTAGATAACCAAGAATTCTAATCATGTTCTTGTTGTTTTGTTCTTGTTTTATATACTGCAATCATGTTTTCTGGATATTCTATATCTCTTGTACAATGTTTCATTGTGATTTACATAGGTAGAGGCCTCGTATAAGCCCCTTGGGCTTTTTTGCCTCAGCCTAGCACTTTACCCTTCTTATATATGTTCACTGTTTTTATACTGTGCTTTTTTTTATACTGTGCTGAATAAATAAATACAAATACACTGGGTGAAAAAATGGGTTACAAAATCGTGGGATAAAAAAAACGAAATGTAGGAAACCCAGTGCTGTGGAAACAGTGCTCTACTGCAGGGGTTCTCAACGTTTTTGGACGGGGACCCCCGGAAATGCTTTGGCAATGTCTCGGGACCCCCGCCCCGCCCCCTCCCGACCCCCAATATAAATTGACTGCTACAATAACCTTAAACCATTTTGGGCGGGAACCCCTTTTGGTGTTTTAAGCATTATGTTATAATTTAGCTATTGAAAAATAGCAGATCTACAAGCTCATAGCGCGCCACCGAGTGGCGCGCTATGAGCTTGTAGGTCTGCTATTTTTGAAAAATCATGTTTTTTTTAATCTTTTTTTTTTTTGAAAATAATTTGGGGACCCCCTAAAATAATGTGGCGACCCCCCCGAGGGGTCGCGACCCACGGGTTGAGAACCCCTGCTCTACTGTATATCCGACATCCAGCCGTGCACCCACCTCTGTGCACGGCTGACTCCAGGCAGAGCAGCAGGTAGGAGAGGCGTGCCTCGCGGGCTCTGGGCAGGCTGGTGTCCAGATTACAGCGATAGCGCCTCAGGTCCGACTTGCACGCCTTGGCCAGAGAATAGCTCACCTTGTAGTCCTGAGCTATCAGCTTCTGACGGGTGGTCAGCGCATCTCGACACTGTCACACACACGCATGCACACGCACACACACAATTTAGGTATTTAGCAGACGTTCTTAATTCAGAGCAATTTACATTAAGCAATAACAAAAAGCATGGCAATACATCACATACATAAAAAGTAGTATCATGAAACATGCGTAAGCTAAGAACGTAACAGTGGAATAACTATAATGAAACTATACATAAACTATACAATACATATGTACTATAAAGTGCTATGACTACATCAAATGCAATTCTAGTGCCGTCTACATAACATGCTATAAGTCTGTATAGATATAAGTCCATTATCGCCAACTATCTATCTATCAAAATCCACACACACACACACACACACACACACACACACACACACACACACACACACACACACACACACACACACACACACACACACACACACACACACACACACACACACACACACACACACACACACACACACACACACACACACACACACACGATCAGTGGTTCCTAAACCTTTTAGCCTGTGAAAGATTTGACGGGACCGATCTATAAGCTCACAAAGCGTCGCTACACGCCATGTTGTGAGCTTGTAGATTGGCTATTTTCACGTCTAATTAAACGCTTGTTTTCTAATTTAAGAAATGTCTTAAATTTTTCTTTCAAAAAAATAATTTAATTTGTTTTCAATTAATGAAAAGAGAGAGAGAGAGAGAGAGAGAGAGAGAGAGAGAGAGAGAGAGAGAGAGAGAGAGACCTCATCTACACAGGCAAGGAGCGAGTGTTTTCCGACGGCGATATTACGCGAAAAACTGTTCTCATACGGAGCGTCACCGTTGCGTTGCGACGTAGCCTGAACCAATCAAATATTACCAATAAATAGTAGCATGTAGATCTCAACCAATGACAGCGTTTGAGGCCGCGAAACCTCACTCAAATAGAGACTCTGCGAGCGGAATATAGGAGGGGTTGACGACCTCGCTGCGCGCTCGCGGTACGTCAGAACAGTCTCATTGAAAAACATGCGTATTCGGTATTCTAATGAGATTTCATCGTTCACATCGTATCGCATCACCGGCAGTGTAGATCAGGGGTTCTCAACCCGTGGGTCGCGACCCCTCGGGGGGTCGCCAAATTATTTTAGGGGGTCCCCAAATTATTTAAAAAAAAAAAAAAAAAAAAAGATTTTTTTAATTTTTAATTTTCACGATTTTTCAAAAATAGCAGACCTACAAGCTCGTAGCGCGCCACTCGGTGGCGCGCTGAGCTTGTAGATCTGCTATTTTTCAATAGCTAAATTATAACAATGCTTAAAACACCAAAAGGGGTTCCCGCCCAAAATGGTTTAAGGTTATTGTAGCAGTCAATTTATATTGGGGGTCGGGAGGGGGCGGGGCGGGGGTCCCGAGACGTTGCCAAAGCATTTCCGGGGGTCCCCGGCCAAAAACGTTGAGAACCCCTGGTGTAGATGAGGTGTGAACATGACAATGTGCCAAGAGGCCAAAGGTATACCTTCTCTGACATGGACTCTTCAAACTTGTGGTTGAACAGACACTTGTACACCTTCCCTTCACCAGCCAGGGTCTGATGACACACAAGAAATAAAGTAAGAACGTGAACAATGAGGGACATTCGCACGCATCAGAGATATAGGTGACAACAGAAACGCATCAGCGAGATACTGTAGGTGACAACAGCAACAGGTGATTCATTCTTATCTTCTTCTGATACTTCAAATTTAGACCATTCAACATTGATTCATATTCATATTCAGCAGTAGTAGTAGTAGCAGAACTACAACATCAGATATTCACCACAAAAGAGATTTAGTGTACATGTAAAAGAGGAGCGGACCAAGTAGTGTGTGTGTATGTGTGTGCGTGCGTGCGTGCGTGCGTGCGTGCGTGCGTGCGTGCGTGCGTGCGGAGGATTTTAATGGATAGATAGATAGTGGGCGTTGTGTCGTACGTTCTCACAGAAGCGCTCGCGGTCGTCCCGGCAGGCGAAGTACAGATGTCTGTCCAGGTGGAAGTCGTCAGAGGACAGCTCCGCCACGCGCATCGTAGCCCTCCTGCAGTCATCCGTGACGGAGGACGAGCGCTCCTCCTTCTCCTCGGCCTCCTTCACCAACGCCTTCTCCAGACACGAGATCACCTCCCCCTGGGAATGGACGTCCTGGAGACACACAAGACAAAAAGAAGAAAAGTGGACATCAGATGCACGCTTCAAAACGGGAGGAGGGAGGGGGGGGAAGAGGGCGAATTTTGTTGAAGGGTGCGTGTGACGTGTCTGCGAAATGGGACAGCCCTTTGCGCACCTCTGTGACATATCCGACACTGCTTCTGTTTGGAGTAGGAGGATGTTTGCATTAACCCATTTTGACCTGAGATCAGATTCTAAAAATGTCTTCTAAATCCTGAGTTTTCTGAAAAAGCTATGTTTCTATGTCAGTCGTTCTTCGATTTTTCAAAAATAGCAGACCTACAAGCTCGTAGCGCGCCACTCGGTGGCCGATTAATGGGGTAATTAACTGGTATAAAAGTGGCCACTGAGTGTAAAACTGTAACGAGACCAGAGTCTGTCTGTAGATAATTTGAATGTTCACACATTTGTCCACCGGAGGGTGATGAAGATGCCCAAAACAAACTAGTGCAATCAGACTCCCATTTGAAAGGCGATGATCCACATGGCCTTATTTTACTACGATGACACATTTATATAGTATTTAGTTACTCAGAAGGAAAATACATCGCATCGATGCAACTGGGACGTATCCTCAGTGATGTATCCTGAGGTCAACGGGGTTTCGGGTCTCGCGAACATCATACCCCTCACTCAGGTGACCCAGCCGGGGTGATCAAGTCCCGACTTACGTCCCAGTAGCTACCCTCGATCAGACCCACTAGGGAAAGACCAGGGCCACACAATCCGTTGGAACCTATTGCTGCATTATGAATACACAAAGGGTTGGGTGGAAGTGGCCTGGGTTTGTTTCCCACGACAGAATCGATGTTGGATATGGAGGTAATTATTTTGTTTTAAAGATCCATTCAACAACATCGACATTTTAATGATTTAGTAAAGAAACTGCTACAAAATATAACTTTTATCCATACTAACTTATCACACAGTTAAAGGTATATTCAGTGATTTGACTTAATCTAAATATCACTTATTTTTTCTTTTTTTCTGGATAATCCTCCCTACTATAGAGTGTGCTGACCATATAAGGAGTTCCTCCCTGTCCCCAGTGAGCCCCTGGGGTCAAAAAACCCTAGTTTCAGTTTTGGTGGCGGGTGGCAAAGCCTTCATCCAATCAGGATGAGAGAGGCCTTCCTCCAATCATGATCGAGTGGGGGCGGGCCTTGGTGCACATGCTGTTGGCCTGTTGCACTTCCCCCCACTGTAGAGCGTGCATGTGCACATTTTGTTACCGGGGCGGACTGGGTGGTTTTCCAAATCACTCAAATCACTGAATGCTCCTTTAACTTCTACTTGGGGTTTTAATTTGGGCAGGTGGGTTGGAGATAAACAGCATGTGTACACAGGTTATTAAAGATGGAGTGCCGTGATTTTTTTCCACCCTAAAACATGATCATAAGGTCTTGTTATATAAGGAGGAAGAGCTTTTTCAAAAAAGTGCATAGTATTTGTTAAAATGTGGTTTTTATGTGGGCACCCCCACCAGTTCATCAAGTATGCCTGGTTTGCGGTGATGGGTGGTGATCCACCTGAAGCTGTAGTAATAGGGGGAGGGGTTAGGGGAGGGGCTGATAATGTGACGTCACTATGTTACTGTTTTTTTCATTGGCACGTTTGACTGTCAAGGGTTCAGCCTCCAGGAAGAAACCCTAAATACAAAGGGAAGACATCATTGTACATAAAAACGACTCCAGGGTGTCACCTCATAGACACATGAAAAACTGGAAAAATACAAAAAATTGTGGCACTCCATCTTTAAACAGCATTTTAAAACAGTTAAGTAATAGATATAGTAATAGATAACCAGTAATACGCCTGAGGGCGAGGTCGCGTGCACGCATCCGCCTGGGTGGCAGCAGACTATGGGCGAGTGCTGGCGCTTTGTCATGGGGGGGTCAGATCAACATATCGGTCGGGGTGACGGCAGACTGCTGGGAGAGCGCTGGCACTTTTGCATGGGGGGGGTCAGATCAACATATGGAATGAATTCCGTACTGGCAACATATGGAGCGTGTCTTGAGTGTACAGGGTTTGATGAGGTCAGAACAACATGTGGAATGTCAGAACAGGTCAGCTCCATATATGGAGATCTAAGGGTGACAGCGGGGGCAGTGTCTTGAGTGTACAGGGTTTGATGAGGGCCCAGTTAATTTGCATACATTTTGGGACCATAAATCTGAAGATCGGATGAAGCCAGGTTCAAAATTATTGTTTCATTTTCTTGACATATTAGAGCCAAAGGAAATTACAGAGATTTTAGATATCTCTAATTATCACTCCATACATCAGAAAATACTGTCAAAAGACAAAAAACTTTTTTGCCATGTTTTTAGGAATAAAATGTAAATCAGGCTATGAATGATATATCAACTGTCAACAAACCCTTCTGTAAATTCCTGCGGCATATAGATATGAATAAGACTGGAAAGTTTGGTGTATGTGAAGTGGAGATTCTTTGTCCCAGGTATGAGGAAAACACATTTTTGAGAAAACGTTCTTTAAAGATTTGTATTGTAAAATTCCAAAACCGTTTTATTTGAAGCCACTATTTTGAGACAAAATATATCATCCAATGCTTGGCAACAACATATCAATCATGCCATATATTATTGGAAGGGTCTGGACCTCGAGCGGACTGTGGTTTGATCCAAATATAGTCATTTCCTTTGTATCAGCAACCAATCATGAAAAGAGAGAGTGTGGATTTTCACCCAGCAAAACGAGTTGGCTAAAATAAACTACTAAAATAAACATCTAAATGTGTATTTCTGTTCTATACTTATACATACAATTGTATGGTACAAAACACTGAAGTCCTTAAAGGAGAATTCCATACTAGAAGGCTTTCTTATCTTTATTTGTAGTTGTTACGTCCCCACCAAAGAGGTCCAGGTCTTATTTTGTGCAAAAGCGCATTATTGGCTATTTCCCCTACCATAAGCCCTCAATGAATAGAGCACCGAAGTCCTGACGTCACTTTCAGTAGAGGGCACCAACACACAGGTTTATAGGTTTTTTATTTGTATTGAAATCTCCATAGGGCGATTTTTATGTCGCTTCATATAAGAACTGTGTTTGAAAAATAAACCGATCACCCCGGCCTTTTCACTCATATGGATATGAAGCATCGACTGAAGGTGGAAATGTACAAATATACCCAAAGAGTAACAAAATAAGCGTTAGAAACGAGCCAAACAACCCAGAGACTACATTTCCGGGTAGGCTGCTTCTGCCCGCAGCCCGTCGCACAACAGAAACTGAACGTTAATTACGTTTATTTTATTTTATTGATATATAATGTATCGTGGTTAGTACGAGTCGAGTCACCACCAGCTGAGCTTACGTCAACGAGGAATCTCAGGAACGCAATATGTTGACAGCTGGGCGTGATGTATATGCTCAGCGACATTGCATTCATATGTAGTTTCAAGGCTTTTGCGGTCACATTAATTCCATTTTCTCTAGAAACTGGCTGTATCAAATATGAATGGACATCATTAACGACGCACAGCCACTCCCCTGACAGAAACGCCGGGGTGGTCGGTTTATTTTTCAAACACAGTTCTTATATGAAGCGACATAAAATCGCCCTATGGAGATTTCAATACAAATAAAAAACCTTTAAACCTGTGTGTTGGTGCCCTCTACTGAAAGTGACGTCAGACTTCGGTGCTCTATTGCATTAAATTGAATGGGGCATTGGGGTGTTGTGCTAATTCGCTTATTTCCATCACTCAAAAATATTTTCTTTTTGTATATATCATCTCTTCATAATGTAAATAGTATCCCAAGCGGCACACTTTACTACTTATTTCGATGGAAATAAGCGAATTAGCACAAAAACCCAACCCCCATTGAGGCCCCCCCCCCCCCCCATAAAATATTTAAAGTGTTTTTAATTTTTAATTTTAGTTATAGAGGGCAAGTATAATGTTTTAAGGCATATTTGTCATATTAGCCAGGGTTCCTTTTAAAACATGAAAAGGGGTTCCCGCCCGAAATGGGTTAAAACGGCAATGTTGAATGTTCCGTCTTAATTTCTGACTTAACCTAGCATCTTGTTTGGAATATAAACGCTTCTAGAGAGAGTTTAGATGTGACAGCGCAACGTAATAATGGAAGAAATTGTGTCCCCCTGTTTTGGGGGGTAATGGAAGGCGAGGCTTTTCAGAGTGAAATCTGCCTCATCTGCTGGGCACTCTAGCTAGCGCCTTTATTCTGAATATTCCTGGGCAAAGAAAGCATTAACAGTGGGACACCTTGGTCACCGCAGGCAGCAGAAGTGTTAACAGTGGGACACCTTGGTCACCACAGGCAGCAGAAGTGTTAACAGTGAGACACCTTGGTCACCACAGGCAGCAGAAGTGTTAACAGTGGGACACCTTGGTCACCGCAGGCAGCAGAAGCCTGGTGGTTGCAAAGAGGCCCAGGTTGTCACAGGCCTCGAGCCAGCGTTGGACGTTGGCAGGGGGGGAGGAGGCCAGTCCGCACTGCAGCACACAGCAGTAGCAGGCGATATCTGCCAAGGTAAACTCCGATCCCGCCACCCAAGTGCTACGGCCCAGGGCGGCGTTAAGGGCAGAGAGCGTAGCGGCCCGCTGCTCGGTGCTGCTGCCCTCGGCCAGCTCGAAGAACGCCCTGTCCACCCAGCTGTCCAGCAGCGTGGCAAGGGCCGGGTCGCCGGGGTACTGCGCCAGCAGGCGGAACAGGAAGCGTGCCACGTTGGCCTCGCCCTCGACGGGGCACATTTTCTGGACGCAATACCTCATCTGCAGCTTGGGCACGTCTCTCCACAGGAGGGTGAAACCCACCTGGAAGCACTGGCGGTCATAGCTGTCAGGGTGGCAGGGACCAAGGCAAGAGAGCAGCTCTGGGGGGAGGACAACGCCGCCGGACACGGAGGAGTGGACACCGACCGTGGACAGCACCCGGTAGCGCTGGCTAAGCAGCGCGTGGAGGACCAGCAGGGTCAAGGGTGGCGGCTGCGCCGGGTTGGCGCTTATGACGATGTCCCGGAGAGCGCCCGGGTCCTCGCCCAGGAGAGCGCCGAGGTCTGCGACGGCGCCTCCGAAGGGGGTGGTTGTTGTTGTGGCAGGGGACCCAGAGATGTGAGCGGGGGAGAGGCTGTCGGCCGGGTCGGCGTCGGGGATGGTCACGGTCTTGACCAGTCCCCCCGCGGCCACTTTCAGCTCGTACGCCTTCTTCATGATCTGATCCTGACGAGCCGTCAGCGTTTGAATGGCCAGGCGTTCTTTTTCTTGGTGGATGTTTGGTAACTTGTACATGAAATCAAGAACAGCGACCTTTATTTCACCACAGACGGGCATTACCTGGTACATGGGCATGGTGGCAATATTATGTTGACAAATTTGATTTTAGTTTTGTTTTCCTTCTTCTCGAAGTGTTATTCCTGACAGACAACAATGAGCCAAAGAAAGGAATCAAGCCCCGCAATACGTGTCTGGGTTCTAGAATTAAGCGTCTTGGGGATTCCTGTGGTGAATCCACAGAGATCAACTATAGTACTTTGTAAGGATGTCAGTGTGCTCCATCACTGCCACAACGGTGGCTTATAAACTGTACTGGCGCTCTTGTTGTCATGATGAGGGCCATGCCCAAATATGGAATTCCATGTCAGACGTGCCAAATATGGGGTCCATGATGTCAGACTGAACTCTAAAGCCTGGTACATGCTCCTTCTGACTTTACTTCAGAAAAGGGGGTGATCAAATCCAATCCAATCCACTTTATTTATATAGCACGTTTCAAAACTCAGGGTTTACAAAGTGCTGTACAGGAGAAAATAAAATCAAATACACTAGCGCTACAACACAGAACAAAACTACAGCAAGAATACAAAGTGCAAACAGTGAAACAACTGAGACACATCACGGAAAAGTACAAGACGCAACAGCGTCAGACAGTGAACCAAAACATTCACAAGGACCGACAAGGAAACTCAAGTGGGGTTAAAAGCCAAGGTATAAAGGTGGGTCTTAAGGCGAAATTTAAAAGTCTCGATGGAAGGGTAGCCCCTTCCATCGAGACTTTTACATTTCGTCAAATGCTAGATGTGAGCGGGGGAGAGGCTGTCGACCGGGTCGGCGTCGGGGATGGTCACGGTCTTGACCAGTCCCCCCGCGGCCACTTTCAGCTCGTACGCCTTCTTCATCACAATTAGCATTTGACGTGGGAGGAGAGTGCGTTCCATAATTTGGGGCCTACAACAGAGAAGGCTCGGTCGCCTCTGGACTTTAACCCATTTTGGGCGGGAACCTTTTTTGGTGTTAGCATTATGTTATATTGAAAAATCGAAGAACGACTGACATAGAAACATAGCTTTTTCAGAAAACTGTCCTGATATAGAAGACATTTTTAGAATCTGATCTCAGGTCAAAATGGATTAAGCGGGTCTTCTGATATATAAGTACAGGTCAATGTCATTCTATACAACAATTTATCATATCAAAATACATACATTTAGATAACTAGATCATTAAAATATGTTCAGACATTGAAGTTCTACAATGACAAATCTTGTTTTGCATTTTTCCCCACACAAAATCTCTGCCATCTTGGATTTTTAGGTGACTAATGGGCTTTTCTGAAAAAGGAAGGTTCTAGCAATTATTCACGCCGTATGCGTATGCGATGCTTGTATCACAAAGTGAACGATTGTGTGACCAATCTATAGTGTATTTTCAGGGCTCTTATGTTGCGTTTCCATGGAGAAAGTCTCTATATATGGACACGTTACATTTGTGACATGCAAAGTCCACCCACAAGACACAAGGGGGTTCCACCACCGCGCCTCAAGCTCAAGGCAGCGGTGTCCGAACGGATAGCGGCGCGGTCTTGATACCGGAAGGTTCCTAGTTCGAATCAGCCGTCCGACACGTTAAAATTACCACCGCTGAAGTGCCCTTGAACAAGGCATTGAACCACTACGATGAAATGTGTTCTATGAGCAGGGCCTGGCTGGAAACAAGTTCTTGAGCTTAGCCCAGATACCCTGGGTAAATATAGATTTCATTTCATTTCATTTCAAGGGCAGGACCGGTATGAGGTAGAGGAAAAGGCACTGGAGCAAACTTGGACAGTTATAGCCTTTATTTAGCAGAGTGCAAGTAAGAAAAGCGACAGCGCTTCAATGTATCTAGAACATCTTCGTACCGACCGTCTGCTCCAGTGCCTTCCTTCTACCTCATCCCACAAGGCCATTTAAATGGAGGTGTGCACAGATCGACTGTGCATTCAGGTGGTATACGGAGAACTCAGTTTACCAACTCGCCGCGATTTAGTGCATTTAGGTTTTACTTCACCTTCATTTAAATTGAATTGAGAGAGAGAGAGAGAGAGAGAGAGAGAGAGAGACAGAGACAGAGACAGAGACAGAGAGAGAATAGTTGTTTAGAGTTAACACTAGAGAAAGTAGGAATGCTAAGTGTAACGAAGACTCTCACTTCTATTCATATCAGGAGGAGGGAGAGTTGGTCATTGGACATTCCATATATGGGGATATTCGACTAGGACGTCGGGCTATGTGACATATGACATGTCTAGTACAACTATTCCTATATTTGGTCCGGGATGACCTAATGCTAATATCAGATCAATATGATAGAACCTATATATGGATCGTATTGGTTCAGTCAACCTGACAAAGCCTAATCGGATAATATATAATAGAGGTCTGTTCAAGGCAGAAGGGGAAGTCGAGGCATCCTGGTTTAAGTTCTAATCGGACACCACTGCGGCGGGTCCTAACCTAAGTAATCAGCAATAGAGCCTTGAGCTATTTTATACTAAGTATACAGTTTATACTATATTCATTAGTAAACAATGCCTGAATTGGTAGGCCTACTTATCATTGGTATTCACATACTCACCTTTTTATCATCATCTAGCTGACCATTTAATTGCACAAAAATAATTTGATCACTCTGGAAATTAACTATAACATCTGTGAGTTTGACATACGACACTGATGCATGTTAGCAAAACGATGAAGACATCGATGAAGAGTTTTCGCCGTGGCGACTTGGTAAACTGGCGAGTTCTCCGGTATCCATTCAGGTCACATGTAATGGTATGTGTACATACAGTATGGATGTGCATTGTAACCTATTTTGATTCAGTGTGTTTACTGTAATCCCTTTTGGGGTGGGGTGGGGTGGAGTGGGGGGTTCTGACGTTTGGTCTCTGCTGAGACGCTGTATATATGCAATGCATTGTCTCCAGTGTTGTTTTCGTCGACTGATACTATGACAAAAAAATGTTCGTCGACTACCTTTTTACACTGACGAAAACTACATAGAAGCTAAAAAAAAATAGACTAAAATGTTAGGAAGGGACTAATGGACAAGAGATCCAGTATAATTCATTTTACAATTAGTTGCATGCTGAAAATATTTTCAGCGAGTGTAAAATCAGCCATTACGACGGCATCAAGGCCCGCCAAAACACATTTTAGTCGACTAAATCAACTGTAGATTAAGTCGACTAAAATCTCATGATATTTAGTCAACTAAAACTAGACTAACGCTAAAACATTCCAGGTGACAAAAATGCGACTAAAACTAAATGAAAACTATTCAAGAGACGACGACTAAAAACATAAACATTTGCTGTCCAAAAACAACACAGACACATACCTTCTGTCCCGTGCTGATGCTGCCACAGTGCAGTCTGTTGATGTCCTCTTTGCATTTGTCCATGAAGCCACAGATGAGCCGGTAGTCGCTGAAGATGATGCCCGTCATCTTGGTGATGTACTGGTTGCACTGGTACTCGCTGATGTTGCCGCGGTGGTCCACCAGACAGGACACCAGGTAGCCCCGCCCACGCTCCTCCTCGTTACACTCCTTTGTCTGCGGCGTGGGAATAGAACACACAACACGCCAAAGGACAATCCCAGGTTTTAGGGCTGGGCCAGTAAGCAAAAACACATTCTGAAAACTATATTTAAAAATCCGACTTAACACTTCTATACTGCTTTAAATTAGACCAAATCAAACCACCTAGGCTGCCGGGATCGATCGATTACCGCACGAAAATCCGCGAGAAAATAGTCCCATGGGTTGTTGTTGAAGAGAAAAACATGGCGCCATTACGATGCGAAACCAAAACAGCATGGACAGCCTGTTGTAGTCCAAACAAACCCCTCATTCACTTGAATTGAACTCATTTTCCCAGAAGCATTAGCAGCCCAGAGCATGGCTTGATTTCCGGTTTCATCATCATGAACGCGACGGCCTCGTCACCAGGTCTGTGACAAATCCGCTCTTTCTTTTTAATTATTAAAAAAACGGCGAATTAAACACATTAAACAAATAGCGGGTTTAGCGTATTACGCAGCACCGACACATGGATTAAATAGCGGGGAACGCGGGTTACGCAGTACTGTTAATCTTGCTCAAGTAGGTTCATCAAATAATAGAGAAGCATATTTCCCTACGTGTCCCGATGCGATTCGTTGAGGGCTATTTTCACTATGTATTTTTTTAAATACTCTTTCACGTTTTGAAAGTCATATCGCCCCCCTGTCCCTACACACAGGTTTAGATTTTAGTGTAAATCATAAAAGTCAGTGTCATGATGACTCATGCTCTATAGTCTAGAGTCTACACAGAGCTGCTGAGAGTACAGCAGAGCAGACCCACCTCGGCGATGGTGCTCTTGCAGACCTCCATGGCCACCGACTCAAACTTGGGATCTGTGGTCAGGTTGAGTTTGTAGTTCCATAGAAGCTGATGAGGAGAGACAGAGAGACAGGCAGAGGTTAGAGAAATGATAGACAGAGGCAGAGGGAGAGAGGGGGGGAGAACAGAGAACGAGAGGATGTTACGGAAAGACAAAGAGAGGAGAGAGAGAGAGAGAGAGGAGAGTAAAGCCTAATTTAAAATGTGATTTTCCAATAACTGTCAACAAAGAAAGTCATATGACGAAAGATAAATTGGGCTTCAGTTCAGTCACAATGAGGTTATGCAGGCAAGCTACTTTGATGCGTTTGCCATTTATATCAGATTAAACTTTAGCCGTAGGATCAGCTAGACGGCAAAGCTCTAAAAAAATAAAAAAAAACATCTCTGTCTCTGAAATGGACAGTTTGTGCTCATTTCCAATTGAATGCTGGTCCAATAAACTTGTGACTTCAACCGTGGGTGTAAGCCAGGTTATCAAACATTTTAATTTCAAGGACCCCCATAACTCTAAAGCCCTAACCACACCAAAGGGTCGAGACGGTTTTAGCGTTAACTCCGTTTTGACCCAAGGAGTTGCACATTGGTGACCCTTTGGTGTGGTTAGGGCTTTAGAGTTACAGACCAGTAAAGGTTCATTTGGAACCATACCAAGGGTACACCTGGGGGTCCCTGGACCCTACATTAACCCATTTTGACTAAAAATGTCTTCTACATCCTGACAGTTTTCTGAAAAAGCTATGTTTCTATGTCAGTCGTTCTGCAATTTTTCAAAAATAGCAGACCTACAAGCTCATAGCGCGCCACTCGGTGGCGCGCTATGAGCTTGTAGATCTGCTATTTTTCAATAGCTAAAGCATAACATAATGCTAACACCAAAAGGGGTTCCCGCCCAAAATGGGTTAAGAACCACTGGTGTAAGCTTAGTTATTCATTTTCATTTATTCACTCATTCATTCATTCACATTGCAGTCTTCAAATAGTTTATGGAATAAAATTCAGTGAATTTATTGGGAGCACCAATGCATTGTGAGCTGCAAGGCTCAACTGCAGAGATTTTAACTGGCACTTGCATAGAACTGCAATAAAATCATTCAGCCCTTTCCATTGTGGTCCTGTCTGGGTATTCAATTAATCGAGTAAAGAATGTGTGTGTGTGTGTGTGTGTGTGTGTGAGTGAGTGAGTGTGTGTGTGTACCCGTCCTGTATGGGGCATTGGTGTGTGCATGTGCAAGTGTATGCAAGTGTCTGTACTCTGTATGTGCGCTGGCGTGTGTATGTGCATGCGCATGAAATGGCAGCCGAGTCCAGAGCTATAACAGATCATGCTTCAGTGTGATTTGTCCCAGGCTGGTTGAAGGTTTCAAACTAGCACCAAACTGGGCAATCTCAGGCCACTTTCTTACAGCCACCTCTTATTCAGGTCAGGTCATTACATGTACAGATATGACAATGTGATGAAAGGTAGCAGGAGGGTACTCGGGGGAGGAACTTACATGGTTGCAGTCACTGGAGATCTCTGCATCCTGCAGAAACACAGACAAGACAGACAGAGAGAGACACACAAACAGTTGTCAAAATGTGTACAGCAAATGTACAGAATGCATTTATTTGTTCACACAAACTGGCAGTGAAGACTGCCTGCCTGCCTGCCTGCCTGCCTGCCTGCCCCTGCCTGCCCCTGCCTGCCTGCCTGCCTGCCTGCCTGCCCCTGCCTGTCTGCCTGCCCCTGCCTGCCCCTGCCTGCCTGCCCCTGCCTGCCTGCCTGCCTCCCTGCCTGCCTGCCTGCCTGCCTGCCTGCCTGCCCCTGCCTGCCTGTCTGCCTGCCCCTGCCTGCCTGCCCCTGCCTGCCTGCCCCTGCCTGCCTGCCCCTGCCTGCCCCTGCCTGCCTGCCCCTGCCTGCCTGCCCCTGCCTGCCTGCCCCTGCCTGCCTGCCTGCCTGCCTGCCTGCCTGCCTGCCCCTGCCTGCCTGCCTGCCTGCCCCTGCCTGCCCCTGCCTGCCTGCCTGCCTGCCCCTGCCTGCCCCTGCCTGCCTGCCTGCCTGCCTGCCTGCCCCTGCCTGCCTGCCTGCCTGCCTGCCTGCCTGCCCCTGCCTGCCCCTGCCTGCCTGCCTGCCCCTGCCTGCCTGCCTGCCACTGGTATAGTATAGTATAAGTTCTGATACCACATCATCATTTAATATTGTGTCAATTGAACATGTAAGGTGTAACAGGACAGGAGTCACTATTTACAAAATAAGGACATGTAAATATTAGCAATCTTTTAGAGAAGGAAAAATCGTTTCAGGCTGGTGTGTTGATGTGTGTCTTAGTGGGTTCTAAAGCCTGTGGTTTAGAACAGAGAATGGAGAGCCAGCTGCATGAGAAACCCCCAGAGGAAGAAAACACAAGCTTCATGCAGTGAAAAAAAAATTATTTTTACGGCGTGGTACCTACCGTAAGGCAAGGTAAGCCATCTAGAGGAGTATCCGTCAATGTATCCCCCAAATGTTTTGTTTGTCTGTCCGTGGCTAATCTTGCCAACAGCCTGTGCCAAATTATTGGTCACGTCGTAGCCAGTAGGGTAAGGAAGTCAGTCCCCAAATATTTTTCACATTTTGTAAAAATAATCTCAGATAATAATATGGCCCCAACCCAGTGCTCCTTTTGGGGTATGTTTTGCCCCAAAAAGGACCCATCCAAACTATTAGAGGCATACAGTACTTTATAGTAGGGATGCCAGAAAGTGACCATCAGCCAAATCGAATAATCAACAGCTCTGCCGATTAATAATCGATTAATTAAATTAAATATTAAAATCGATTTCGGAGACTCCGACGATTAATCGGAAAATCGATTAATCGGCGGCATCCCTACTTTATACTGCAGCTTCTGGGGAGCAGTTGGGGTTTGAAGGAACTTGCTCGGGGACAGTGACGAAAAATGTTCGTCGAATAGCTTTTTTCACTGCAGAAAAGTAAATGGAAACTAAGCTATGATGACTAAAAGTAAGACTAAATATATTGACAGTTTCGTCAACAAATAAAAACTAGACTAAAATGTTAGGAAGGGACAAGAGATCCAGTAAAAGTCATTTTACACTTGGTTGCATGCTGAAAATAGCCGATCTACAAGCTCACAACGCGTCGCGACACGTTGTGAGCTTGTTGCTATTTTCAGCCAGTGAAAAAAGCTAAACCAAATAGCATATTTTCCAAAAGGAAGGAAGGAAGAAAGAAAGAAAGAAAGAAAGAAAGAAAGAAAGAAAGAAAGAAAGAAAGAAAGAAAGTGATAGTGATGTGATAGTGTGTGTGAACAGGGACAGTGCCAGTGACAGAAATACAACAACAGTCAGAGAGACAACAGACTAGTTCGCCAGCTCCCACACATTGACATATCTTTAACACTTGCCAAGTACACATTCTCCAGCGACCATTACCACCACGCCTTAGTGGATGAACTGTCCTTGGCCATGCTGGGACCAGAATGCATCATAGAAGACAGTGTATGAGAGACAGACAATAGGAGAGCTTAGACAGACAATGGGAGAGCTTTAGAGACTAAAGAGACAGGCTAGGAGAGCTGATGGGGAGCCACTGAGACAGTATAGAAGAGACAGACAGTATAGGAAAGTTGAGAGGGAGACAAAATATAGACGAGACAGACAGTAGATAATCTGAGAGGAAGATAGTGAAGGATAGACAGTCACAGTAGGATGGCTGGATTGGTAACAGTGTGGTATAGATATACAGTAGGTATGCTGTGTAGAAGGATATTACAAACATTATCCAACGCTGCACTTTTTATGTCGTCCAGGATAACGGTGTTTCTATTGAAAAATAGCAGATCTACAAGCTCATAGCATGGCACCGAGTGCCGCGCTACGAGCTTGTAGGTCTGCTAATTTTTTTTTTATCGCGAAAATGCGGCGCAAATCTTTGAATATATATTCTTTCAGAGTGAACTCCGTTGACGGGATTGACGGGCTGTCAATCGGGAGCTTAATCGGGAGCTTAATGTAGCAAAAATTTGCATTTTTTTGGCTAATTTGGCTAACGGCCGATGTAATCTTCCTAAAACTGGCCGAAATCCGCGCGTGCACGGTCGATCACGCACGCGTGAACGCGCATGCATCGCTGCGTAAAATGCGATGTTTTGGGCTTGATTAGAGCTTAATTTGACTTAGTTATGAAAATGTTGCACAGTAGCAAAGATACTACCGGATATTTTGATCGCAAACCGGAAGTCGTCATCGCTCACTCGCTCTATTTGGTCAGAATCCTGATGGTGACGTTACCGCCACCATCAGGACTGATTGTCCCAATACTATAGTCTTGCCCCGTCAAAATGAGATATAGTGTGTAAATCGCGGATTTTTCTTTTGGCATTAAAATTATGAATTAAAAATATGAATATATGTCACATAAGGGCTGCTATTGGGGGTGGCAGTCCAAGGGTTAACTCAAATCTTTGCTTCTGAGAGGTTCCTGGAATAACATATTTTGGGGACCTTGACATGAAAAAGGTTGAGTACCACTGACATAAAAACAGAAAACTGTCAGGATTTATAAGCCATCTTTTTAGAATCGTCCTCAGGTCTAAATGGGTTTTAACAACACATTGTGTGCTGCTAGATGTATGTTGTCAGAAAGAGCTAGAACGTGTGAGCATGTGATGTAATTCTATTGTATGATCTACAATATGTACATATCTGCATGAAAAAGGTGTTGTGTGTATGTGTGTGTGTATGTGTATGTGTATGTGTGTGTGTGTGTGTGTGTGTGTGTTAGAGTACACTGAAAGCTAATGGTCCATGCAGCCATCCATCGTTGTATTGGAGAGCACACAGTCTGCAAAAGAGAGATAACGCACAGCTACCGTGTGTGTGTGTGTGTGTGTGTGTGTGTGTGTGTGTGTGTGTGTGTGTGTGTGTGTGTGTGTGTGTGTGTGTGTGTGTCCGAATACTTAACTTGTGTTTGATAAGGACTATTTTATTCTGCTTGTGTGTCGTTTTCAAAATTCTAATCAAAGCCAGGGAGACTGCACATCTTGTGTCTTAAAACATTCTAACCTTAAAGGGAAACTTCACCCTTTTTGCAAAAAGAATATATGGTAATGTTGTTTAGAAGATTTAGAACACTTTCCTTTATGTGTGTAATATGTGCTTTTAGATATTTAATTAAAGACCCACAGGAAAGTGTTCTAAATCTTCTAAAAGGTCATTAATTAACATGTATTTTTTTTGCAAAAAGGGTGAAGTTTCCCTTTAACCTATTTAGGCCTAACATCGAAATTTAAAAAATGTCTTCTAAATCCTGGCAGTTTTCTGAAAACCCCATGTTTCTATGTTAGTGGTTCTCAAACATATTCATGTCAAGGACTCCAAATATATATGACATTGGCGGGTGCAGTACTTTCTCAAACCCTCACCCTAACCTCCCACAGGGCAGCACACCTAAACCTAACCTTAACCCATGTCTAACCAATGACTAGTCTAAACTAAGTATGCACCCCGACATTGGCCGCCGACCCCCATCTAAAAATATGTTGTTCCAGGGACGCCCCCAGAAGCAAAGATTTGAGTTATAAACTCGCTCTGAAAGAATATATATTCAAAGATTTGCGCCACATTTTTCACGATTAAAAAAAAATAGCTAAAGCATAACATAATGCTTAAAACACCAAAAGGGGTTCCCGCCAAGAATGGGTTAAATAAGAACCCCTGCAAGCTTTCATGAAGACAATACAAAGCTTAGTTGACATGAAGGTCCTCCCTGCAGCTGAAACTAGAACTGCACCCCTATGTGTGTCTGTGTCTATGTTCTCAATCAAGTGTTGATTTCGTCGACTAAAACCAAGACGAAAAATGTCCGTCGACTACCTTTTTTCCACTGACGAAAACTAAATGGAAAATAAATGAAAACTAAGCTATGACGACTAAAACCGAGGCCTATTTTAGACGGCGACCATCTCCAGATAAAACGGCAAAGTCCCGTTGCGTTCTCATTTTTTATTGACCCTTTACACGAGAACGCACACTTTATGAAAACGCTATAATGTCGCTAGGTGGCGGTAACGGGCTGCCAAATAGACCAGTCACCCATGTACAAGAAGAAGAACCAGGTAGCCCCCCCTTCACGCAACCCTATCAGGGTTTTGCTTCCAGACCACGACGGGGTTGTGGCCGTCGCTCGCTGCCTGCTTTCTACTAACAGTACACATCGAGGTGACAGACAGACAGGCTGACAGGCAGCCCAGAGCATGCAGGCAGAGCACGCCACGGTATGGTTATATATTTTATAATACATTAGGCTACATAAACGCTGCTGCCACGGTGCCACCTATCACAAAGCATTTCATTTACATCATGGTTTTACATTCACCATCGCTGATGAGCGGCGCTTGTTAGGAGGGAGGCTTGTTCATTGTCCAACTAATAAACATGCGTTGTGAGCCAACGTGAGCCATGATGTCATAAGTTTTGCGGATTCGCCGTTTTGCCAGTTTAGATGGAGACTCGAGGAAACGGCGTTCTCAAAGATTTCCACTCTGAAAGGTGGTTTCACTTTGTTAGGTTTTCACCTCCCGATACTTAACCTCCCGATACGTAAACGATACTTTATTTTGCCGTTTTCTATGAACACCGTTCTCGTCTAAAGACCACCTAAGACTAAATGTATTGACAATTTCGTCAACAGATAAAAACTAGACTAAAATGTTAGGAAAGGACTATAGTGGACAAGAGATCCAGTATAAGTCATTTTACAAGCTCATGAGCTGTAGATCGGAGCTTGTAGATCGGTGTAAAATCAGTCATTACGACGGCCTCACATTTTAGTCGACTAAATCACCTGTAGATTTAGTCGACTAAAATCTTATGACATTTAGTCGACTAAAACTAGACTAACAATACAACAGAGAGACTATGACTAAAACTAAATAGAAATTTGCTGCCAAAAACAACACTGGACTGGAGACTGGACAACACTCTAAGCACATGATGAGTACTGTGCTGCTGCTGACAAGACTTTAGCAGCTCACTGTCTGTCTGTCAAACTGTTTGCCACCAACCCTGCATTTAAATTTCAAAACTATTATTTCTCATCGAAACTGAAAGCCTAGACTTTGCCTTGTATAATCTGGTCAAACAAGCCTCAGCACAGCCAAAAGACAAAAACATTTCCCAGACCTCTTAAAAAGGAGGACTAAGGCAGGTATAGTAAATTACATCTATGTAATGGAAAGAAATTACTTTTTCACTTCGCCTACAAATGGATAGATTTACAAAAGTATTGGTCAAACTGGGTCACGTATGCAAGTCAAAACAAGGTTTGGCTTTAGAAATAATAATATCTTTGGATTTTGATTGTTTCATCTTTCTCTTTTGTATTATGTCATTAGTACACAATAACACAGCGATAAGGTTGGTGGAAAGCCATTGGGTGAGGGTCCCCTTTAATAAAAAAAAATCAGGCCAGTCTGAAGCGAGTGGTGCAACAGCACCCCCTATTGGTGCTCTGCGCTGTTTCAGCCGTGTTTGGTGGTTTGAAGTTATATCGAGTGACGTTCGAACATTGCAAACGTGTCAAATATCTTCTACTACCAAGGTTTTTGTAAATCTTATTTATTAAGATAAAACAATGTGGTAAGATTACACATTTCCTAAAAAAAAAGTATTGCAAAACAAATAAAAGAAAAACATATCCCTGCAAATGAATTCCAGAAATATATTAGAAATGTACAATGTATGATGTGAGTAAGTCAAAATACAAGTATCCCTCAACAAGACAAACCACTTCAAGCCACTATCAAAAACTATAAAATATGTTAGCCTCCCCACAAAGGAAGAAAGCTGAAATTGCTGAATACAGAAGCTGAAAGCTGAATACACTACAGCCTAAATGATTGTGGTGTGCCATTACAGTTAAACTCACCAACCACAGCTCAAACTTACCCACAAACACTGGTGGCAAGGCTTTAGACCTGACGTCGAAATTTAAAAAATGTCTTCTAAATTCTGACAGTTTTCTGAAATACCTCATGTTTCTGTATCAGTGGTGCTCCATATTTCATGTCAAGGACCCCAAAAATGATATAATTGGCCACCTGAAAATGTTATTCCAGGAACCCCTCAGAAGCAAAGATTTGAATTAAAAACGTTCGCTCTGAAAGAATATATATTCAAAGATTTGTGCCGCATTTTCACGATTTTTCAAAAATAGCAGACCTACATAATGCTTAAAACACCAAAAGGGGTTCCCGTTCTGAATGGGTTTAGATAAATCTACATCATCTGGGGGAGGAGGGGTCCATCCATGCACAGAAGAGACGAGAGATTTATAAGAGCCATTTACCTCTTCAGAGTACAGCTGTTACTCAAGTGGAGCAAAGTAATTATTTCTGTAATTAGGGCTTTGCTCAAGCCCGAGATCACCAGGGGAAGCAGTCATGTATCGCATCAGCATTTGGAGGACAGAGCATGTAGGAGGATGATGTGAGTCAAGGAGGACAAGAGCAACTAGAAATGTGACAGCACTCTACGGAGGCATATTAAAAGCACATTCACTCTTTTGCACAGCCAGTGTGTGGTTTTACTTTAGGCCTTAATTCACACCAGCGTAGAGGGAACACGTTCTGTCATTCAGTCTCTTCACTATCCATTATGCAAACAAGAACACTTTGTTTATAAAACAACTAGTGATGCACCGAAAATTCGTCCACAGAAAATATTCGGCAGAAAATGGCAAAAGAAAATGCATTTTCAGCCAATTCGGTTCGGCCCGAATAGGCCGAAAATATATCACCGAATAGTGTATGCAATTAATGCATTCAAAAGATCTGAATAAATGTTTTATGGACCCATAATAGTGATTATTAGTTTTGCCATAACCATTTATTTTGCCATAAATCAGGTAGCTTTAAGGTACGTCCATGACAGCAATGGTAGGAAAAAAGATATATAATATTAATCATATTTGGATATTCGGTTTTCGGCCAACTGTTTCCTATATTCGGTATTCGGTAGAATTTCCCTTTCGGTGCATCCATAAAGATAACAGACCTACAAGATTACAATGTGTCAAACAGTGTCACTCAGCGTGATTATTGCGTGAATACTGCGATGCCATTGCCATTATGAAGGACAGGACAGTATATGTGGACATGGCTTTTCACTGTACAATTAGCCCACTCTTTGAAAGGGTTAAAGAAACTGTGTTTAGGCGGCCAGTACGGCCCCATGAACTGAAATATCAAGTCGACACATAACAGTAGTGTTATGAGTTGTCCATGTACTTCTGTGTACTTGAACTTGAGATACAGTGTACTTGATATGTGTACTGCCTGTACTGTAGCCTACTTTATAGATAGGCTACGAGAGACATCTTTTAGTTAGCCTTGCTGCATTGTCATTATCATGTCTCGTCATATCTTGTTGTCACGTCACTATGATCCAGCACAATATATGTTCCCTAGTTTGTGTAATAAACTTTGTGAAGCTTTAGCGTGATACTGTCTCACGTTGCGTTATCGTTTCTCCTGGGCCCGCCGCCGCAGCAGTCACCGTACCAAAGGAATACTTCAACTGGATTATCACACACCACCCAGCCTGTCAGAACCAGACCATCACACACCACCCAGCCTGCACACACTACCAGCCTGTCAGAAGCAGACCGAGGGTCCATTTAGAGATCACAACAAGTAGTATTAACAAATCCATGGTCCAATCAACAGCCGATGACCGTGTGCATTGCACAAACTTCTGCAAAACTCTCCAAGTACCTGCTTACTTTCTTAATGCAATGTGTAATAATGACCAAAGCATCAATCTAAATGAGAAATGACCGTAGGTGTATTAGCCGACGTGTCGTCGCTGACCAAAGTAAAATCCAGGACCTTTTTTTAGTCTTACGAGTGATAAATGAACACTCTGCAATTTACTGTAGACGTGGACAGGGGAGGAAATATTTACTGTAGTAGTGGACAGGGGAGGAAATAGCGTGATGATGAGGACAGTGGTGACAGTTAATCAGGCCCTGTCATCTGCCGTGATCAACACAGCAGTCTGAAAGCACTGAGCTAAAAGTCTTTGACAACATAGGGACAGCCAGCTCCCAATGACACCACCACACACAGACGGAGAGAGAGAGAAAACAACCCAATAACAGTGATGTAAATAGGTTTTCAATGTAATGAGTCCCGGGATGCAGGGATGGTCTTTTAGATGAGTCCCAGGGACATTTTATGAGTCCCACTTCAACAACGTTAGGAGTCATATTTTGCCATTTTTACAAATTGCAGCATTTAACTCCCATTTCATTTTATATGGTTATAATGTGGTTATATTCATGTAGAAAACAGAAGAAGAAATGATTATTATAACTAAAGCTAGCAAAATAAACTAGAATAAAAAAACAGTACAGTAGTGCATCCCGTGGATGCAGAGGTTGTTGTTTTATTGCGTCCCTCAACTATAAACTGTGTTTTGGGATGCAAAATGCACCCTATTTCAATCTCTGAAATAAGGATGATGAGATAAAGAACACAGGAGTAATGTATAGGCTACTACACTGTACCACTGTTGCAATTCTCAACTGAAGGTTGAAACATTGTAGTAGACTTCATACAACACAAGTAATAACTAGAAAAAGTGCCCTTCTGGGCACAGGTCTCCACCAGGAGGATAGGAGTGTGTGTGTGTGTGTGTGTGTGTGTGTGTGTGTGTGTGTGTGTGTGTGTGTGTGTGTGTGTGTGTGTGTGTGTGTGTGTGTGTGTGTGTGACGCGACTTGGCCTGTTGTAGCGCCACCATGAGGCTGATTTGAAAACTGTCAAGTGGCATTTCTTCCTCAGCCTAGTAGTGGGAATAGGCATTTACAGTTTCACCGCAATCGGACGCTGCGTTGAGGAGTTGTGGCGATTTGTACAAAACGGGTACAAAACAGGCTACTCCTGAATCAGGATGGATAATTATGAGAAATCAAACAAATCACATGATCACATGACTATGGAGAGCATGTGTACCGATTTGCGTGAAATTTGGATGACATCTGAAGGAGTAATATTAGAAAATGTGTTTTACATATGTTGGCCTCCTGGTGGCGCTATAAAGAGCAGATGTGAAAAATTCCAGGCAAAGGTTTTTCCTTGGCCTCTAGGGAGTGTGCATACATGGTTTTACACAGATCGGTGCAGTTATAGGTAAAACACAAATCGGCCAGTTATAGCGCCACCATGAGGCTGAGTTGAAAATATTCAAGTGGCATTTCTTCCTCGGCCTAGTGGGAATGTGCGTGCAAGATTTCACGGAAATCACACGATGTGTTCATGATTTGCAGCATTTTGTTTGAAACGGAGCACTCCTGCGAACTTTGGAAGCCAATCGTAGCCAATCAGGATGGAGTCTGAAAAATCTGAAAGACCCGTTTTGTTGAATGGCTCTAGAGAGACTGTGTACCAATTTGCGTAATGTTTGGACAAAATCTGTAGGTGTACTGTCAAAACATTTGTTTTGCACAAAGCGGCCTCCTGGTGGCGCTATAACAGGCCAATGTGAAAACTTTGGAGCAGAGGTTCAGCTCTGGCATCCAGGGAGTGTGTGTGCAGAGTATGGCTGCGATCAAGCCAACGGTGCCAGAGATTAGCTGTTCACAGACGGACAGACGGATGGACACACGGACGGAGTGCAAAACATACTCTCTCCCCATGCCTTCGGCCTGGTGGAGACAATAAGCTAGGTACAGAATACAATGGGTCAATCATAATATAAATGGACGTCATCAACAGTACTTGTAATGTCTCCAACTGCACACACATCACTGTTTGTCTCCGAGGTCGCAGACTGGCCAGCCTCACATAATCACATACACACTACACAGTCACACTGCTAGCAATTAGGCTCACAGACATAGAGAGACTGACAGAAGGGGAGGAGAAGAGGGAGATGAAGAGACAAAAAAGAAGGGAGGACATTTTCAAAATGTGAGCTCAGAGGATAAAGACATGCAGTCATAGTGTTTGGCAGAAACACACTGTGTGTACCATTCCTTCTCCAGAATGCAGCCGTAAAATAAAGGCTCACTAGTGCTGCCTACCCAGCGAATGCTGCTTTTCCTGTAGGCTAACAGCAGAGAGCATTCCTGCTGTGTTCTGGTGACCCCAGGCCAGGGTTAGTAGATATAGCACATAATTGCGGGCCCACCAAGGTTGCTAAATTGCCCTTGAGCAAGGCATGGCATAACTTATAACAGTGCAGTATCATCGCAAATTGTGCGTCTACATACTTAAGATATGGCAAGACAGAATGTACCTCAAACCCTAACCATAACCGCAAGCACGGGAGCAGCGCATGTTTGAGTAATTCCCGCATGTCGGACTAATGCTCCGTCGGAATTACGTGCGGATCCCGCACTTTGAAATTCTACACCTTAAAGTGCCAAACGTGTCCCTTCCCGAATCAGCCCCAAAAACCTTGAGCTCAGCCCGTAATCAATGTATTCAAACCTTGGTGGTCCCCAAAGGCCAAACACACAAATACATCTCTCCTGACCACAACCAGATTTAGGCACTCACTGTCCCCCCCAACCCACCCCACCGCCAGAAAAAAAGAAACTTAGGCTAGAAACACTGAAGTTATGTTAAGTTATGTTAATGTTCTCTCACATTGCAGTGAAATGTGAGATGACCATGTGATATTTGCTCCGCAAATCAAACTTTCATGGCAAAGGGCAATAAGGAAATGATTTACAGTAAAAAAAATAAAAAATAAAATAAAAGAAGTGTCCAAATAATATACTAGAAGTGAACATCGGCTGTACTTCAAAAGATTCAGGTTGGAGGGTCCTAGTCTATACTATTGTCCCACACTGTATTCTAAAAATCAAGTTGGTTGGTACGAGCCACTTTGACAGGTGTCTGAATTAAGGAAAGTGTGTGTAACAGTAGTAGATGCTACTACCAGCCAATTTGAAGATATCAAACTATAGCCACTGAGTTAGCCACTGGCACTAATATCACTAAGTGCAATGTTAACCAATATGTTGGAGTGTAAGGTGTAAGTGTAAGTGTAAAGCATGTCCATACATTTTCATAAAGTATATTTTATGTTTACTTCATTAAAGTTAGGGATGCACTGAAGGGGAAATTCTTGGCTGAAACCGAATACCGAATATAGGTATAACAACTAAATACTGAATATCCGAATACGATTAATATTGTATATATTTTTTCCTACCATTGCTGGCATGGCCGTAACTTAAAGCTACCTGATGTATGGCAAAATAAATGGTTATGGCAAAACTTAACTTAAATTATAATCACTATTATGGGTTCCTAAAACATTTATTCCGCTCTTTTGAATGCATTAATTGCATACACTATTCGGTGATATATTTTCTGCCTATTCGGGCCGAAACCGAATAGGCCGAAAATGCATTTTTAGCCACTTTCTGCCGAATATTATAGTATTAATTTGCACTGAGGATGTTGACGTGTGTGTGTGTGTGTGTGTGTGTGTGTGTGTGTGTGTGTGTGTGTGTGTGTGTGTGTGTGTGTGTGTGTCTTAGGTCTTAGTCCCTGAAAACAAGCGTTATTGTTTGTGTGCATACCCACATATGACAGGACATGATGATGTTATCTGTATCATCTTCTGTAACATCTTTCTCAATTTGTTCCTGCTTGCCAATGACTCTGCACTGCTGGTCTCAGACAGGAACAGACTGCACATTGAAAAGGCCCTGAGGTCTCTCAGCCAGGCCAACGGCTTCTTGGGTAAAGTGGGTTACAATATTATCACGAGAAAATATGAAATTACCTATACTAGGTTCCATCCTGGAGGCTAATCTTTCCTGTGAAAAAATGGCCACCAATGTAATCAAAAAGGTCAACCAAAGAACAAGATTCCTGTACAAGTACAGGATCTCCTCACTGGTCAATAAGAAATACCTATTGCCCTCATACAAGCTAGTTTCTTCGACTATGCATGCACCTCATGGTACCAAAGCACCTCAAAAGGCACTTAAAACAAGGCTCCAGACATCCCAAAACAAATTGGTCAGGCTACTACTTGGCCTACCTCACCCCTGCCCATAGGCTGGAATGGCTTAGGGTTGACGACAGAGTACAGCAACTTGCAATGGGCCTGGTCTACAAGATTCGGTACACCACTAAGATACGGTACCATGTAAAGTACCTCAAAAGTCTAAATACTTCCTTTATGTCAACGAAGTCCACAATCACAACACTAGAGAGAGGTCAACAAACCACGAGCAACCCAGATTCGGCTCTAACAAGGGATTAAATTCATTTTGCTCCTATTTTCCACATACATGATACAATAATCTGTCATTTAACAAGGAACACGTGTCTGTCTGTCTGTGACTCTGTGTGTGTGTGTGTGTGTGTGTGTGTGTGTGTGTGTGTGTGTGTGTGTGTGTGTGTGTGTGTGTGTGTGTGTGTGTGTCCTGTCCGCTGGGGGAAGCTGAGCTGACGCAAACAACACTACCACGGACTGGTCTGACAGACAGACAGAGAGAGGGAGACCGAGGATTTACACACATGATCTGTTGTGACAGCAGCTCGCCTTGCCTTGCCTAGGCTCATCTCATATGTAGCTAAGATCATGTAAAACACACTGAGCAGGAATTAACCGGTATCCCCCCCACCGTCTCCCCGCCAGGCAGGCAGGCTGCTTTGCTATTACCTCGGTCCGGTCCTGCAGACACTCCAGCACGGCCAGGTTGTTGGTCCAGGTGTGCTTCGGACAAAGCCGAGCCAGGTCCTCCCGGCAGGCCTCCTCTTCGGACAGCTTCCAGCCGGCGGTCGCCCTTCGGGGCTGCGAGGCCGCGGGCGGCGGAGCGGGGGCATCCCTGGCCGCGGGAGGAGGAGGAGGTTCCGCCGCGTTAGCCGCGGCCGGTGGCTTCGGCGGATCCGCACCGGGGTCGTTTAACGCGATGTCATTGTTTAATAAGGCGCCCGCTGGCCCCTCGGCGCCGCACACAACGCAGAATGACAGGGACGTCAACAGCAGGAGCAGCCGAGCACGTCTGCACGCCGCCATCTTCAGGGAGGGAAATGAAGGCGAGATCCGCTAGGCGGCAGGAGAACGCCGCTGACAGGAGCCTCATGTATAATCCGTAGTACAACGGTGTCGCTTGCCCAAAATAACTGATAGCTTTGACTGACAGAGATTAAAAAAACAAAACAGAGACGTAGACACATTTTTGATTGATTGATTGAAATATTTACACAAAAACAGTTTGCCGAATTACAGTACATTTCAAGCACAACTCAATGAATACTGTGAGTGGACGACCCAATAAACTAAAGCATTACACTTGTCAATTCAGCAAAACATTTAGAGACGTACAAATAGACACTTCTATATAGCCAAAGAACAGTAATATCAACAGTAATATCATTTAAGGCATGATATTACAATTTGCAAATTGCTGCAATAAGACATGCCATAAGAACAAGAAGGGTAGCCTAATTTAATTTAGGTCTGCTGATATGCAATATGCTGTATGATAGGCCTATGCAACATTACATGCTTCTGTTAAAATCAAATAAACAAATCTTTATAAAAAAAAATCACACCTGTGTGAAGTGAGGGGCGCTCTTACCATGTACACTACATCATCATGACGTAAAATAGAGTATGCCTATTTGCTCAGACACTATGACGTAAAATTCTCCATTCATTGTTGTCAATGGGAATTTAATGTCTGTGTAGGACAAAAATAGACACTAGCCGATTTGCTCAGACACTATAAAGCTAGACTCTCTGTATATGTTTGTCTGTCTGTGTGTACGTCTGTAAACCACGTAACTCGAGAACCATTAGCCCCACCGACTTCAAATTCACTTAGTTTAGACAGTAGGCCTACTTAGTTTAGACATTCATTTGGTAATTTGGTTAGACCAGTCATTAGTCCTACGACTACAACCTATCTCAAACCCTCACCCTAACCCTAACCTCCCACGGGGCAGCACACCTAAACCTAACCTTAACCCATGTCTAACCAATGACTAGTCTAAACTAAGTATGCACCCCGACACGCGCGTTCCATACCCCCACAGGGAGTGCAATAGGCTCTGGACAGGGCTCCTGCCCAGGCTCTGGACAGGGCCCAAATTAGCCCATTGATCACACCTGATCACCCCTAGATCTCCATATATGGAGCTGGCCTGTTCTGACATCACAATGATGTTCTGACATCTGCATAAAAGGGACACAGACATAACTGTGGTGGGGCAGGCATTTCCAAGTAGGGCACCGCTCTAGTGATGTAAAATTCTGTTTGTGTAGGATGAAGAACATACACTAATAGCTGAATACAGGCGCCCCTCAAAAACATCACACCCATGTGAGGGGTGAGGGGCGCTCTTATCATCACATACGTACTGCCGGCCAAGCACAAGTTGCGTCCTCACCTTTGTCTTCAATGGCTGTGTTTACACAAACACTCAAAAGTGGCCATTCATTGTCAAAGGCACAATGTTTGTTTTAGGACCTCAAAGCTGGACATAGGAGGGGCTAGCACCCCTCAAAAATAATAAAAAAGGTCTGATAATGATTATGATGTACCATGCAATGTGCATGTTCAAATCATGAAGTATAGGTATTTACATTTCAGCTCGTGTGAACAGGTAGTTCCCTGTGTTGTGTAGAATTGCACCCAATTTAGCCTCGTGAAAAAATAAACTCTAGACTATGCAATTTGTATTTAGTACTGGCCCTGAGCCTGAGATCCTGACACTGACCTCATCAAACCCTGGATAGCCCATACATGGAGAAGACTGGATCATCACCTAGATCTGCATACATGGAGCCGGCCAGCAACTACATCTGGACGGGCCCACTCCAAAGTTAAATAGTCCCCAGTCATTCTCAATTTAAAAACGTTAAAAGAGGGGGGCTTTACTGTGCAATATACCAGTATATTTGCCTGCTAAGAAATTACCCCACTCTTTCTCCTCCCAACTTTAGGTTGACTGTAACACCCAGTCCCATTCAGGTATGCGGTTAGGTGCAAGCTTGGCTCAGGGAGGACTGGGTGAGGACGCCCCTGCCATGCAGAGTCCAAGGCACTTTGGATAATAAATGAATAACATCATATTCTGTGTTTGTAAAACTGTGTGCATATATGACAATACTGTCATATATGCACACAGTTTTACAAACAAATGATAAATGATAAACAAACAAACAGATGATAAAATATGTACTAGGCATACATGTTTTGCTCTGTGCTAAATGTTACCGTGAAGGTCAGGATTGAAATCACAATTTATTCACTTTTCCCCACACAATAATCTGTCATATACAAGGAAAACTTGTGTAAGCAACAGGCTTACACAAAAGCAAAATCACAGGAAAGGACAAATCTGTTTCAGAAAAACACCCGTTTACCCAACCCTGGACAGATATATGTTACAGTACCAATGCACACAAAATTAAGGACATTATAAAGAAGAACTGGAGCATTATACAGAGTGACCCGGACCTCAAAACTACATTTCCTCACCCCCCTTCTTTCTCTTTTAGGCGTGCCCCAACCCTTAAAGACAAGCTGGTCAGGAGCTACTTGCCACCCACCCCTCCCAACCAGTCTGCTTGGCTACAACGTCCAGAGGGCAATTTCAATTGTGGTAACGGCAACCACTGCTCCAGCGTAATTAAAACAAAGAGCTTTGAGGATGTCTTCAGTCAGATTAGAGGCTTTGCCAACTGCAACACTACTTTTGTTGTCTATAGATTAGAATGTGACTGTGGTTGCTTCTATATAGGACGAACTAAGCGCAGACTAAAAGATAGGCTAGCAGAACACAAGTATGCAATACGGACTGAAAACCCGGATTATCCCATGGCGGTACATTACAAAGAGGCTCATCATGCCAACCCAAGATCTTTAAAAATCATTGCTATAGAAATCATCCCTAAAACTGTGAGAGGCGGTGATAGATTAAAGCAGTTGCTGCAGAGAGAAACGTTCTGGATTGTTACCCTGAAAGCCACGAACTTCCCTGGTCTTAATGATGAAATAGATTTTCCCTTTTCTCTAAAGGTTTCCTTCTCCTCACACACTATTCACAACCTTTTTTTGGTATTTGTTTTGGGGATTCTGTCTTTTTATTTTTATTTTTATTCTAAAAAATTGTTGTAAAATTTTTTTTGTATTCTCTTACAAAACTTCCCAGTCGTTTCTACACCCATGTATGTGTAACCGTATGGACTTAACTGTTATGATGTATAATGTGCGGACATTGATGTTCTAACATTTATTATGCTGACATGTATTAGACTGACAGTGACACTGATTGCTGTCAAGTGTTTTCAATCATGATGGTCGCTATATAATGACGTCCTGCTGCATGTCATAACTATGGGACCCTGACGAAGGCTGAGTGCCGAAACGCGTTGGTCCTCTTTGTAATGTTCTTTGCCATGCCTTAAACCCAATAAAAAAGGCTTTTTTCACCTCACTGGAACAGAGTGCCTTGGATCCTCTTCTTTCATGACAAGGAAAACTTTGTTCCACCGTTCTTATTTTATTTGGGTAACATTAGTCTCTTTATCTCTCTTTATCTTTATCACTAGCAGGAAGAGTACAATGTGTAAAGATGACCACCTTTCCAAAGTTTCTATATTTGGTCCAGTGCCTTCCAATCTTTTTACCTAAATCATTTTTTACAACCATAGATAAACTGATAACTAGCTTTATTTGGGATAATAAATCTCAGAGAATTAGTAAAATCATCTTACAGAGAAGGAAGGTTGATGGAGGTCTGGCCCTTCCAAATTTTTTAAATTATTACTGGGGAGCTAATATTCATAAGATAAATTACTGGTTACACGCACCTGAGATAGACTGGTGCTCTTTGGAGCTTCAATCTTGTCAACTATCCTCTCTACCTGCTCTAGTGTACTCCTCTCTTCCTCTATCTCCTTCCCGATACTCATCTAACCCCATAGTACTGTCAACTCTAAGAATTTGGATCCAATTTCGACGTCACTTCAAATTTCTCTCAACTTCTGTTTATGATCCCATCAAAATGAATCATCTATTCACACCATCTACTATAGACTCAGCATTCAATAGATGGAACGAAGTGGGAATTAGGTGCTTTGAGGACTTGTATAAGGACAATACATTCCATAGTTTTTCCTCCCTCTGTGATACATTCAATCTTTCCCGTAACAATTTCTTTAGATTTCTCCAGATTCGTCAGTTTGTAAGACAGGTATTCAGCTCATTCCCACATCGCCAAAATGACCAGAAATGGGAAAAACTGGGTTTGTTTCAGACTCTTACACATTTATCTCATCTCTTACTGATACCAATACACAAGGGTTAAAAAACAAATAGGAAAGAGAATTAAGTACTGTATTGACAGACGAGTGGTGGGCAGACAGTGCACTATACAGAGTCAACTCCACCACCTCATGTGCACGCCTCAGCCTAATTCAACTGAAAGTAGTACATAGAGCTCATCTGAGTAAAGCCAGGGTGGCTGAAATGTATCCTGAGGCAGACTCAAAGTGCGACCGCTGTGCCCAGACACAAGCACATCTCACACACATGTATTGGTCTTGTCCCCAGCTACAGCGATTCTGGTCACTTGTATTTGTCACACTGTCAGACGTGCTAGAAATTACACTACAACACTGTCCATCGATCGCTATATTCGGCACACCGTCAAACCCCTTACAGTACACAAATCAGAAGTTAGAGATTATTGCCTTTGCAACACTGCTAGCTAGAAGAAGAATATTACTATCTTGGAAGTCGCCACATCCACCCTCTCACTCAATCTGGCTCAATGATGTGATGTACTTCTTAAGCTTAGAAAAAATAAAATTCTCTCTCAGAGGAACCGTCGAAGGCTTCACTAAGGCCCTTTATAGAATACTTTAATAATCGTACCTCCCTGGATGCGGACTGTGGATTTCAGAATTAACAGACAGTGCCTCTCTTACAAGTGTACAATAGCCTACTCTTGACTGTGACCCATGATGTGACCTGTGTTTTTACTTTTATTTTTATTTCATTTTCTCCTGTTTGTCCCTGTGTGGTTGGGGGGTGTACGTTGAAAAACAAATGACTATGTGCAAAGATTTTCTTGTCAGATGTAGCCACTGCTTGGCTGTCCCCAATAAAAAACTATATATATAAAAAAAAAAAACATTAGTCTCTTTAAAAAGAGAGAGAGAGAGAGAGAGAGAGAGAGAGAGAGAGAGAGAGAGAGAGAGAGAGAGAGACATATGGGAGTAGTCATCCCTGACATTACAGTAGATGTAACATATCCGTGCTGTGCCCCTGTTGTATTATGCCGGTGACAATTGAAAGCTATGACACTGTGTTCACAACAATAATGACTCAGAGCTGCTGCATATGACATTACAGATGGATGCCACGTGTACAGTATTACACTAGCAGTTCATGGTGTAAAAAGATTTAGTCAGCAATGTTTCTGTAAGTATTGCACTTCTGTTCTGTTTTAGCAAAAATAAAAAAAAATGTTTTGCAACTAGCCATGTTTATGACCTGCCCTGTCCATTGAGGCATTTGACTAAACACTTTTTTTAAATTCTATTTTATTAGTTTGAATGATGTCCTCTGTCCTATGCCTGTTGACCTTTTCTATGTTCCTTTCTTGAAAGGGCGTGGTCTTTTTGTGGGGTCCGTCCCTCGTGCTATTTCACACAAGAAATGTAGTGGGCCTACATTGGATGTCTCCATTATGCTAATGGAGCAAGATGTTCCACAATAACTTGGCACAGTCACTCGACAGTAAAATAAAAGCAATATGCTCTCATTACAATGTAAACATTAAAAAATATATATAATCATCCGTGGCCTTTTTTTTTTTTACAGCCTGCCATGTTTTTTTGGGGGAAAGGGGCACTTTGATGTAAAAGGGCAACAAATAATAATAATAATACAATTTAGCGCTTTTCAAGATAAAACAAATCTGTAATTTCATAACAAAAATAAACTAATTAAAAGGTTAAAAACTAGAAACCAAAGGTAGAGGGGTAGGGTGAAGTCACATCTCATCGGAGCAAAGAATATTTAATGATATGATATACTAAATATCCTTTGTTTCTTTCCCCCACCACAATATCAAACGTTTTATGGTCAAGGACAAGGGCAGATTCTAGGCATAAAATAATTTAGGCTATATAAATATAAATCTCTATGGGAAAAATGAATGGCAGATTTTTCAGTGGTGCCAAAAAACCATGCCCACGGCTATGCCCTATATCAGTGGTTCCCAAAGTGGGGTCCGGAGACCCCCAGGGGTCCTTGAGGGTCCCCAGCGAAATGATAGTTTGGAGCCAAATGGACCCTTATGGGTGTATTTGGTATTTTGGTTCCATTTGTACACTCTCAGAGTTAAATTAGCATTGATTGTACGATATAAATTGGGGTCCCAGAGATAGAAATGCCATTAAACGGGGGTCTACTCGATCTGTACTACTCTGTAGACTAATATCATAGAGTATAGCTAATATCTATGCATGTCAAACTGGGGGTCCGGAAATTAAACGGGTTGATAATCACTGCTAGAGCCGTAGGCCTACAAATCTTCTCTTATGGGGTTCCCTGGCATATCTCTTCAAATGGGGGTCCGCGGGATAATTATAGTGTCAATTTGGGGGTCCTTGGCATGAAAAAGTTTGGGAACCACTGCCCTATATAGGCCTACTGCATATTATTATTATTATTATTATTATTATTATTATTATTATTATTATTATTCTATATCAGAGCGCTGACCCAAGGGGCATGGGGGCATGTGACAGGGTTACACCACCCGGTATGAAATAATGAACACACCCAATCTATTCAGGTCACGTGGTCTCTCCCAAACAATGTGAGGCTGAGCAAGGAGCAGGAAGGAAGCGTTTCACACACAGGGGGGGAGAAAAACGGAATTTGTATTATTTATGAAGAACAATGAGATATCTACTACACTAAATTGGCAACAACACGTAATTATCTTACGCTTCTTATATTAGGGAACCTGTTTGTTTGGTTATTTTCGCAACAAAGAGACAAAGCGCATTAGGTAGCGCTGCAGACCAAAAGGCTCCCAACAACAAAATGACAGCTTCTGTGTTTTTCGGTTGTACCTTCATTGCATTTGGCCCCGCCATTGCGTTGTTCCTGTTTACTATCGCCCGAGACCCACTGAGAGTCATCTTTTTAATAGCAGGGTAAGTGGCTTGGTGGCTGTTATGTGGCGAAGGACTGACTATCCAATGGAATGTTCTTTTAGTTCTTCGTTGATGGGCTATCGCACGATAGCCTTTTAGCTAGCGAACCGTAGTAGTTACACTGATTCTGGTGATGTATAGAAGTCAGTGACTCCAGAGATCGCTGTTTTGCTATAGAAATTGACATAATACAGGGTAGCCTAGAACGTGTCAATCAGAAAACTCTCTCCTAACAGCAGTTTACTATATTTAAATAAAACCCACATAATCTACCAACCCTTTTCAACGTAACAGCATTTTCTAATTTGCACAGTAAAGACTTATAACAGTGACTTCACTTCAAACAGTGACAGTATTGGGTAGGTCACCAACGTCGGCGTAACGTAGCCCAGTCGGTTCGCTACAAATTACGACTAGCTAGCTAGTGATTTCCATTTGCAAGTGGGGAAGGATTTAATTCAATAAACGATGACAATTTCATTAGAGATGCAGAGGGTGTCCCAATTTTAATTGTTTACAAATTAAGCAACACCAACATGATTGTGGAAACAAACAAGCACTTCAAGTGCTATGTGTTGTAAAATCGTACCACTCTACAAGTATTCAATAATAATAAAAAAAAAATAGATGATGGAATTTTAAATAAATCGTGATTATGGTTGGGCTTAGTCCCATTCGGAAGTGTGTGTGTGTGTGTGTGTGTGTGTGTGTGTGTGTGTGTGTGTGTGTGTGTGTGTGTGTGTGTGTATACATTTTACAGTACACTAGGCTGTATGCTTAAATTGCTTGATAGAAAGCATGTAGGTTTAGTTTTCTTTTACATACATCTGAATCTTTTGAAAATAAATCTGGTTTATTGAAACATTTGATGTCCACTATGTCCAGTTGTCCACCTATAGCCCTCACGGATGACTAGCTCTGGTCCATATCCAATGCTTCTATGATTGGCTATGGACCAGAGCTAACGGATGACCAGCATCACCCCGTGATACAAAACAGTGTTCCAAGAGGGGCTCCGCTTGGTTGGGCTCTTTGCAGAAAATATCTTCCTGTGTGGAACCCTATCACACAGTTACATTTTGTGACCTTCTGTATCTTCAAGATTGATTCCCTTTAATCTAGCGGTTAAGATGTTGGCTTTCCACACGGCTCGAATCCCGGGTGTTTCATTTACATTGAAAGGTGCACACTAGTGTAAACCATACACCAACACGCACTGTTCAGTAACTTAAGAACTGAACTTTTCTATTACTTTTGAGTAATAGTATTCTTTTCCCCAGTAACTAGTAAAGTAACTAGTTACTTTCACATTTTAAATAATAATAATATTACATTTACTTTTTTTTTCAAAAGTACTGTGGGATGGAGTGTTCATTTATAATGGTATGGACTGGGTTGGGGTCGAGTTTCTTTGCAAGGCTGCTGATCCGATCTAGATCTAGACTCTAGAGCGGATACGGAAACGATGCGTACTCGTCTGTATGTGTTAACTATCGGATGCAGTAGGGCGGGCCTTAAGCTTAAACCGCCAATAACGTAGTCTCGTGTTACCAGACTGTTGCCTCCGCAGTTTCCAAATGCTTCATACAGTCTGGGCCAACGGAAGAGCTGTCATGAGTAAACTATAAAGCGGAAGTGGAGCCTCCTCGCCACTTCCTTTTCGTCTTTACAGTCGCGCACATTTATCCTAATATAAATAGAAAACATCTAAGCATATATAGCTTGTTGCTTAGCAGAAAAGGAAATACAAAAATAAGCTCTATAGATATTTTAAAATATATTTTCGTGAACGGAAATGGCAGCTTCCGTTACTCAGCTCATGGGGGCTATATGTCCAGAGACTCCAGACTCTATATAGCAGCAGTGGCCGAACGGATAGCGGAGCGGTCTTGATACCGGAAGGTCGCCAGTTCGAATCAGCGGTCCGACACGTTAAAATTACCACCGCTGAAGTGCCCTTGAACAAGGCATTGAACCACTACGATGAAATGTGTTCTATGAGCAGGGCCTGGCTGGAAACAAGTTCTTGAGCTTAGCCCAGATACCCTGGGTAAATATAGTAATCATTTCATATATGATCTACTGTGATTTACTGATTTTCATGCAATTGAGATCATTACTGATGTTATTAATTGCATATTGCCTTTATTTTTGAGGAAAACAAATCACACTTACTGCTTTTTCAAAGGGAAAATAAACTTGCTCAAAAGGCTATCTCCTTTGAGGAAATGTGGTCACTGTACTGTATGAAGATGAAAAAGATCATCAAGGGAGCACACACATAATTGGGGGTGCCCATGATGTGATTGCTTTGTCCACTCCTGGCCTCTCCCAGCATGGAAGCACATCTACCCCTCTTTCTCTTTGTGCAAAACATAATGTGTCATTTATTACTTGTAGTTGTAAATAATGTGGCGCAGGCACAACAAAAACCATTTAGAAATCCAGAACAAAGCATGAAAGATTCAAAACCTGACAAAGCAGCAGAATTTGAATCTAGCCTTTCCAAGCCAAATAATGTGTGTACTAACTAGCCTAAGCCAGGATTTGTGTACTTGTGTTTATCTTTTGTTGTCTTCCTTCCAGAGCATTTTTCTGGCTGGTGTCCCTGCTGCTGTCCTCTCTAGTATGGTTCATCACAGTTCAGATCAGTAACAAAGAAAGTGCCACCCAGCAGAAAGGCCTGCTCATATTCGGCGTGGTGCTCTCTGTGGTTCTCCAAGAGACGTTCAGATTCGGTTACTACAAGCTCCTCAAGTAAGTCTAAATCCAAGTGCACTGATAGTCTAAATTATGTTACACATTTTGCGTCAACACTTTAAACACTTTGGCAGGGTGACGTGACTGACGTCCTGGTTAAATTATGGTTGATTATGAATATTATGAATGTTTGCTATTGTGGGACGTGTGAGCTTGTAGATGTAACCCAGAATGTTATTTGACGCTTCAAGGGTTCAAGTGGTTAACAAAAGTGGCATTTTAAGCATATTTTGTTTATCGCGGTAATGTTGTTGATTGAGATTATTTTTGCCACAATAAACGTGACATGTAAATAATTGTCATCATCATCCCATCCCTATGTTCATCATCCATTTGTAACTTTAACAGTGGGTTTGTCTACTTTTGTAACTGAGAAGGTGCAAATGATACAAGGGCAGATTCACACTGTCTGTTTGATTCAAACTGTTCCCAAATACAATTGCCTGGTCCGCAATGGCCATGAATCACATTGGCCTTGATTCTTCCCCACCCGAGTACACTTCATTCAAATGTATTCAATGCTTTCACATTGCATTGAGCCGTATCCGAGTACACTTCAATCGGTCCCGAGACTGCCTCCATGCGGTCCCCGGGAAAGGTTGGGTTGATCCGCTTCGTGGAACAGTACGCAGCATTCACACTAACTACAACATCTGCCAAGTGGTGTCGAGTGCTCACCCAGGACCATAGTGTGAATCCGCCCTATAAAAACCCATCAAAGTTTATGAACACTCAGGATTTATTTAAACCATTTTGGGGCGGGAACCCCCCCTTTGGTGTTTTAAGCATTATGTTATGCTTTAGCTGTTGAAAAATAGCAGATCTACAAGCACCGAGTGCCGTGCTATGAACTTGTAGGTCTGCTATTTTTGAAAAATCGTGAAAATGTGGCGCAAATCTTTGAATATATATTCTTTCAGAGTGAACGATTTTAACTAAAATCTTTGCTTCTGGGCCGGGGGGGGGGGGGGGGGGGGGGTCCCTGGAACTACATATTTTCAGATGGGGGTCCGCGGCCAAATACAGATAATTCTGGGGCTCCTTGACAAGAAAAAGGTTGAGTAACACTGACATAGAAGCAGGTTTTTCAGAAAACGTTTAGGATTTCGAAGACTGTATATTCTTTTAGGAATGTAACCTTTAACCCTGCCATTGTTCATTCGTGCCATGTTCATGCTCTTGTCTATAGGCCGGGTCACAGTTTGACTCAGTTGCTGAGCGAGTGTATTTTGAGTGTATGTATGAGAGTGTATTTTGGAAATGCACATTCTTCTGAGTTTCTTATTTTGTTATTCCTCCAGGAAAGCAAATGAAGGTCTTCTGGTTCTCAGTCAAGAGGAGACTATGCCCATCTCCATACGACAATTGGCCTACGGTACAACTCCACTCATACTCCTTAACCTCATACGTGCACAGCTGCTGATATACTGTTGTAAGACCACTGGTCTATTGCAGCTCCAGTCGTTCTCTGAATTATATGATGATATAAGTGAAATATCTCCAATGTTTAATCTGCTGACACATACAGTAGGCATTTAAATAATATTAATAATAATCTTCTTGTAGTATCCGTCCTGTATTTAATGTTAAAGCGTCAAATCTTCTTGATTGGTGATTGATGATTTTTCAAAATGTAAAGTTACGCTTTACTGTGAGTTGATGCATGGAAATTATTTCAACTTGGCCAATAACTTCATCTTGGTCACATGAGTTTGGAGACTGGATCTTGTGATCTACTTTACCGTTAACAATGAATTCCATTGCTAACTTGATGACTCATACATGAGTGGTTTGGATACAAAGAAATGTGCTGTGAGCACATTTAATAAATACAGTTATACAAATAAATAGTTATTTGTCTTGTAATAAATTAGAAATAGGAGATTCTGTGAACAATTTACAAAGCCTCTCATTGCCTCTCACTTGCCTGATGTGGCAAGTACATTTTCAAGTGGGGATGTGTGTGCAGCTAGTTGACAAGTCTATTGTATTTTGCTGCTCCTGCTAGTTGGCATGGAAATACTAGTCAGTATACTATTGTTTATCTTTTTACTACAATTGAGAAGTTAACTGGTTCAGTGCCGTACCAAAGATGGCCACACGATGGGGTCCTTGCCCAGTGCCAGCCTTGAAATACTAGTCCCAAAACCTAGTGGACGTTAACATCAGTTTGAACCTGACATGAAAGTCAGCCAGGTCACCATAGTGGTGCTAGGCCTTTCTATACTAGCGATTTATTATCATAACTAAGTCAATCTAAGGTCGAATCAAGCGCCGAATAATGCATTTTTTGCACATTACGATCCATAATGCACATAAAGACTGCACGTGCACGTGAGTATTTTGGCTGTTTTTAGGTAAACGTTACGGTCCGTTAGCATAAAATGCTAATTTCATCCTAATTATATATATTTTTACGCCGGATCATGGGGAATAAAACAAATCTCGGGATGCCGGGCATGGCATCCATTGCAAAGGTAAATCAATCTCGGTTTCTCGGGCCCGGCATCCATCCAGTTAAGTTGTGAGCGCTGCAGTTCAGTTGACCAAGTCATAGACCTCCACGTATGTGGAAGTGCCGTTTACGCCTGTGCTTTGTGGCCGTGATACGTATCGTCCTTGACTTTACCTCTGCGTTTTCAACCCAATTTTGTGATTTTTCTTCTTTTTTTTTTTTTTTCATTTCCTTTCTGTGATGCGATGGCCCGATTACAATACACAGCGGAGCTTTCCTAAAACCTTAACCCATTCTGGGTGGGAACCCCTTTTGGTGTTTTAAGCATTGTGTTATATTATACTTTAGCTATTGAAAAATAGCATCTAGGATCTACAAGATCTGCTATTTTTGAAAAATCATGAAAATGTGGCGCAAATTTGAATATATTGAATCTATATTCTTTCAGAGCGAGAGTTTTTAACTCAAATCTTTGCTTCTGGGGGGGTCCCTGGAACACCATATTTTGAGATGGGGGTCGGAGGCCAAATTCATATAATTCTAGGGGTCCTTGACATTAATTAGTATGAGAACCACTGATAGAGAAACATAGGTTTTACAGAAAACTGTACAGCGGACACACAATATTCACAGAGAAACAACAACACAGAACAACAACAACACAACCTGCCCAGCACGGAAAACACACGGTCAGTGGGCAAAGATAAATCGCTCTCTGCCTTCTTTCAAAATGTACACTTTGTATGTGTCTCACTCGGATCGCACTGCAACACAGACGCACAGCACGACACAATCAAGAATGCATTTAAAAACCCATTCTGGACGGGAACCCCTTTTGGTGTTTTAACTAAGCATTATGTTATACTTTAGCTATTGAAAAATAGCAGATCTACAAACTCATAGCACGCCACCGAGTGGCACGCTACGAGCTTGTAGGTCTGTTATTTTTGAAAAATCGTAAAAATGCGGCACAAATCTTTGAATATATATTCTTTCAGAGCGAACGTTTTTTTTTATTTCGACATCGGGCCTAAATGGGTTAAATAAGGTAAAGAAATGAATGTGCATGAATAAGAAAACCAATATAGATGTAATAACATTATAAACCGATTTGACAGGGTGCGTGACTTTTGAGGCTTAGTCCTGAGGGAATTTATTTGTTTGGACACATTTTTGTCTCTGTAACTTGATTTCTCTTTCACTGTACATGACCAAATACTGGCGTTGTTTTTCTAGTCTCTGGCCTGGGGTTTGGCTTCATGAGCGGAGCGTTTTCTGTGGTCAACATCCTGGCTGACTCTGTGGGGCCTGGCACTGTGGGGATCCATGGAGACTCCCAGCACTATTTCCTGTCCTCAGGTACAAAAAGGTCTTAGCGTAGTAAGCGTACCATTCCGCCTTGCAGTGGTCTGTTCGGAAAATTCAGAGCAAATGACAGAATAACTGATAATATCAGAGCACTTTACGAATCCTTTTTAAAATATATTGAATGGACACCAGAGGTCAGTACATTCTATATAACCCAATGGTTGGTAGGGTCCTGTGTCTAACCTGTGAGCTGTCCTCACCAGCCTTCATGACCATGGCCATCATCCTGTTGCACATGTTCTGGGGTGTGGTGTTCTTTGACGCATGTGAAAAACAGCGCTGGTGGGCCCTGGTTGCAGTCGTCATCAGCCACCTCCTTGTGTCATGCCTGGTAAGTATAAAAGTAGATCATCTAGCAATAAGAAGAATTAGGTCACAATATGTACAGAAAAGTGGGCTGTTTTAGTGTGTTGATTATTTTGGTGAGTGTGGTGTGCATATATGAGTTACTTGATTTTACATTTACAAGTCAACACATTGTGTATTGAGTATTGAAATGTACAAAGGTGTGGCACCAGTCATACTTGTAAGATGCAAACTAAGTAGTATATCCTGTTAATCTTGCAAAGATGCAAATGGATGGAAACTAGTATGATTATAAGCAGAATAGTATGAATTAAAAATAAGAACAATGCAAATAAATTTGAGATTAATTTAAAAAGAATCGCACTCGTGTGAAGTGAGGGGCGCTCTCATCATCATACATCACATTCCGTTCTGTGCTCAGCCAATCGATTCATCACAAATGTCATTCCGACCAATCACTTTTGGCGTCTTCACTTTTCTGCCCTCACTTTTATCTTCAATATGTACTTTGCTCAGCCAATCAAATCATCGCTATGGGGTGATCAGCCAATCATCAGCCAATGTTTGTGTTCGCACAGACCCACAAAGCTGGTCATAGGACCCCTCAAAAATACAGAAATGATAAAAATGAGATCATATTGTGCATATAGTCAATAATAAAGGAACTTTCTACTATGAGTTTTGGATCAATAAAGGCTTATGTACCTCCTCACCAACTCTTTCAGACATTCCAGAACCCTGAGTATGTGGGAAGCCTGGTGCCCACATACGTCATCATGTTCCTGATGGGCGTGTGGGCCTTCTACTGCGCTGGCGGCTCCCTGCGCAACCTCAAACTCTGTCTCACCTGCAAAGACAAAGACTTTCTGCTCGCTAACCACCGGCCCAGATAACGCATTGTGCTGGATCTGACCGGGGACTTTATTCCAAAAAAAACAGAAAAGAAATCACATGCATACACTTTGGTCATTGGCAAGATGGAAGTTTGTGATTTTTCTGCTAATCTGCTCATTGTTGTCATACTAAGAAACAAAATGAATCGAGGCGATATTTGATGCTGATACCATTTCTTAAACGGGTAAAGGTTAAGTAACAACTTTCCATTTAGTAAAGAAAAAATGAAAATTATGCAGGGAATACAAGTGAACATATGCCTTAACTGTAGGCATCACAAAACACATACTGTACTGTAGGTATCACAAAATGTAATTGTTAAGTTAATAGCTCTTCTTAACCCACTCAGTAATTTTGAGACCATAATTAGATTTTTGTTATTTTGTTTGAGGTGGGGGATACAAATTAAATTAGGCAAATCATGTAACATTTAATTTCATCCCCTCCAATGACATGCAAGTGGTGATGAAGAACACAAGGCTTATTTTATCGGTGCCAATGTAACTACAGTGTGACTGTCCTGTGTCCAAATTCTGCATCAGAACCTTTCTTTTTTTTCTTTTTTTAAATCTAGCTCTACTTAGCTCTTTTCAGTGCATCCCAATGGGATTTTGTTTTAGTCATGTTTGTCGCTTATCAAAGCAAAAATATTGTGTCTGTTCTTCAATGAGATGTTTAGATTTGACCTGAATGTATTTCAGGTATTTAATGAACACTTTCTTTATTGGTTGTAAACATGACATTATGTTCAGTCTCATGTCAGACCTTAAATGATCAAATATACCTTTGACTCGGAATACAAATGGAGGATATTAGCGGAAGGTTTACTTGCATTTTCTCTGTAGCTGTACATGCACAGAAATACTTAACAATTTAAATATGAATATGGTGCATTAGGTAAATTTGGTTAATTATATTTAGACTTGTTAAATCTTTACTGTACAATGTCCTTATTCCAGAGAATTAACCTGTGTATTTATAGGTTTATATTGCAAGTACATAATACTGTGCTTGTTCTTACTCAAAATATACCATGTGTTTAAAAGGCTTTTGAAGTTATTTAAGATATTTGCAACATTTTCATCAAATTATTACATAGTGCTTTACAACACTAAACATTTCGTTAACATGGGTAAATGCACAGGTTTGATCCGCGGATTAAAGTCTTTGTATAGCAAAGTGATACATTTAAATGTCAATATCTATCTGGATTATGTTTTCTTGGTACTTGGTAGATAAGCGTAGTAATATGAAATTGTGATGCCTTTTAAGCGTGGCCAATTCTCTGATGCATCGCTCTTACCAAAAAATGAAGGTTACATCATGGCAAAGGGTTGTATACGAGTCCCATTTTATATGGTTCTTTATAGAGAACCCATACAAGAACCTAATGGTTCCATATGGAATATTTTATATAAATTGGTTCTTTACAAAGAAACAACTGTTATTTTACATCAAATGCTGACATGGCACTTCACGTTTCCAACTGAAACCACTTTAGGAGCCATAATATGAAGTGAGGTCTAGGACCCTATTTTGGTGAGAGTGGTGACTCCAGATGTTAATGGTGTTTTCATTTTGTTTGATTTTAAGGTCACTGAACTGCCTTTTCACTACTACAGCATGTGTTGGTCAAAGGTCAGACGAGCATCCTGTGGAGTGCTTGTTTCTTGGTATCTGGCCTTTTCTCTACACAATTGGTTAAAATGCCAATTGTTTTATAAACTTGTTACCCTTTATGGTTAACTGAGCTAGCATGTTCCTATTTTTTTTTCCAGCAACACACCCTGCTTTATAATAAAGTTGTGCACATTTCATATCTGGGACTTGTCCAAGTATAACAACCACAATTTTACTGTTGGCCGGGGTTAAAACGATTCCACAAGTACAGCAACTTTTAGTCAAACCTGTGGGGAGAATGCAAGATAATAAAGTCAAGTAGTGCTTGGGGTAAATGGGGTATTCTTGTGAATAACTGGCGATTTTGGTCCATGTATTTGAGTATTTGTAGTTGGACATAGTGTTGCAAAAAACATTTGCGCTTTGTTTTTGGAGTATCAAAATTGGGGAATTTCTACCTGGGGAATTGTTTCAGCATTATTCTGAGAAGCACCATATTAATCTGATTTGTTGCTCCCTTTTACACTCTTCTGAGCCAAATCGTTAAACTTTGGTTCAACAAGGTGCCTAGTTAGTTACTTAATTGACACATGTATAAAATATTGGGTCCAAACAATAATCGAACAGCCATGAATAAAAACAAAACTTTAAAAAGGTACAATACATTGAAATATACAACACACAACACCAAATCCCTTTACAACAGGAGCTTTGAATTGTTCCAAAAGTGACAGGCAGGCATGTAGCATAAGTTCCTCTGTTAGTGCACACAAAGAGTGAGCTCAAATCAATAAACTTGTGTCCATTTTTCACTATATGATGTCTTGTGTGAGGGGAAACACCAGTATGTGGGTTGTGGGCCACTGAGTATTCTCACCCAGTAAAGCCTGATCGCTTAGACATTGGTCAGATTCCATTAGATAAAAAAGACTGAAGGGGACCACTTATGTTCTGTGTTTCCTGTTTTATGATTGTAATGTCAGCAACTCAGAACTGCACCCTGTCCCCCGGTAGAACAAATTGGGCATATAAATCACATTCTGACATGACTACCTTGTATGTGGATTTATTCTTTTAAGCCTTCAATATGGATGGGACTTTTGGAAAAACTGGCCTATAGTCTAGTGTGGTGGTTCTCAACTATGCTTTTTTTTTTTTAATAATAATAATACCCCTGATACTGTTGGTTTTCTATCCTAACTCTGGCACAGCTGGTTTTCCTAACAGGGCCCAGCTGGCACATAGCACTGTTGTGTTGTTGTCCATCCTGACAGGATTCCAGTTCCAACTAGTACCTGATTGGACTCGATGGACTGCTACAATGACAAGGACCACAGTAATTAATGAAAAAACGCCAGTACCAGGGGACTCTTGAGGGCAAGGGTTAGTAACCACTGTATTGGTAGACCTTCATGTAACAGAGCAGCGCTATGTTCAAGTCCCTGCTGCAGTCTTTGACAAAGGATGCCGGTATCCCTACTGTACCTGCTCACTCTAGATCAGGGGTTCTCAACCCGTGGGTCGCGACCCCTCGGGGGGGTCGCCAAATTATTTTAGGGGGTCCCCAAATTATTAAAAAAGATTTTTTTAAAAGAAAAAAATCCCACGATTTTTCAAAAATAGCAGACCTACAAGCTCGTAGCGCGCCACTCGGTGGCGCGCTATGAGCTTGTAGATCTGCTATTTTTAAATAGCTAAATTATAACAATGCTTAAAACACCAAAAGGGGTTCCCGCCCAAAATGGTTTAAGGTTATTGTAGCAGTCAATTTATATTGGGGGTCAGGAGGGGGCGGGGCGGGGGTCCCGAGACGTTGCCAAAGCATTTCCGGGGGTCCCCGGCCAAAAACGTTGAGAACCCCTGCTCTAGATAACAGCAGTTCATGGTGCTTTAAATTCTGTAAAGCCCAGGAGACAGGTCTGTGAGTACATCTTGTTTAGAGTGGGCCCCTGGGCTCAGCCAGTGTGCTTTATTGTATTGGCCTAAACAGGAAGACTGTTGCAGGCAGGATTATGACTTACCGTAAAAAGAAATACAATGAAATGTGCCTGTTTCTGGCATAAAATACCGGCTATCCTCTCCCATTCCTGGTGCTTCACTGTCCCCCTCTCAGCTCTCCTACTGTTTGTCTCCTCCTTAGCTTTCCTAATGCAGTATCTTTCCCTCTCAGCTTTCCTACTGTCTGAGTGTCTCCTATACTGTCTCCCTCTCAGTTTTTCCTGCTGTCTTAATAAAGAAAAATTGACAATGGGAAATGGACTGTCCACTTCAAAAAGTATGATGCAAATCATGAATAATTAATTATTTTTTGCCTTAATTCATTCATACACTAACACCATAGGCTTACAGTAGCTGATGAATTGCTAATTTTAGGCAAATGAAAATGTGTATACTGAATAATAGATTTCCCCCTTTTTTAATTGTATAAGATTCCTTCTAAATCAGGGTAAAATTACAGTTTCTATGATAGTGGTTTTAGTTTCCACATGGGAAATAAAAAACAACATTTGTCTGCATTGTTCTTGTGTGCATTGATTTATCAAACCAAACCATAAAACCATTGTTTTACTAACTGAAGAATACGTGAAAAAATTACCAGACATAAAACATACACAAAGAAACGCACAGAACAGAACAAAGAAATAACAAAGAACTCTGTACCACCACCACACTGTTTATATAGTTTCCACCGTGACAACTTGTGATTCTGTAGTCGCCTAAACGTTTTTGTGATCTGCAACATCTAAAAGCTGATCTGGAATGGTTTTAACTTTTAATTCATAAAATGGAAAATATAGGAATTATTGTAGTTGCAGAGTCACATTTGACATTTCACACAAAATGTTCCATGGCGTTCTGTAAAGAATATAATGCAGTGTGTCAATCTGCTACTTTTGTGCACTGTAGTTATATCAGTTTTATCAAAAAATAAAGTTTGGACATGGAGATGAACTAGTGGCATAATACTATAATAGGCTATATGACTTCAACTTCAACTTCAAACTTCAAAGAACTTTATTTTTCCTTTCGGAAACTTATTTTGTGCAGTGGTAAAGACAACAAGAAATCACAGTACACACAAACACAGTTATATAAAAGATCATAAAAACGACTTTTTAAGAGAGACTTAAAAGCATAATATATTAAAAATATGTTCTATAAGTACTAATAATTAAAAATCTAAATATGTACTGTATGCAACCTATGCGTTCACTATAGTCCATCAGGTGGAAAGGGGGTGGTTGTTTGTTAGAGATTCCAACGGGGGGAGGTTCAGCCTAGGCGTTCAAGAGTCTGATGGAGGTGGGCACAAAGCTAGCTGAGCCCCTTTTAGTGAGTTTTGATGCTCTGTATCGCCGGCCTGAGGGCATTAGTTCGTAGTGGTTATGGAGGGTGTGTGTGTTGTCCTCAACTATTTGAGAGGCCTTCTTTATTGTCCGTTTTTTATGGATGCTGTTGAGTGGCTCCTGGTCCCTCCCAATGATCTTGCCGCTATTCCTAACGGTAAGAAGACAACTCACCCCTTTTGCCTCTTTTGGTGAGTTGTCAGGACAACTCACCCTGAACGTCCGGACAACTCACCAGGGGTGAGATGTCTTCATTTTCAGGGGTGAGATGTCTTCACTTTCGGGGTGAGTTGTCTTCACTTTCGGGGTGAGTTGTCTGACTGAATATGTAGCCTTGAGCTCTTTTATATACTTTACTGAATATTGCACAATAATACTTTACTGAATATTTCACAAGAATATAACACAAGAGTCAAATGTACGGTCAAATGTAATGTAGTTTATTTAAATATAGAAACATTGTAAACAATTTTTTTCCGAAAAACAGCAGTTTGTACAAAAAATATAGAAAAAAGGTAAACATCAAACGTTTTTTAGAAAAACATCAGTTTGTACAAAAAAAATAGAAAAAAGGTAAACATAAAAAGTTTTTTAGAAATACATCAGTTTGTACAAAAAATATAGAAAAACGTTGTATCTAAAAACATCAGTTTGTACAAGAAGTATAGAAAAAAGTTAAACTTCAAAACATCAGTTCGTACAAAAAATATAGAAAAAAGTTGTCATATCTAAAAACATCAGTTTGTACAAAAAATATAGAAAAAAGTTAAACATCAGAAAAAGTTGTCATATCTAAAACCATCAGTTTGTACAAAAAATATAGAAAAAAGTTAAACATCAGAAAAAGTTGTCATATCTACAAAAACACTGTTTCAGTGATAGAAGAAACTAGAAAAAGTGCCCTTCTGGGCACAGGTCTCCACCAGGAGGATAGGAGTGTGTGTGTGACGCGGCTTGGCCTGTTGTAGTGCCACCATGAGGCTGATTTGAAAACTGTGGCATTTCTTCCAAAGCCTAGTGGGAATATGCATGCACAGTTTCACCATAATCGGATGCTGCGTTGAGTAGTTGTGGCGATTTGTACAAAATGGGTACAAAGCGGGCTACTCCTGAAAAGTTTAGAAGCCAATCGTAGCCAATGAGGGTGGATTATGAGAAATCAAACAAACCCGTCTTGATCACATGACTATGAAGAGCATGTGTACCGATTTGCGTGAAATTTGGATAAAATCTGAAGGAGTAATATTAGAAAATGTGTTTTACATATGTTGGCCTCCTGGTGGCGCTTTAAAGAGCAGATGTGAGAAATTCCAGGCAACGGTTTTTCCTTGGCCTCTAAGCCGTTGGCATACAAAGTTATCCACAGATCCATGCATTTAGAGGTAAAAACACTTTTCGGCCAGTTATAGCGCCACCATGAGGCGCTATAACTGGAGGGAATGTGCGTGCACAATTTCACGGAAATCACACGATGTGTTCATGATTTGCAGCATTTTGTTTGAAACTGAGCACTCCTGCGAACTTTGGAAGCCAATCTTAGCCAATCAGGATGGAGTCTGAGAAATCTGAAAGACCCGTTTTGTTGAATGGCTCTAGAGAGACTGTGTACCAATTTGCGTGATGTTTGGACAAAATCTGTAGGTGTACTGTCCAAAAACTGGTTTTGCACAAAGCGGTCTCCTGGTGGCGCTATAACAGGCCGTTCTGGAAATTATGGGGCAGAGGTTCATCGTTGGCATCCAGGGAGTGTGTGTGCAAAATTTGGCATCGACCAGGTTAACGGTGCCGGAGATTAGCTGTTCACAGACGGAAGGACGGACGGACGGACGGACGGACGGACACACACACACGGACGGACGGACGGACGGACGGAGTGCAAAACATACTCTCCCCATGCCTTCGGCCTGGTGGAGACAAAAAGTTGTCATAGCTGCAGTGTGCTGTCTGTTTACTTAAGATGGCTGAATGGTTATCTAAGGTCACTTGTACAATGTCGAAAATGAGTGCTATTCCCCTTTAAGTATGTCAAGGTCAAATTCATACATTTAATAAACCTTACAAATACAAACATTATTGTTTGTATGTAGGCTACCCAGTAGCCTACCCATATGATTAGATGAATGTGCAACATTGTTTCCATCTTCCAAGCATATTCCTGCCAAAATGGAGATCTTAAATTGTTGAAAATGTCTTTAAACCTCTGATTCCACTCATTTCCTTGTATAATCTGAATTATTTATCCCATTTATCCTTAATATAATCTAGATTAATTCAACCTTATCTTCCTGAATTAAAGTGTGTGTGTGTGTGTGTGTGTGTGTGTGTGTGTGTGTGTGTGTGTGTGTGTGTGTGTGTGTCACCGTCTCCACACCATAGCGCAAAACGGTCTTAAGCTGCGCACTTCTTAAACTGCGAGCAGCTTAAATTCTGAGTTTTTAGACAGCTGGTGGATGGAAAAGAAGCTCCACCTCCGCGGAAGACTTGAGCGGAGGAGAGCGTTTCCGGGAATCTGGCCGTCGCGCAAGTATTCGGCGGAGGTGGAGCTTAATTTCCATCCACCAGCTGTCTAAAAACTCAAGCTTTAAGCTGCGCGCAGCCGAGAACGTGCGCAGCTCTTTCGACCGTGTGGCAGCACCTAGAGTGTGTGTGTGCGCGTGCGTGTGTTTGTGTTTGTGTTTTAAACTTCTGAAGAAATGTGAACTGAACCCCTCCTAATGGTTTTATAAGGTCACTTGTAATTTCTCACGTGGGTGGGTGACGTGACATGCTGTCCTTTGCTGTCCTCAGTGTCAAACACGTATAAATAAAAAATATATTTGTCAAAAACCTTCTGAATATTGTGCAGGACATTATGCTTCATGTGAACATACTCAAGATTAAAACATTTCATTCCTCATTTCTTCAGAATTGTCAACCAAACATAGCAAAACTCATATGGTGCGACTGTCCTGGCCCTGTTTCTCAAAGTAGGAACTTGAATAAAACTAAGGGGAAAAAATGCTAAAATTATTTTAAAAATTCCATAAATATAATATAGATGTCTATTTGTGAGCCTAATCTTTTCAAAGTCCAAGCATAATGTTTTCAGTAATTTCTGATCAAAAAGATTTTGTCCCCCAAGCCAAAATCATATTGTGTGACACCATTTTGGGAAATTTCAACAGGCAATTGTTTGGACACCCATTGGGATAGAGAGGTCCTTCTTCAGTAAGGTTGCTCAGCACTTGCATTACAATAGCATGACAGGTGTCTGTGGTGAATTATCATTTTAACATTTCCATGAAATACGATCTTGTTGGAACGCTGACCAATGAGACTCATCCGAGTCTCTGTGGGCGTGACACCTTTTTCATTAAAAAAGCTAAAGTTATTAGATTTTTTTGGTCATAATTACATGTAAATCTATGTTGCTTTGTTATAGCTAGCATGTTGTTAGCATGCTAATGTGTAGCTAGTAGCCTCAAGGTTATTTTAAGTGCAGAAAACATAATATGGTGTGACACTATATCATAATGGTGTGACTGTCTGCCTGTCACGCCATATGACTTTTTTGTCACACCATATGATGCAAACTGTATTTTCCTACAGATATAACAATAAATAACAAAGACCCATGTTTCTTTTGTCCATTTAAACATTTGTTTTAAACAGCTTCACCTAAAATCTGCAACTATCCACAATAAAATGTGTTTAATTTTGTTTTATTCAGTCATTTGCATGTTATTCAATGTTAAAGCAATTTTCCTGTTGCTGTTTTTCCTGAGTAATTGTTTAATCAATCTGTAAAGTTCAGTACTCACTAATAGGTAGGTTAAAACACAGTTTGCTTTGAGAAATGAAGATATGATCATACGGTGTGACACTAAATCATTTGGTGTGACGTTCTAAATAGTGAAAAATCATACCTTTATTAATGATGAAACCATTAATGTTCATGGATTACATAGCAAATAGTATCAGGAAGAGTCACAAATATTTGTGTAATTTTAGAGAAAGTTGTGTCACAATAAATACAAAATATGTTGAAAGACCGACAACATGGGCCTCACATTGAGTGTTGATTACGAAAATAATATACAGATTTAAGAAATGTTCACAAAACTATAGTGGATTACAGGTTAGTTATGATAAAGGACTTTGATAAAGTGAGTAACTTAAGAAAGGTGTACTCCATTTTCATTTTATAAACGATTATTGTCATGTCACACCATGATGATTTTAAGTACAACAAAATGCTGAATAAATTCTGATTCCAATAAAATATCTAAAAACAAAATATGTTTCCATAAAGATGAGAGTGAGTAGAACAAAAGTAAATGATTTTTATTCCTGTTATTTAAAGGTTTTTAAAAAACACTTTTTTAGGGGTGTCACGTCACTGACCCTGTATGCTAATGTATAACTAGCAGGACTTTCTCGCCCAACTCGCCCCAGCGGAAAGTACAGACAACTCACCCCGACATGTCAGAAAGTGAAGACAACTCACCGGGGTGAGTTGTCCAGTATTCATCCTAACCACCCTGTCGAGAGGGTTCCGGTTGATGGCACGCATCACACCAAACCATGATGTGATGTTGAAGGTAATTAATTATGGATTCTACAAAGGACTTGTAGAAGGCCTGCAGGATCGATGGTCGGACCTGAAGCTTCCTCATCTTCCTGAGGAAGAACAGCCTTTGTTGACACTTGGAGTGAATGTTCTCCGCGTTGGTCTTGAATGTGAGCTTATGGTCGATGGTGGTGCCGAGGTATTTGTACTCTTCCACGCGTTCTATTGCCTGGCCATTTAGGTGGAGTGGGCGGGCCCTGCCTAAAGTCCACCAGCAGCTCCTTAGTTTTGCTGGGGTTTAGGTCCAGGAAGTTGTTATTGCACCACTCAGCAAATCCGTCCATTACCCCAATGATGCGGTTATTGGTGTTGGTGGTATCGACAATAACCGTGTCATCTGAGTATTTGATGAATAGCATGTCAGGGTCTGGGCTGCTGCTTCTGTTTGTATATGGACCATTTCATGTTAAAACATCACTGTCTGTCTGCCTGTCTGTTCGTCCGTCCGTCCATCCATCCATCACAAATGTTATTATATAAAGTAGTCTGAAAACCCACCTCTTCAGACTCCATCTTAACCCGTAGCACTTGCCCTAGCCTCGACAACCTTACAGGCGTATGCAAAGGCTCAACTTATGTAATTTAGATAGCAGTTTTGTAGACATAGCACTCTATAGTGTATACGCATATAGTTTCATTATATAGATATTCCACTGTTAGGCTCTTAGCTTACATTATTATGTATGATTCTTGACGACTATTACTTATACTTATGTATTTGATGTAGTACCATGTTTTGTAAAATTTTACGTAATATAAACATTTTATTATTCAACTTATTTTGGTGAGTGAAATATTCAGTTGACAGAAATGTTCTGATCCCAGGATGTCGGAATACTTTTTTAACTGTAGCCTGTGTGCATGAACTTTCAACTTAACTTTCTCTCACTAATGCTCATAATACTATGGTAACATTTTGTATCTACTCACTGTCTTACAGGAGGGCTGTGGCATCTTCCCCAGAGAGTTTAGAGCCTTTATTCTCAACAATATACAGAATGTGCATGACATAATCAACATATGTGACACGTTAAAAATCTAGTTCACTTATCTATTATGACCTCATAAAACCCTTTTCTCTTTTGCCCCCTCTCCCCCACCCCTTGCCCCAACAATGCCCCCCACTCCCACCTGAACCCTGGTCTAGTTTCCATTTATGAAACTGCACACCCAACGGTGGAGCAGCACAAAGCAGAGGACACGGGAGTCCCCCAGACTGTCTCTGAGGGGATTCACTCAAAGGCTTTTTCTCTTTCTCTGTGAGAGACACAGGGCCACTTCCTGTGGTGAAAGCCCAGTCTCCATGTAACTATTCACATTCAAATGTTCCTTTTCCAGCAGTGGTGCGCAATATGAGCTGTATTTCTCACAATGAGCAGGCATTGTGTTAATGTTAATGTAATGATAATAAGTTTAACCATAATATTAAAGGCTTTTGCTGTTGAGTAAATTGTGTTTGTCGTCCATTCTTCTTCTTTGTTCTTCACAGCAGAATATTACTTCTACTGTGATTAGAATTCCTGTTAATTGGGACAATAATGCATGCCCTGAGGCATGCAATCAGAGGCAGGGAGGAAACACTGGTGTTTGCAGATGACATTACCCTAGTCATGGACAAAGCAGAGAAAGGAAGGGAACTACTACTGGCAGTAGAAACAAAGTGCAGGAAGATCGGCCAAACTCGATGCCACAAAAGTAATGTAATTTTACAAAAGGACAGAACCATTGCTACTGCCAGGGGATGGTGCCTAAAAGTTGGAACTGGAACCAAAAGAACTGGAACTAAACTGGAACTAAAATAACTGGAACCGAAAAATACTTCTTGCCCTGAAGTGGGACCAAAGTGGGCGTGTCACTATATATTCAGGTTGGAAGCTGCAGATGTGATATAAACCAATATAAAGAACTGAACCAGTTCTAGAACCAAAGTTATTTTGTTGGAAAAGGGCCTCAGAGGTGTGAAGTTGTGTGGGTCTCAGGGTCTCAGAACACAGGGTCTCAGAACGGGGATCCAGTATGATGAGGGATGTATAGCGGCAGTGCGGCACCCACCCTGGCTGTCTGTCAAACGTGCAGATGATGGAGTTTGCTGACCCCATAGCCATCCTTGTTCACCGTCCCTGCTGGGACACTCTATTCACATAACAATGTGTAGAGAAATGAGGAATGATGATGTTTTCCGGAGGGTGGTGTCAAGGCATTCTGCAAACAGAATCGGAGACACTTTACTTTATACGATAGAAGTTTAATTCATTCAGGTGTTGAAGTAGCAGGCTACCTGTTCTCTGAGGAAAGCAGGGAGAAAGCTAGCCATGGTTCACATGATGCTCGTACTTCACGAGCGTCATGTGAACCATGGCTAGCTTTGACAGTCATCTTCCAGGGCTAGGAGAATTTGGAGAAAGCATGTTGTAGCTACAATATTTACAGTATTGAATATTACAGTATAGGACCAGTTCTCCCTAAAACAATAAATACCAGGCCTGTGCCATGGCATCTTCAGGGCTGGATTAACACATCTGAGGGCCCCTGGGCACTGAAGCTCAAAGAACCCCCTGCACATGCGAAAAGTCCTTGAAAAACATGGAATCGGCCGACCAAACAACCGATTTAAACGCTCGTTTCATGCCGAGACTGCACTCAAGACACGCTCCATATATGGCCAGTACAGAATTAATTCCATATGTTGATCTGACCCCCCATGCCAAAGTGCCAGGGCTCACCCAGGCGGATGAGTGCACGCTTCTCGCCCTCAGGCATCTTACTGGTTATTATTATTACTTGCGCAAGCAGAGCGCACAAGTACTAGTTTCGCCCAGGACGATGCGTATGCACCGTCCCAGCAAATGACGTAACTAATGACTACTTGTGCCTGATACGGCAGTGGTGCCAGACTACATACATGTATACATAGGAGCATTACCTCTAATCCTCCCGACACTAAAACATATCGTCATTACGTCACCATCGAAAACCAATTACACTCTGGCATTGGGACCTTTAATCCACATCTTTATTACGTCATCATTGAGAGCTAGTCATCATTGAGAGCTAGCATATGACGCCAGTTATACCCTGACGCCATATGCTGGGACGGTGCATACACATCAAAAGTAACCACAGTATACCACTAATCAACTTACAAATTACATATACATAGAGGCATTTCCTGTAATCCACCCGACATTGATCGATATATACGTCACCATCGAAGGCATTGGGTCCTTTAATCCACATCTTTTTTACGATATACTTCATAATACTACTTTTTTACGTGCAAAAAGTAGGTACAAAGAGAAGCTGAGATTTGACAGTTTGTAGCGGTCGACAGAGTGCAGTTCTAGTTATTATTATTATTGTTATTATTATTATTATATGCTACTACTAATTATATTATTCTATTTCTATTATTATTTTTATTATTTTTATTATTATTATTATTATTGTTAAATAATTACTTTAGCATTTAGCAATTACTAAATTAGATTTTAAAATGAGTCAAAAACAGGAATAACTTAACATATAGGCTAAATTGCTAAAACCTAATTGAGACAGTAGGCCTATAGTCTAAGATAAATGTGGAAGAGGCAATACAACTAAGAAAAGGCCTGATAGGCTTTATGTTTTAGGTCATTTAAAAGACTTTGCTACAGCCTTAAATCCTAAGGAAAGGCATTCCAAATTAAGCCTATTATTGTTGGTATATTATTATAACCCCCTCTCAGAAGCTACCCTATATCCTACTTTATTTTATTTTGTTTATTTTCTATGCAAGGTGTTGTGACAATTGTTAGATGGAATTGTGTCACTTCGGCTTCGGCTAGAGAATTGTTCCACCCCCATCAATTAATACCGGTAAAATAGGCCTAAATTTGTGTGACCCTGCAGCTGTCTGTATCTGTAGGTTACAACAAGAATGGACTGGTGGCGGACCAGCGGTGCACCGGTGCGATTTGCGGCGGGTGCCGGGTGGTAGCCCCCCGAGAGACTCTTATTAGTGGTGGGTCACCAAGTTCGGTGTAACATCGAGCTCTACTCTCCTTTTTGCCACCGTCCAGGACACGCGCGGGCGTGCATACATTATGCAAATGACCAGGTGCGGTCGCGGTGTTCCCTAACAGCAGCGCGCGGTGATTGCTTTGCTCCTCGTTTTTGGAGGCTGAATGGCGCACGAGAGGAGGTCGCATCGCATGCAGCAGCCCGCGGGTCTCCTGGCTCAGGACAGATCGACGTGATGCTTCGGTGTGAGTCCAGCATGTGTGCATGGTGTTGCTGCTGAAACACACTTCACCTGGTAGGCAGGGCAGGCAGGAGGACACAGAGCAGCCGATCCACTCACTGTGGGTCGCCTGAATCACGAATGGATCCTAATTTAAGTCTTTTTTGCCGGAAAAGGTTTTTGCATATATTATCTTTTTATTTTATCCTAATTTATCAAGGTGAGTACTAGCCCCTGAATACACAGATTGTTGTTTTTTTTGTGATGCACAAGAAAGAACTGTGTTTGTCTTTTTGTGGGATTTTATCTCCAGTCCTGAACCTTAGCCTACTAAATAAAATGCTGTTTTAAATGTACGTTTGTCCTTATGTGAGCAGTAGGCCTAGGTAATATAGCGTTCCTTCCTTCTTTGGTCTTAACTAACATTTGTAATGAAATGATGGACAGACAAACAGGACTGCTTTCAGTCAGCTTTACTTTGCACTTTAGAGAGTCTCGGACTAGTAGGGCAGTAGCAGGTGCATTCAATGCAATCAAGCAAAGCAGAACATCTCCAAATCCAATCGCCACAAATAATGCTTATTCTCTAATGAAAATGTTCTCGCAACATTACAGGACTAGAGAGTATAGAACTACTAGATGGATAGGATGGTCCACTTTGGCTTGCCAGCCAATTTGCATTACAGATGTGCTTTTTGTTTTGGGCATTGTATATGTGTATAGGTCTAGGTGGTTCTATAATATTTCCAGAAGTTATATTCTGTATAGCGGATATTTTACTTTCTTTGTTTAATCATTTTTTGTTAAGTAAGTTTGTTTTGAAGTGAACCAGCATTTAATTCTGAATCTTTTAAACTCTTTTCCAGCACACATTTCCTGGGGTATTGACATAGTGAACATTTCGAACTCGAATGTACTTGATAGTACTAATAAGTGAGTTGATTATTATTATTATTATTATTATTATTATTATTATTATTATTATTATTATTATTATTATTATTATTATTATTATTATTATTATTATATTACTAATTGCTATTATTGTTATTAGATGCTACTACCAATGCTACTAAATTAAAACAACACATACTTTCTTTTAGGACATTATTATTCAATAATTAATATTAACAATAAATTGTTCTGTTATGTTATTCTGTTCATTTTAATTTCCTCGTGTTGACCACTCAGATAGTACTCGGATCACATATTGGATATGATCGGAGTCCGTCCTCCTTTGCAGATTGTCTGCCTGTTATGTCAGTGTCAGGGAGAAGCTCAGTGTGTGTATTATGCAGGGCTTCTAGTGCTGATTACCTGCCGAGAACAAACCCTCCCTTGTTCCCTTTTCTTCCAACAGCGACAGCAGCAGTATAATGCTGCAGAAATGGGATCCGGCTTCCCAGAGAGGGCAGGTAGGCGAGCGGAGCCGCTGTTTTGAAACGCTGCATTGATGGATGTGCCACGTTAAATAACGTCAGGGCACACCACACAGACATCTGCAGACAGCAGAGTCATCCCTAATACAAATACGTGGCTTTGGCCTGAACTCATTTCATAGAAGCAAACCATTCAGTATAGGGCCCGGCCTCGGCAACAAAAAGCCTGCTTACACCTGCGCCTTACACCTTCACAAAATTGCCAACATGAGAAACTTAAGTTGCTATTGTCTGTCTGATTGTTATGATTTCCTCTTTATCCTACTTTAAACGATATATTAGAAGACTGTCAACATTTATTGTGTGTCCCATCATGTGTGAATGGAAAATTCCATGCATTTGTTCTTTCAAAAGGCATGTTTAAAAAATTGTTCAGGTTCGGGAGGTCCCAGCAGGAATATAAAATAACGGGGACTTTTGTCTCCCTGTCGACACTATCAGTGCATCACATCAGGGTTGAATGTGGTCACTCCCTTTGTCCAACCCTTCATTTAGCACAAAAAGGCGTGAGAATCAAGACGCCGACAATAGGGATTAGGACACTGACAAAACAATTAAAGTTAGTACAGGTTACTAAGGGGAGTAACGTTTAACAATGGACTCCCTCTCCAGAAACTAGGCCTAGGAAACAATACAAACATACATGTAATGCAAACTTCACAATACCTCAGAGGAGGTCACTGAGAGACTGAGGGGGTATTATTGGTATGGTTTTGTTCAATGGAAAAAGACCAGTTTCCTTGATTTCCCTTCGTCCACTCCACTGAAGAAATCACTATACTTTTATCTGGCCATGTTGTTTTCTTAGTAACAAAAGCCCACCCTTTTAACCATTCCTCGACACATTGAGTCAACTTCTGCCACATTATGTCAAATTCCATTGGATGAAAATGTATTATTGTGTTGTATTATTTCTTTGATTGTGAGTAGACAACGTCTTTATTGGGGCAACATTTTGCATTTTGTTCATTGCTCAGTAGCCCAGAATCTGTGATTTGACAAACAAGGAATCAATTCACGTTTAGCCTTGCTATTTTTTACACCCACAATAAGTGCTTAATAATTCATAGTAACATCTTAACATCTATCTAGCGCTTTTACCCAGACGTGCGGTCTTTGTTCCTGCCCTTTGAGATGAAAGCAGAGGTTTGAGCTCTCAGGTATCCTCCAGACCCACTAGAAGTACTAGAGCTGTCAGTAATACTGGGATCTAAGCAGTGTTGTTTTCGTCGACTAAAACTAAGTCGACTACCTTTTTTCACTGACAAAAACTAAACTAGATGAAATCCAAGTTATGATGACCAAAACTAAGACTAAATATACTGACAATTTTGTCAACAAATAAAAACTAGACTAAAATCTTAGGGAGGGACTAGTGTACAAGAGTTCCAGTATAAGTCATTTTACACTTGGTTACATGCAGAAAATAGCAGATCTACAGCTCACAACGCGTCACAGCGCGACGCGTTGTCATTACGACGGCATCAAGGGCCGCCAAAATACATTTTAGTCGACTAAATCAACTGTAGATTTAGTCGACAAAAATCTTATGATATTTAGTCGACTAAAACTAGACTAACACTAAGACATTCCAGGTGACTAAAATGTGACTAAAACTAAATGTAAACTATTCAAAAGACTATGACTGAAACTAAAATAAAAACTTGCCTCCAAAACAACACTGGATCTAAGGTTGTGTAACCTACTGTATGTGCTCCATCTGCTGGGATGTACAATCCACAATACCCAGCCATATACTTGTGTGAAAAACATTCCAAAATAATGACATGAAATCATCTTAAGAAATGCAAAAAATGGTTGTGTTCACAAATCAGGTTTGTTGATATATTTACTGACACATATCAGTTATGAATTTCTCCAATTATAGCATATAAAGTAATTGGTAATGTTATAGCCTGCCACCCTAATAGACAGCGCAACACCCCATCCTTTGTCCGCCTTCTCCTACCAAACCACACCGTTTGCACACATCTCACCATGCACAACACCAACAGCATGCCTGTCCAGACATCAACCACTACTTTGCATCCATGCAACTGTCATATTTACAGTACAATACCCATTTTTATGAAATAACACATTCTTGCGCAACACCACCAGCCTACGTCAAAATCGTCACCACTTTGCCGAGTTACGCCAACTCCGTTCACTTCATGGGGCCAGTCCAATGGCGCATTGTAGTCTACGGCCTTCACAGTGACACACGCGTTATTTCCGACCCCTCAATGTCGCTCCGCACCGCTGCGGAGGAGAAAAACGGGTTCTGTTTAAAGTGTGATCATTTAGGGCGCGTTCGTAAATACCGCACTCGCCTATTAGTTTGCATTGCACAGTGCGCTCAGTGCGCTATTTCCGAACGCGCCCTTAGACTGACCTAGGATCAGGGTGTTGCAGCGACACGAACGGCTGTGTTACGTGTTATGATTATGCAGATTTAGGATCAGCAGCGCATGGTTTTGCCCTGCGCTGATTTGAATGAAAACACCTGCGTGCAATTATACTTTATATCACGACCACGGATCCCGTGGATAAAGAAGAGAGCAAAGAAGGAGCTGTTTATAAGTAATAATATATATATTATAATATTCCATTCAGCCAAGACCGGTACATGCATGATGTATCTGCTTCTGCTAAAACTGATGATTGTGTGTAAAAAAACAAATGATCCGTTTGGTTACTTTTTAAATGCACGCACGCTGCAGGAGACGAGAAGAGACGACTCTTTTTTTCTCTCTCTCACCCTCTACTGCAGTGCGCACTGCGCAGTCTCTCTCTGTCTGTCTGTGTCTCTCTCTCTTTCTCTCTCTCGCGCTTTCATCATAAAATGGTCATTGGTCAATACGTTATATTATTATATTTATGTCTGCCTGGCTCAGCTGGGTCGGGTCTCTCGGAATGTCGTAAATAATCGGATTTCGGTCGGACACGGCGCCACAATTTGAAAGAAATCTCGGAACGGGTCGGAATCGGACCAAATGGTCACGGATCCATTCGGGTTCGGTTTAACTATTTGAAAATATTTTCGGAACGGGTTGGAATCGGTAACATGTGAGTGTGTGTGTGTGTGTGCGCGCGTCTACGAGGGCCAGCCCGCCACACACACACACCACCTCTCAATGCCACGTTCTTCCGCGCATTATTTATTTTCACACGTGTGTGTGTGTGTGTGTGTGTGTGTGTGTGTGTGTGAGTGTGAGTGTGAGTGTGAGTGTGAATGTGAGTGTGTGTGTGTGTGTGTGTGTGTGTGTGTGTGTGTGTGTGTGTGAGTGTGAGTGTGAGAGTGAGTGTGCGGCCGTGCGCGCAACAACACATAATAATTAATAACCCATCCGTTTCTACACAATACTGGGTATAAACACACAGCTGAAACATGAAGTGGAGTCTGTCAACTCCCGCAATTTCCTTCTCCCCATATTGCGCTGCTACGTAACTCTAGGATGAGCCGCCCAAAGGGCGTTGAAATTCTAGTCAATATAATTATGGGCACCCCAGAATGGATAGATTAGATTATCACATTTTTACTGGACCTTAAATTTAATGAGCAGAGCAAATAGGACAAAGTAATTATGGTAGGAATGTTTCCCATCGAAACAAAACATATAATTGTAAAACGTCTGGATGTTGATTTCGGCCTAGTGTTTTTGATCAAATCTTTATTAGATCTGCCACCCGAGAGCTAAGCCTGTTTCTCAGCTTTTGCTTAATTTTATATGTTAAAGTCGGGGGGAACTCAAATACAATTAATTACGAGAATCCGGCTATGTTACAAAGTCTTAGTTTTGATTAGCTGAAAACAGTCATTCCCCTGCACCACTGCCAAGACTCTCCCTATGTAAATGATAGGATATTATATTTTCCATTGGAAGAGGCTTAGAAACATTGCTTGATAACATCAAATTGCGGCTTCAGAATGCTATTGAATAGTTTCTCAATGTTCATGAAACAACTGCTAATTTGTTTGTGTCTCATCCAAGGAACTTCGGAGTGCAGCTCATACAACATCAGCCAGCAGACTGTCAATCAGCTCAACGCCATCTAACTTGACGTCCATTGAGTCTGATCAGCCATCTACCACCACTTTCTCTACATCGTCCAACCACACGCTATCAAGTGTGACAGGATATATATATAGCCCAACAACTTCCAACCAGTCACCAACAAACTTTTCAGCTTCTGTGCAATCACCATCCAGCTCAACAGTTTACAGCCATTCAACAAATTTGATGCCATCCAACCAATCATCATCCAGTTCAAGGGCTATCAACCAATCATTAACAAGCCCGACATTACCGAACCGACCACAAGTCAGCTCAACAGCTTCCAGCCAATCAGCAACTAGCCAAACGACTTCCAACATATCATCCAACAAGAGCCCAGTGCCATTCAACCAATCAGAAAACAGCCAAGCGCCATCCAATCAACCACTATACACATCTACTAATTCATCCTTAGCTGAGCCACATCCAAACCCTGCATCTCAAGATAATGCTCCATCTGTCAGACATGCAAAGGAAGGTCAGAGGGCGTCCTTGCAAGTTACAGGTAAAGTTGGGTTGGAGCTGTAGAGATGTGCTAGCACTGATTGAGTACATCCATTTATATAAGCAAATAAGAGTTGCTGAATATAGATAGACTTTATTGATCCTGCCTAGGGAAAATCTCAGTCGCCAGAAGCAGCACAGCAATTAAGGTACAGATACAAAGTAAGAGAAGAGAGAAGTACTGTAAGGTACATCAAGGCTAGGTGGAAGGTAGGAAAGTTCCACAAGTCCTGGCCTCACATGGTTTATATATTGTATGGGTTAATTAATAACACAGCATGTTACGAATGAATAGATGCCTAACACAGAATGTTATGAATGAATACTAGATTCAAGATTCAAGAGGGTTTATTTGTCACTCACTTATACAGGTACAAGCAACGAAATATTCACCTACTGTATATAGTATATTTTGGCGAACGTTTGGCTATTATGACATACCCAGAGTATTAAGTTACCCTAGAATGAATGTGGTTAATCACTAATCACTAATTGTGATAATCACCATATGCAATTTATAATGTCTCATATTGACATGCTGACATATCAGTCATATATTTGTAAGTAACCACTTTCCAATCATTCCGTGACAGAACATCGTCAGGTTGAACCTCAATCAGCAGTTGCTTTTCCCTCCAGTTTTCATCCTGTTTTTGTCTTGTCATCTTTCTATGGAAAAGCATTCTACTGCAACATTACATATATTATCTCCCCCAAAATCAAATGTGCTTTCCAAGAAAGAAACTAACAATGCGGTCTATAGTACAATGTAATATTGTGCATTGTGGCGCGCTACGAGCTTGTAGATCTGCTATTTTTCTGCTATTTGTCAAAATGGGTTAAATGACACATGAATACACAACAGAGTGAAAACACCACACACTTGTCAGCGCAGCATACGCTATGAGGTATACTCTATGTTACAGCTGTCCTCCTATGGGTTGCCGTGGTTGGAAGCACACTCTAGGAGGTCTACTGCTCAACACCTGTCCCATTGATCACTGAGAGCAAGTGATCCGAGGGAAGATAAGGAGCCAATGTGTGTGCAATGTCTGGAACTGGTTAGCTCCATGCCCACCCCCCAGATCCTGCACATGGAACACTGCATAAGAAAAGAACTCCTCAGACACTTAACCCCTTATCGTTGACCAACTGCTCTGGCTTTGACCATTGTACAACGTAACAAAAAAAACCCATGTCATTTTACACTTTCAGAATTAAATGAAACACTCAGGATTTAGCTGTGGGTTCCTTATTATTGATTCCTTGCCGATGTTTGTGTCCTAGGAACTGAAGCTTGGATGGATCAGAGGTTTAGCTAAATGCCTGCAATGTAAATGGATTGTGACGACTTATGGCAGTAAGAAACAGTAGAAGGAGAGTTTATAGAAAGAAGCAATTGTGGTATTGCTTGTTTGAAGTGAAATATGTATTTATTCATGCCTGTATAATGTGTAAGTACTCTAGTATATGCTTCCAATTGTAGAGAGCCACACTTGTGAGTTGTGACACAATAGAGGGTCGCAGTCCCTACTAATAAATACATTTTTCATGAAAAGGACAGGCCCGTAAGAGAATTCCCCATTCATTTTTCCCATAGTCGTTTCAAAAAGTATTTATTTAAAGACCTTTTAAGCCTCGGACAAAGCCAACTCTTGTTGTGACAAATCATGACAATAAATACAACGTTTTTGGCCGATCAAATAATTAAAAAGAAGAAAAAAAGGGCAGGGTACAAACTTTTTTTTGGGGGTTTTTTAGGGCCTGTCGTCGTCATGAAAGGGGGCGGGACTGCGACGATCTATGTACTGTACTCTACATACTGATTTAAATGCCCTGACTGGAGTGCATTATCTAAAGATGAGAGTCTTACCTGCATGTGGATGTTCTTTTTGCAGAGAACTGCTTGGACGCATGTCTAAATGGGGGCCGATGTGGTTTGTCAGAGTCATGTGACTGCACCCTGTACCAAGCTACTGGCCACCGATGTCAAACAGGTAATGAACTGCATTTTTGTACGTTGTAATTGGATTTAGGTCATTATTTTGAAGGCGTTTTTAGAATCGGCACAGTCGTAATTTCAGTAGGGCCTCCTTTTTTAATACTTTAGTGCCAGCTGTACAAATTTTGATGCTGTGTATCAAACTTGCAGTTGCATTGGCAATAAACATTAACGTTTACAGGCCTCAAACTAGAGAAGTTTAAAAGCCACGTTAGATTGCGACGCTTACTGTGACCAAAAGTGGTTTGAGCTGCCTGTTTGAGCCATGTATTATTCTAAAATGATTGCTGGGCACGAGAGCATTCTTGACTAATTTAACAATACAAACATGATAATAATGATATTAATGGTGCACATGTATGATTGTCTGTGGTCATTTATGGGCTACTTAACTCAACACCCTTTTGTGGTCGCCCTTTCTGTATACAGTTCCAAACGTGGGTTATGAGAGGGAGATGACCTGCAGAGCGTGGGGCCAGTATAACTTTGAGACCTTCGATGGCCTGTACTACTACTTCCCTGGTCGATGCACGTACACTCTGCTGAAAGATTGTGAGGATACCTCCCAGTCCAGTGTGGTCGTCCAGGTATATTTTCCATTCGATACGCTATATTGATAGTACTAGGAAAATCCTTGGCGAAGGGTCAACAATGGCCATTGGTCCGATAACGACAACCTATCTCGAACCCTCACCCTAACCCTAACCTCCCACGGGGCAGCACACCAAAACCTAACCTTAACCCTCTCCCAAACCTTAATGCACCCCTCACCAACCTTAATCCGGTCGTTTTAACGCACCCCTCACCAACCTTAATCCAGTCGGACCAATGATATGTCTAACCAAAGTATGCTTCCCTTTGAAACTCTGTTTCCCCTTTTTTATCCCTATTTTGTCATTCAAGTCCCCATAGCTACTCAAGTCCCTTATCACTGCTGGTTGGTTTGCAAGGGAGGGTGTACTGTAGACTAGTACGTGTCGTACGTGTCACCTCTGATACACTTGCCATTGCCAGTTGCTTTTTTCACCTTTTTTGTGAAGAGTTTCATCAGGAGGATGTTTCACATGCGAAGGCACACGTTATTCCTCCCAGTTCAGCTCTACAATGAACAGTTGACTCCTTGACCAACGTACACAAGTTATTAGTTTAGATATACTGATTGATTGATTGATTGATTGATTCTTTATTTAAGTGTCATGCTTCCGAAGAAGCCCAGCCCATATGGACTTACAGGACACTTTTTACAGTTTACATGAACAATTACAATAAACCGACATGACGGTTTGCAAACAATGATCAATTGAATACCAAACTGACCCTCCAGATCCTTACGAGCAGATTACATAATATATAACATAAAATAAAATAAAATACACCATTAGGCCTGTGACAGGAGACACATGTACCTACTTGAAGAGCTGGGATTGTCTTCTACTCCAGGCTCTAGAAACAAACTGGGCTGTCCTAAATACTTCATAATTAAATAACCAGTCTAACTTCTGTCCATCATCTTCCCAGAATAGATCAGGATTTCTTTGTTGCATTACCTCAAACATTGGAACCCTCAAATCATCATACAGGGTACAATAAAACATATAATATACTATTGGTCCGATTGTCATTAGACCGACAACCTCAAACCCTAACCTAACCCTAACCGCATGCACGGAGCATGTGTGTGTGTATGTGTGTGTGTGTTTGCGCGAGCGTGCGTGCGTGCGTGCGTGCGTGCGAATCTTGCAAACCTCTGGACCGATCTGTTCCAAATTTTATATGCACACTCACTGCCAGTAGGCTCAGGTTATAACCGTGCCCAAATTTGGAGTCTTGCGCCACTAGACGACTGATTTCATAGATGGGCCTCATTGGAGCCACGACATTCCAACGCGAATCCCCAAATCGACATGATTTGATATTTGTTGTGACCATCCATCCAATGAAAGCTCTAAAAGTCTAAGTCGCTCAGGAGGATCCTGATTTATTTGATCAACTGGGTTTCAGCATAAGAATCACATCATTTTTTCTAAACATAATGTAGGTAGTGTAGTGGAATATGCCTTGTGTAAACCAGCGGAGAGACAGCACAAACAGTGGCGTGCACAGATAGACAGGTGCTAGAGCACCCCCTGCCCTTTTGGCAATGTGCCCTTTTTTTTTTTTTTTTTTTTTTCAAAAATAGCAGACCTACAAGCTCGTAGCGCGCCACTCGGTGGCGCGCTATGAGCTTGTAGATCTGCTATTTTTCAATAGCTAAAGCATAACATAATGCTAACACCAAAAGGGGTTCCCGCCCCAAAATGGATTAAGGCAACCGGCCGGTTCCACGCGCTGCACAAGGTGCCCTTTTTTAACGTGAGCACCTGCCCCTCTAAATGTCTGTGCACGCCACTGAGCACAAACACTCACTCACACATAATAATAACAACATGACCTTGATTTGTAGGTCAATACATCATAAATACAGTATTGCTCTTTGCCTATCAGCGTCATACATACAGATGGAGATACAAGTGCTCATACAAAGTGAAGAAACGAGTGCAGACACTAAGTCATAATAACCTTAAAGTATCCTTTTCCCCCAAAATACTTGCCTCTTGCCATCTTCTCTGAAGTCTAGTTTTCGCCTCAGGAGGAGATTTGTTCTGAAGATTAGTGAAAGCTATCTGGTTATTAGGGTCAATTACCATTAAATACTGCAATTATCCACAAGGCCTTGAGAACATCCACAACAAACCTTGACTTTGTTCCCCCAAATGGACAGGAGATACGTCTCCATGGGAAAAATAACTATGGAACGCTAGCAATAACTAATTCTGACTTTAATGGGGTTGCTATTAGTATTATTGTTATTATTGTTATTATTATTATTATTATTATTATTATTATTATTATTATTATTATTATTATTATTATTATTATTATTATTATTATACAACAACAACAATAATAACAGAAATATTACATATGTGATTTATTTCCCCCTAGCCCACACCCACATTTGATTCGTTTTCTTGAATGTATCTGCTTATAATGGACATGCATTATAATTGTGTTGAAAAATAAAATGTGTTATTAATATTATATTATTGCTATGTCTTTCATGTACAATTTTATAAGCTTGTGTCTTTGCATTTACAGCTTCACAACGACCCAGACTGCCACTCCTTCCCCTACACCTGCATTCGATCCGTCAGTCTCTTTCTCAGTTGGGATGGGGAAGTCCGGTTGAACGGAACCGACGTCAGCTTTAAGGGACAAAGGTAACTCTCAATGGCAACCTAACTTTTACCATTGCACATGGTTTGGTAATAGAGGAAAATAAATCACACCTGTGTGAAGTGAGGGGCGCTCTTATCAGCGTAAATCATCATGACCCGAGTGGAATAGTAAGAGAGTGGCAACACGCTTTGATCTCGCCGCAAAGCGGGTGCCTATGGGCTATAGTTCCAAACATTGGAACTCTCCCATTGAGATAGAATACTCTTGAGGCGACAACGGGAGGTATGATTAATTCTAACGCGACTAGCGACGGGACTGCGGTGGGCCGTCGCTAGACACATAATCTTTTCTTAGAATTGGACGGAATGATTTAGATCAAGAGTTATTCACGTTTTAAGATTTTCCATCTCGTCGGCTAAACAGGGGGGGACCTTTTCCGATGACGTCCCACTGTTGCGCAACAACATCGAATGTTGCACAACAGACGCTCCCAGCCTGTGGAGCGATGCGATTGGTTTTGATATCAATAATCTCCGTCCTTTTGACCTTTTGAGCGCTGGGCGTTACTACTTAGGACGGAGAACTCCGTCCTGTGCGCTCAGGGTGTTAAGTATTAAACACCGCTGTAACACTGCTGTAGTGAATGGAAAATAACGTGGGCAGTCCTTAATGTGAGCGACTGGGCGTGGCCAGGCAATGACAAGATTCACAGGATGTGAGATAGCTCGAAATAGTGTAACCAAATGGACCCGTCTGTGTTTAAACACATTGACCGCATAACCCGCCATACACGACATTTATTCCATTGTCTTTCCACGCGTAATACGCTAAACCTGCTATTTGTTTTATATGTTTAATTCGCCGTTTTGTAATGACCGGCTTTGTCGCGGACAACATGACGGGGTGAGCTTGTTGTGGCTATTTTCCCACCACGGGTCCAATTTGCGTCCTGGTGCGTCCTTTTTAATGACAGCTCTTCACGGATCTCAGTAACAATTTCACGGGTCCCTTCCGTTCGGGCCAGTCATTTAAAGAAATCTCGGACCCATTAAGGTAGGCTACTATAACCACACGTCACTCACCAGGCTTTAGTTAACACAGACGATGACACCAATGAGCTGCTTCAACATGTGTGATTGTTTACAGCTTTCGGAACGGCCCACGGTGCACCCCTGTGTCTGTACGTAGAGGACCCTCTCCGAATGGTTGTGTATTCGTGGTCGTGATGTCTGTAGACTTGATCGGGTCCCCGTTCGGGGAGGGGGGGACCTCGCTCAGACAAATTTACATGCACCACACAATGGTGACCAGTTCACCGGACTGAATCGGGGAGGGACACTGTGGCATTGCAATAAACAGGCAACGACGCCACTGGCAATGAAGGTTTCTCGGTGTGACTATTCTCCTTGCCAAACCCCTGAACAGAAAGCTAAATAAATCCACTTTGACTTGTTTAGTCTCCAGTTGCCTGCTCATATCCATGACCTGGAGTTGGAGATGATCTCGCACTACGTCCTGGTGACCCAGCGACAAGGCTTCACTCTGGCATGGGACGGACACAGTGGCTCCGTCTACATCAAGCTCAACCCAGAGTTTGTGGGCAGGACATGTGGCCTCTGTGGCAACTTCAACGCAGATGTCCAAGATGACCTCAAGACCAGCTACGGTACACTTGCTTCTCAGTGTTGTCACCCATGAACCCTCAAGATACGGCATACTGAGTGTAAAAGCATGTCTTATTTGAAGTGTAGGGCCCTCATTTATCAAAGCGGCGTACGCCAAAATATGGGTGCACGCCGGAATTACCGCAATCTTCGGTAAAAAAAACTTGAACGTGAGCCAGGTCGGGAGCTGTCGTAGGCTTTGTCCTCACCTGTTTTTCTGTCGTAGAAAGGCAGAGCAGCATTGTTTGACCAGCTGAGAGGCTGCCACAGGCATCGAAACATATGTATTCACTCCTAAAATGTTAATCTAAAACTGTATGTATATGGGCTACATGTAAAAAAAGAAAAAGAAAAGAAAAAAAGGAATAGGCCTACATCAACGATGTGTCTTTGTGTCATGAAATTTGTAGGAGATTACCAACTTTACAAGCAATTAAAATCGAGCAATTAAAACAATGTTGCAAGTTTAGATGCTTAAGCCATTTAAACAGTGTTTTGCATGAGCGTATGCGAGGATTTCTCAAGTTACATCTCGTCGTTTTAAGGATAAACCCGACGCGTAGCTTGATTGCCAAATGTGCCGTACTGGCGTGCCAGCGCAAGTGCAGGGGACCGCATCGGAGATAGGTAGGCTAACCCATCCAGGCTGCCAGCCCAACACGGTCCAACACCAGTGTCAGTGCCACATGAGGCTGGTTTAGGCTGCACATTCATATAATTGACAGTTGACAGCCCAGCCACTGCAGCGACTAGCGATCTAAATAGATTGTCATAAACGTGCATGGTCACGGTGTCATGGACGGACCACAGTGATAGAGACAGACAGACAGGACAGGAGAGGAGGAGATGCATCTATTTGCAAAACAGCAGCGTTTGTGTGCGCCTATTTGTTATTTAATTCATGGTTCACATGCAGGTTCAGGTTTTCGTTCACTAATATATCTTGTTGTAGGCTATATTAAATTAACAAATACTTTAATAATTGAATATAGGCTACAACTAACAACACACAGCAGGCGCGTAGCGTGGATCAAATGATTGACTGGGCAAATTAGCATGGGGGGGGGGGGGGGGGGGGGGGAGCGCATCACCGGCCGATAGGTGTGAAGTGTGAACGGTTTGGGGGACCATTTAAAACAAAGGCGGCTTGCATGCTGTGGTTTACTAACCAGAAAGGCAAGCGAGGCGAGAGGAGAAACAAACCGGGTAGGCTACAGCTTTATTTAATTCATGCAGGTGTTCGTTCTTTATATATTTAAGATACAACACACCAGTTGGGCTTGCAAGTTGCGTGTGCGTGTGCATCTGTGTGTGTGTGTGTGTGTGTGTGTGTGTGTGTGTGTGTGTGTGTGTGTGTGTGTGTGTGTGTGTGTGTGTGTGTGTATGAGAGGGGGGGTGAGGCGGGCAGCAAGGCAAGCGGTGGAAACTTTTTTATTTGCTTTTTCCATTGTGTAACTATGGTTACCATGCGTTTTTTGGTCGTATTGCAGTTGTGCATGTCGCAAAATATTAAGGAAGGATCAGCTGTTTGCGATCACTTTATAAATGCCGTGGCGACGTGGGTGTACTACAAAACCTACACTCGAATTTGGGGCAGATTTTACACTCAATTGATAAATGAGGGCCTAAGAATTTACCTATTTCACTCTCCAAGCCAGCACTGAGGATCATTCTATGTGCATTGCAAGAATTTATGCCGTCTTAAAATCACATTTAAATCACAATAAAGCGTAGCTATGTCAAGATGTTTCTTGACCCAAGTTAGATGACCATGAAAACAAGTGATTTAACTCATTAAATCAGGTGCTGCTGGTTTAAAGAAGATTTTTGTGAAGTGAATGTTATTCCATCACTACCTTGGCATATTCTCTCCACTTTTTAGACAGACTGCTCATAACCCTCACAATGGAAAAAAATGGGGGGGGGGGGGGGGGGGGGGGGGGGTGACAGAGTTACCATGTGGGGGTCCCTCTACTGTACCCTCTACTGTATTGTACTGTACTGTACTGGCACACCCAAAATCACCATATATACAGTTAATATGTGCGTGTGTGTGTGTGTGTTAGGTTGCGCACAGGTGGTGAAAAACAACCATGCTGTTTTCGTGCTCAGACGCACCCAGCCAGCCACCCACCCACCCACACACATAGCTCCGTAAGGGAGTGGTTGCACCACTCAAATATTACTTGAAAATCACTTCACCTTAACAAATTGTGTGCTAGTAGAGTGAGTGCATGAGGGACCATTCCAGTGAATTCCCTGAATGAATTTTGCCAGTGCATAATTATGACGCTGATGGCAGTGCACCGGGTTGCAGTGACCACTCCGGATCATGTTGTTTGTAATTCTGTATTTATGTCTATGGTGAATAATCTTTACAAAGATAAGCTCTATCCATGATAAATTCCAACATCATGAGATAAATAGCACTTTTTAATAGTACTACGGTATATGTTACCAGCTCAGTGGCCTTGTGGTTAGAGTGTCCGTCCTGAGACTGGGAGGCCGGGCCGGGTCATACCAAAGACTCTAAAAATGGGACCCAGTGCCTCCCTGTTTGGCACTCAGCATCAAGGGTTGGATTGGGGGTAAGTCCCTGCGACATACTAGCGTCATGTCCTGGGGGTGTACTTGTACATCAAGCTGCCTCACGCTACAGAGACAGGAGATAGGCTCCTGCCCTATGGGCCTCATGGCTCGGCAAGGCTACTTACAGTATATATTGCACTTTGCATCTTTTTAAATGTGACAAGCACCATGAGTTGTGAAGAGCCGTATTTTGCTCACATCCCAATTAGATTGAACTACTATTGCAGAAAACATAGAAGATACATTTATGAAAGCAAGTATATGTGCAGTTGTGCACTGCACAAAATAGACTCATTTAAAGACTATACATCCATCTATACCTGACACACTTCAACAGCTTTTGTGGCGTCAACCTTACTTGCTGCCAGCACCATGTTTTGTTTCACTGAGTTGTTGATGCACTCCACCGCCTCGCCCATCCCACCCCATGGAACGACACATACTGTCACATAACGCATACAGCCCCATTCTATCCACTCATCAGTTAAAGATTCCCCAGGGTTTGTTTCTAAAAGAAACCCCTGGGATCCGCTGTTAGGTTAGTGTTGTGACAACAAAACTGTTTTGACAAAAGTCTTTTGTCATGTTTAAGTGAACATATGACATCCACCGGTGTTGTTTAGCTTGTACTGACCTAAATGCTGCAACAAAACTGTTTTGACAAAAGTCTTTTGTCATGTTTAAGTGAACATATGACATCCACCGGTGTTGTTTAGCTTGTACTGACCTAAATGCTGCCCCCCCCCCCCCCCTCCCCAGGTGTACTGACCCAGGACGTTGCCATATTTGGGAACAGCTGGTTAGAGGCGGAGCCTCACCAGGCCAGGTGTCCCACAGTTCCTACTGGATTTCCTTCACCTTGTGCTGAGCTAGATGCACACGTTTTGCTGGTAATTTACTCTTCAAACGCACGCACGCACGCACGCACGCACGCACGCACGCATGCACGCACGCACGCACGCACACACACACACACACACACACACACACACACACACACACATTATTCATTTATTACAAAACTTACAGGATATGCTTCATAACACTGTTGAACCATGTGTGTGAAATTATTTTTGCAATATCCCAATAGGGGGCACCATCAGTCACCAAATACATGCATGATCCTGGGGAAAATGATATGATATGATATGATATGATATGATATGATATGATATGAAATGAAATGAAATGAAATGAAATGATATGATATGATATGAAATAGTACTTTATTGTCAGTTCGCACTGAAATTTGTTTTGCGACCCAGCGGCCTTGTATGCACCACATACACACATTTGACATAACACAGGACAACAGCTCAGTCTAGTCCTGGCCAAAAACCTTGGCTATTTTCCCAAACATCAATCACCCAACTTGCTGGACATTTTTAATTAATTATGTCCTCCTCTCACAATGTTTTTGAAATCGACCAATAGGCATTATCGACATTGCTCCAAAAGGATGTGACCTTGAACAAAATTGTAAAAGGATGCCCTGGGGATTCTAGTTAAGCTTCTACTACATTAGCTTCCTAGATGGCATAGTGCCAGTCACCTGTTTGTAACATGTGGAAGCTTCCTAGATGGCATAGTGCCAGTCACCTGTTTGTAACATGTGGAAGCTTCCTAGATGGCATAGTGCCAGTCACCTGTTTGTAACATGTGAAGCTCCCTTAACCCATTTAGACCTGAGCTCGATTCTACAAATGTCTTCTAAATCCTGACAGTTTTCTGAAAATCCCTATGTTTCTATGTCAGTGGTGCTCATAACATTTTCATGTCAAGGACCCCCAAAAATATATGTAATTGGCCGCCGACCCACATCTGAAAATATGTTGTTCCAGCGACCCCTCAGAAGCAAAGCATTTGAGTTAAAAATGTTCGCTCTGAAAGAATATATTCAAAGATTTGTGCCACATTTTCAAAAAATTTCAATAGCAGATCTACAAGCTCATAGCGCGGCACTCTGTGCCGCGCTATGAGCTTGTAGATCTGCTATTTTTCAATAGCTAAAGCATAACATAATACTTAAAACACCAAAAGGGGTTCCGGCCAAATTTGGGTTAAGCTTCTACTACTTAAGCTTCCTAGATGGAATAGTGCCAGTCACCTGTTTGTAACATGTGGAAGCCACACACGTGAGGCTCCCTTAAGGCACTCCATGTATGGATTCATGTCTCGCCTGGATGAGTCCCGGAACAGTACTATTGATATAGCTATATCAATACAGCTATGCTAACCGTGGGTCCGACCGACTCGACACCGGGCACTGCACTCCCTGTGGGGGTGTGGAATGCGAGTGTCGAATTTGAAGTCGGTGGGAGTGCGAACGGTTCTCGAGATACGTGGATTTCAGACGTGAACGCGTACATACAGAGACATTTATATTTAGATAGATAATATTATTATTATAGAAATTATATATTTCTATCTCGCAGGAAATACTGTAGGTATATTTTCAGAAGAGAAGTATCAATTAACGTCACATGAATTGTGATATGTAATGTTGCAGAAAGAGGAGGAGGTCTGTGCCATGCTACTGTCTGTCTGTCTGTCTGTCTGTCTGTCTGTCTGTCTGTCTGTCTGTCTGTCTGTCTGTCTGTCTGTCTGTCTGTCTGTCTGTCTGTCTGTCTGTCTGTCTGTCTGTCTGTCTGTCTGTCTTGTCTGTCTGTCTGTCTGGCGCAGTTACTATAGAAGCCAGGCAGAACAGCACAGTTAGCTGTCTAACGTGTGCGCAGTTAGCTGTCTAACGTGTGTGTGTGTGTGTGTGTGTGTGTGTGTGTGTGTGTGTGTGTGTGTGTGTGTGTGTGTGTGTGTGTGTGTGTGTGTGTGTGTGTGTGTGTGTGTGTGTGTGTGTGTGTGTGTGTGTGTGTGTGTGTGTGTGTGCGTGCGTGCGTGCGTGCGTGCGTGCGTGCGTGCGTGCGTGCGTGCGTGCGTGCGTGCGTGCGTGCGTGCGTGCGTGCGTGCGTGCGTGCGTGCGTGCGTGCGTGCGTGCGTCTGTGTGTGTGTCTTGTAATTTATTCGAATTGCTGTTATTGCAATTTACAAGCTGTATTCGCTTCCCACGTTTGCGCGTCTTACTTGTGTATGTAATGTTACCGGTATATACTGTTGTATGTAATGTTACCGGTATATACTGTTGTATGTAATGTTATATACTGTTGTATGTAATGTTATATACTGTTGTATGTAATGTTATATACTGTTGTATGTAATGTTATATACTGTTGTATGTAATGTTGCAGAAGGTGGAGGAGGTGTGTGCCATGCTACTGGAAGAGCCTTTCAGAAGTTGCCATGACTATGTCAGTCCCCTGTCCTACATGGCCAGCTGCTCCAATGACCTCTGCCAGTAAGATTCATGTTATGTGTCATATTTCATAAGATTATGTTTATTTGCATGAAATGTAAAGGTTTAAATTATTATTACCATAACTTGTAAAGGGTCAGGTTTATTGGGATAAGGGCTTACATTTTGTTTAGTCTCCATTGTAGTCTACCAGTGGCTCCAGGTATGTCTTAAACATGCTCAACTAAATGAGTAGCCCTCTTGTTCCCCCAACCCCCCCCCCCCCCCCCCCCCCTCTGTTGAAGGTCGGGTCCCAACGGTGATGCGGTATGCCAGGTGTTCACTGAATATGCCCGCGCCTGCGCCCACGCTGATCACCCTCTACACGCCTGGAGGCAGCACATACCTCAGTGTGGTACATTCCACTCTACTTCCTCCCTCTCGTTTTTTATTTTCTATTGTTTATCCATGGTTACTAACTATCTATTTGAACACTTACGCAACTTCACACCCTTCACCTGTGTGATTGTAAATGACCTACAATACAAAGTGATTGCTAAGTGAAATACTCTGTATTAACTCAACTCTTAGACTTAGAGTATGTGGAGCCATTTCTATGTATGTATGTGGGTCCATTTCTACTCTGACTTAAACGAGTGTTGCGCATTAAGGGCTCCAATTTTGTCGCCGCCTTTACCCGCGACGCGGCCCGCAATTCAGCCGCTGCCCGAAAATTACGAATATAGGAGCTTCCTCTGTCCCTTAACGGTATTTTGGTCCAGTGTCACCCGCTATCCTTTTTGCGACACCGGTATTTGCGCCTAGAGGTGTGGTCATGGGTGTGCTGGCACGCTTTCGCCTAAATTGCTATTTTGGTCACACACATTTGGGAAAGCGATAGTGGAGTTTCAAAGCACTCATAATGCCAAAGGCATTGTGCGGCGTGCACGATTCCATTTGCTTCAGTTCATCAGCAGCAAATGGGGTTTAAAACGAAACCGAACTTTCCTTTTCACTTCATACCATTCCGTAGAGACGGCCTACACGCACGATCTATATACCAAATGAAAGCCCTAATTTCTTAGTTTACACATAACTTTTAAAAATGAGCGATACAAATATTTGAGAGAGTTGTGACTCAATGAAAAGACGAGTGTTCTTGGGTCTGTTGGGTGGGATTCGGAAAGCCCCTGTTTTGGGGGAGGAGATTCAGGGCCCTATTATGCATGTCTTAAGTACCAGGTCTTATTACTTAACTTAAGACCTGGAGGCGTGATCAATGCCATTTGGCTATTCTGAGTGGCCAAACAGCATTGACCACGCCTCCAGGTCTTAAGTTAAGTCATAAGACCTGGTACTTAAGACACGCATAATAGGGCCCGTAATGTCCAGACTATACCTAAAAGCAGATCATCACTAAATCAAATAAATGTATTCATAATTTTATATTTGTTAAAACAATATTAGAATTCAATTAGAGAGTTTGTCTGACTGAAATGTATAACTTTTTACTAAGGTTTTATCATGTTATTTACAATACGAATGTGTCTGTTATATATACTAATAGATAATGAAATTATAGATCTTTCATATGTCCGTCTGTCTGTCTTGCTGTGATCAGCAAAGCAGTGTCCTCCAGAGTTCCAGTACAGAGAATGCATCAGCTGCTGCCCAGCCACCTGCAGCAGGGAGCGCCTGTGCATCGACAGCAAACTGCTGTGTTTGGATGGATGTTACTGCCCTGAGGGTGAGTCGTCCAATCAATGCCCTGCTTCCCAAACTCTGGGTCGGGACCCATTTGTGGGTCACAGGCACATTTTTTTAGGAATCCCTATATTTTTTATTTCCTACATTTTGTTTTTAACCCATTCTGGGCGGGAACCTGTCAAGCTTTGGTGATGCACAGCGTCAATGCGTGATGGAGAATAAGCAAGTCCTTTTACTATCACCATTAGCCTACCGGCATATTTATTTGTATCATAGTAGCAGAGGATACAGTCTGGCTGTTGTTTTCATTCCAGCGTTCAACATATTATTCTCCTTATTCTGGCGCTCCGCAGCAGAGAACGTAATGCCGTCACGTCCTGTGCGTAAACCTTGTACACAGCATACATAACAGATAAAGTAAGGGCGCCACCTATCAGTGAACTTAACATAACCCCTTTTAGTGTTCTAACCCTTCTGGATGGGAACCCCTCTTGGGGTTCTGTACAAGAAAGAAATTGATGCTGCTATATAAATATTTGAAGTTTTTCAGAAAACTTCAGGTCAGGATTTAGAAGACTTTTTAGAATCGGCTTCAGTCCAAAATGGGTTAATTATTATTATTTCAAAATATAAAAAAAAAAACATTCCCCAAAAAAGTAAAAAATGTTCATGAATTTGAAAACAAATTAAATGATTTATTTCATGAAGTAATAATAAGAAAAATCTAAGACACAAAACAATGTTTAAGTAGTAGTGAAGATAGTAACCTCTGTGCTGTCGTCCTTCATCCTCTCCCCAGGGCTGATCTATGAGGAGGGGAGCTGCGTGATTCCGTCAGACTGTCCATGTGAGTACCATGGCATGCTCTACCCCACTGGACAGTCTATACAGGAAGAGTGCAACAACTGGTGAGTGTTGTTTTCAAGTGTCACTGTACTTACTGTATGGGATGTTAGATATGGCCCACTGTGCTGACTAGAAGAATGACCTCGTGAGACTATAGAAGACAGAGAGAGAGAGAAACAAAGAGAGGAATTTCAACTTGAACAGAGGGTACAATCTAATTTGCATTTTACAATTAGACATTTAGCAACACATCTAATCACACAACAAAATAAAATAAAATAAAATCATACAACAAGCTTAAATTTCTGTGCAAAAGGTTAAAGTTTACACTGCTTCTGTGATCGAGTGGCATTATCAGATAATTTATAATACTATTACTACTTACTTACTACTTTAATACTACTAATAAATACAGAAGAAAACATGATTCCCAGAAAGAAAATAAATAAATGAATAATAATAATAATAATAATAATAATAATAATCTTTGTTTATAGCCACAATACAGTCAGTATCAATAGGACATAGAGGTGAGAAATATGTTTTTTTGAAAATCCTGAATATGGACATAGGGCTATATATCTTGCGCCACCCCTTAACCCTTATCCCTAAACTTATTTGCCATTTTTCCACTATTTTAAAGATCAGCTAGTTGAACTATTTTAAAATGATTTTCAAAATAGTAAAAAATGGCAAATAAGTTTAGGGATAAGGGATAAGGGTGGCGCAAGATGGAGCCCTATAGTGTATGAGAAACACTCTTCCATCCTTCAATAACTACTATCAAGTTGTCCTTTAGCAAGTCACTTAATCCTCAGCCCTCAACTCCCAGTGGCCCCACTGGGTTGCACTGGGCAGCTCCCAGTGGCCCCACTGTAGAAGACTGAGGCTGTATTGGGAAGCTCCAGGTGGCCAAGTGCAGAAAAACGGTGGTTACAGTGAGTGGGCTGTGTCGATGTGAACACTGAAGAACAGCATTTATGCTCTGTCTGACTTTCCCTAGATCAGTGTCTCTCAACCTTTCTTGAGATCTGGACCACTAGCATTTTGTTAACAATCCTCAATGCAACCACCCCACCGCATCCCGAACAATATGGATATTACTTAGTATAAGAAGGCATAACACAAACATTTCTATTTTATATATTTTGTTTTAAAGATTTAATGATCTTAAAGCCGGATTCATACTTTTTACTTTTTTACTACATTTATTAGTTTCTTACATTTGATGGAGGAATGCAATATTATACATTTAAAACATTTTCCCATGGACCACCTGTAATCATGCCATGTACCAGTAGTGTACTGTACTTTAACATTGGTCCCGCTCCTATAGCAACGCCCCAACTATGGGATTGCAAATATAATCTCAGTGCAAAGCAGTTGAAATATTTTCAAACCTCTATAAGTCGGACTCTAGGATCTAGGTAAACAGTGTGTGCTTGTTCCAATGATACTCAAGTGTGTGTAGCGAGTGTGTGTGTGTGTATGTGTATGTGTGTGTGTGTGTCTGGGGGAGGGGGGGCAAACTGCGTCTTCTAAAGCAGGGGTTCTCAACGTTTTTGGCCGGGGACCCCCGGAAATGCTTTGGCAATGTCTCGGGACCCCCGCCCCGCCCCCTCCCAACCCCCAATATAAATTGACTGCTACAATAACCTTAAACCATTTTGGGCGGGAACCCCTTTTGGTGTTTTAAGCATTGTTATAATTTAGCTATTGAAAAATAGCAGATCTACAAGCTCATAGCGCGCCACCGAGTGGCGCGCTACGAGCTTGTAGATCTGCTATTTTTGAAAAATCGTGAAAATAAAATTAAAAAAAAATCTTTTCTTTTTTTTTTTTTGAAAATAATTTGGGGACCCCCTAAAATAATTTGGCGACCCCCCGAGGGGTCGCGACCCACGGGTTGAGAACCCCTGTTCTAAAGTGAACGCGTATGCTGGCACTGGGAACTGGGGTTTATGCTAACAACTAGCGTAGTAGAGTTAAGGTCATTACACACTGGCGAATTAGCGACGCGAATTATTCGTGCGAATAATTCGCCTTTTTTTAAAACCAATTGAAGTCAATGCAAGCTTCCACATCAGTGGCGAATGTGCGAATGTGCGAAAATGCGACCGTTTTCGCTCTTTATTTGTTCGCTCCGGTGTTCGCTCCGGTGTCGAATTTTTAATTCGCGTCGCTAATTCGCCAGTGTGTAATGACCTTAACAGTGCAGGGTCCATAGCATGCTCTTTTTAATCTCAGACCAGTGCAGCTGGGTTTTTATTCTGGTCTTCCAGAGGTCCAGGTCCTGTGTGATTAGTGCAGGATTTCATATTCCCTGATCCACCTGTGGACGTCTCTGCTTTCTCTTCCTGCAGCACATGCACGGGGGGAGTCTGGAACTGCACCGAACACAGTTGTCCAGGTGCGTTCTCTTCCATCATCAGTGTGACATATTGTACCATTCATTAAGAGTAATGCCTTGTGTGGAGCTTTTGCGTGTACACACTCAAATGCTCAGTGTTCATTTCACTCTGAGAATGAACGAATGGTACCGAATTGACTTGCGGGGTTCATTTGGTTTCATTTGTACTTTCTCAGAGTTACTGTGCAAATGGATAAATGAACACTGAAGTTCTGTGTCACCGGCGTCAAATCACAGCATGTGACACTGGACGCTTAGCGGTAATATTTACCAATGAAACATTGTTGTGGGGTGAGGGCCTTTACTCATGGGAGTTTAACCCTGAATGTGTAATGAGGCCTCTGAAATCATTCTAATTTGTCAGTATTATTAGTGCTTATATGTGTGTCATTGCTTACTGCTGCACAGTGCACTGCCTCAGTGTGCTTCATTGCTTCACTTAATTTGGTTTCTATGTCCAAGCATTCTATTGCTTAAATAGATTATTTTCTAAATGCTTGCATACAGTCACATTTTGGAATGAGGCAATATATTTGGACAACCAACAGTGTCATTGTCAATCATTCATGTGATAATAATAATCATACTGTATACATTTATGTGTTGAGAACTGGTGATAGAATTTCAGCAGCGTTAATCTCTATGAAACTCCTCACTCTCAGTTGAGAAGAAGCGTCTGGTGACTGTTAGTGTCACCAGAGCCCCCCCCCCACAGACCCCCTAGGGATCCTTGAAGGGGTTTCAGGGGGTCCCTAGCTAAATGATGATGATAGTTAGGAAGCAAATGGTCGATTACGGGTCTGTAACTCTGAGAGTGTATAAATGTTTGAAGGGTTGATCAATACTGTATGTATGATTATGACACTTATGACATGGCTTTTGTTTGTGTGAATAAAGTCCAAATACACTGCCTCATTCCAACATTTTGTTGGAAAGTATAGTATGCAAGTCACAAGGACCATGTCAATTCAATTCTAGAGAGTCCGTTATTGGCTTAATGACTTATACAGTAAGTGTGTGTGTGTGTGTCAACGGCTGAGCGGTTAAGACTTCCTCTGGATCCACGCCGCCCTCAGTCACTCTAGGAACAAATCCAGATGCTGCTCTCTCCTTGGGCCTCCGTTTTCCACTCTTGCCGTCTCACATTTATTTATTTTTTTAAATGTTTTTTTTTGTGGCTTTCGCCTTTATTTTATATTTGTTATGGAGGGACAGACAGTAGGCTGACAGGAAATGGGGAGAGAGATTGGGGGGAAGACATGCAGTAAAGGCCGTCGGGATCGGGAGTCGAACCCGCGGCACACTGCCAGACTGGATTATCAGCCAAGGTGCCTGGACCACTGAGCCATGGCCCAGGCCGCCGTCTCACATTTCTAACTTAATTTTTTATCTAAATGAAGAACAGATACAAAGAAGATTAAATTAATTATAATTTGTTTTGCCAGATACGCTGTAAAAATCATACTGTGTTAATGGACCAAAAAGTGCCCATTTTGGTACAATCTCTTGAGTTAAATGAACACCAAGAATGTTACTGTGTATGAGGTTTATTCAAGGGATTCTGTTTGTGTTGACATTTGACGCAACACTATCGACACTGTACATGGACACACATGATTCACATTAGTGCAATAGAACATTGCAGGATGCTATTTTAGACAGCAGGCAAAGATAACCATTAATGAGAAAGCAGGATAAAATGTATGACTTGTATGTTTTTTAAGAGGGAAAAAAAGGGAACGGTCCTCCCAATTCCTCCAATGCTAGAGTCGGTAACAGGTACGGTCGCCCCTTTTCCATCTCGCCCCACTACTCTAGCTGTAAATAACAAACATAATTCATGTTGGTGATTATATAAAAGGTATTATCATATTAATTTATCATTGTTAAGTTCACTCTGTATATCCACGGGCATAATAGCATGATGATGCCATTACAAAACATGGGCTACATGGAAGAAATGTGTTTAATAAAACGAACTGCTAGAAGGTCCTAAATTAACTTAATTAAGCAGTCACCGTCTCTGTGTCATGTTATTCTTTCTATAGAGTATAGAGATCGACTACTATTCAATCAAATTAATCTGTATACAACATAATTTCAGATTTCAGAGAGGGAGGGAAATACTAAATTAACTGAACTACATTAAAACACTTCGCGGGGGCGAGTTGGTAAAGGGGCGAGTCGTTTGGTATTCCTAGAGTCCAGTGTGTGCAGGAGTAAACATGATCAATGTTAAACAACAACTTACAAAATCTGTTCCATTCCTGCAGCATTTACATCACTGGTTCTCAATGTGGGGTCCTTTAGGGGCTTCTAGTCGGTTAAAGCGCAAATAATATGCATTTTAAAACTGTAATATTTAATATCATATTGTCTATGTCCCTCAAACTTAATTCTATTGTTTGAGCCTCAATCACCACTCTGATATAACCAGTCCTTGTCTTTTCTTTCTGGACTTTGAAAGCAGTTTTAGCTGCAGTACCACAATGTCCTGAGGTCGATATTTGAGTCATTATAATACTGATGCTAGATAAAACCAGGCTTGTTTCCATTCCATGCCAGCTTGGAAAATCAACAATGGCGGACATTGTAAACAAAGTGGAAATGCAAATTTGGAACTGAAGACTGAAGAAGAGGTGGAATTATACAAAGTAGGGTGACATTGATGACATCACGATGAGGCCAAAATCAGTCGAGCTGTTCCTGAGAGCAATTTCCATTAAAGCACCCATATGATATGAAAGCCTGATTGTTCAAAATTGGTTATTTGTGGGGATAGAAAACACATATGGGAGCCCCAAAAACACAAAATAAATAGAAAAAGTTGAATTTTATGTTATAGGTCCTTTAAATGATTGATTACTAGTAGGAACTAATGTACCCTTACAGGTCTGTAACTCTGTGTACATTTGTACACTCTGAGGTTTAATTAACTCAAGGGATTGTACAGTGAAGCTTGGGGAACCAGGGGTAACACAGTGGCTACTATCAATTGGGGTTTCTGTGGCCTAATACATATTAGTATATATAATAATATATAATAATAATATATAATAATATATATTATATAATATATAATAATATATAATAATATAAATTGAAGGTCTTAAAAAAAAGTTTGAGAATCACTGGTTTACTGGTTGACCCTTGATCACATTTGCATTGTTTGTTCTTTCCACAGGAGAGTGTTCTGTAACCGGAGATATGCATTTCCATTCGTTTGACGGTCGGAGTTACTCCTTCCCAGCAACGTGTCAATATGTCCTGGCCAAGAGTCACAACTCAGGGAGGTTCACGGTCACCATCCAGAATGCCCCATGTGGCCCCGTGAGTCTGAATGTTATTCAGTTCAATTTACACTTGAGTCTTTACTGTGTAAAAGCACTATTTAGAAGCTTACTTATCCCAAATCAACAAGACGACGACTGATCTACTTCAGTAAAACATTTTCATTCATTAGAGTCACTTCAAAGAAGTAGGTACTCTTATTCTACTGTGAAACATGTTAATTAAATAAGAGAATGTCAAATGTTTAATGTCAAATGTTTAATGTTAAATGTATTTGGAAGAATGAAGTCAAACGTACCCAAAGAAGAGTCCAATTATAGCAGTGCTACAGCTGCTGTAATACAAAGAGTGGTACAAAGTACCATTCTTTGTATTACAGCAGCTTTGTACCACAGCAGCTGTATTGTACTAACTACAATATATCTAGTATACTTCACTACACTGTCAGATGATTTTCAGTTATTTATTATAATAACCCTAACTGACAATTAACGTTTTGAAGTTTTCGCCTATAATGACATGCCCAAAATAGGGATTCCAGGTTCAAAGATCCCTAACCATCTCAGTGCACTGCATGTGGGAAGTGAATCAAGAATCAAAAGGGTTTATTTGTGACTTCTCACACAAGCATTTCGCTGCTTGTACCTACAGTTGGAGGCCATCGATATTGTCCTTTTCTTTTTGCTGAGTTTTGCGTGATCTGCGCAAAAGGACAGTTAACCCATTTTAGGCGGGAACCCCTTTTGGTGTTTTAAACATTATGTTATAATTTAGCTATTGAAAAATAGCAGATCTACAAGCTCATAGCGCGCCACCGAGTGGCGCGCTACGAGCTTGTAGGTCTGCTATTTTTGAAAAATCGTGAAAATATTTATTTCAGAAAACTGGAGGATTTAGAAGGATTTTTTAAAATTTTGAGGTCAGGCCTAAATGGGTCAAATGATAAGGGACAATATCGGTGGCACCCAACTGTAGTATGAGTGATGACAAATAAACCCTCTTGATTCTTGAGATGAGTGATGATGGAATCCTCCTGGAAATTGCCCCGTCAAACTCTTGACAGACGGATACAACATGAAAAGCCATGAAAACACAGCGTTGGTTTTCCTCTGAGCCTCCAGTTTCCCAGCAGCCTTTGAGCCGCTGACAAGCCAACTCAATGCATGGGCAGCGCCCCCCCCCCCTGTATACAATGTCACACGCATCAGAGCAGATGGACCCCTAGCTGTGCCATATCTGAACAGCCAAAACCGACAAGACTACCTTATCTTGCTCCTGAGAGACACAGGCTCGAAATGGCTTTGTAGTTGTAGAGGTGAAGAGAGGATGGCGGGGAGGGGGTGTCGCCGGGGGGTGGATGGTGTCTGTGTTGAGGAATCACTTTAGGAAGTTAGCGATGGGAAGGGTAGGGGTAGCATGGCGGAGTGTGTGGGTGCAGGAGTGGTAGATGGACTCGAAGTCTTGGCCGCTGTGCTGTGGCGCTCATGAAAGAGACGATTCATTGTGGCCAGATCGCTTACTGTCACTCCACTCACTTCCCGACACACTAACTCGCTCTAACTTAAGAGACCCGGGCTCTGCGTTGAGACACCCCATCATCATGCCCCATACTTTGCCCATTTCACCCACTGACAGACCAACCGACCATCCGTCCCACATAGACTTTAAAGTAGAGGCATTTCAGAACGATCCTGTGAGGAATTCAGGGAAAACACTTTGAAGAAGGTCCCCCCTCCCCCAGCATAATTTCAACCTCTGCATCTGTCGCCCCTCAGGACAAACAGCAGTCACTTTGTGGTCAAACCATCTCTTTTTCGATTGCAGAACCTAGACGGGGCTTGCATCCAATCAGTTTCCCTGGTCATTGATGAGGACCCAAGGACAGAGATCACACTGAGCCACCTGGGGGAGGTCTTCATGTCTGGACAATACCGCATCTCACTGCCCTACTCTGACGGTAACACTCTATACCCACTGTCACGCTCTCTTCATTGTCCACATGTTGTTTTGGTGCTGCAAAGGGCTCGTCCTGACCGGCAAAAGGGGCCAATATGCTCCAAGGGATATTGTTATGTGCAACACAATGCAACTTGTGTGGTAACACAATGTTTCTGAACAACATCCAGCATAGTCTGTGAACCTAACCCTTAGATTGAATGGGTTATGTTCGCATAATATGCTGGACTTTGTTCAGGACACTGTTATCGGTGACATTGTTTTGCACACAAGGATGTCCCTCGGAGCATAGCCCCTTTGCTCGCACTGTGCTGTTCTCATGCTCAAGTAAACAGCCCTTTGTATGTTTGTGTGGAAATATGTCAGAAAAACCCTGTGAATCGTGTTGCCCCAAAGGATCTGGCATGATTAAGAAAATGATTCTACAAACCTTGTTATATGACACTATAGTTTTGAATGTGATTCAAAACTATTGTGGCCAAATAGTAAAAAGAAAAAGCCAGTAAAGCTCTGTTAGTAGTCTGTAGCATTAATAAAGAAATAGGTAATTGTAGTCAATTAGCTCGTGATTGTCATTAAATGACAACTGCAAATGGCAAAACCTATCATGAATAGAACCCCATGCTCATGGTGAAACAGAGATTCACCAATTCCTTACCAGGAATCACACGTTTTGCTTCCTTTTAAACAATATGAGCTGATATGTGTCAGATGGTGATTTATTATCGTAGCGAAAAGGCAAACCTCTCCTCTCCTCTCCTCTCCTCTCCTCTCCTCTCCTCTCCTCTCCTCTCCTCTCCTCTCCTCTCCGCTCCGCTCCGCTCCCCTCCCCTCCCCTCCGCTCCTCTCCTCTCCTCTCCTCCAGAGGTGTTCCACATCCAGGAGCTGTCGTCCATGTTCCTCCATGTCCAGACGTCTCTGGGCCTGGCGCTGCAGTACAGCTGGACGCAGTGCCGCCTGTACCTTCAGGTGGACGGTCAGTGGAAGGACAACACGGTGGGTCTCTGTGGCACCTTCAACGGCAACATCCAGGACGACTTCCTGTAAGTGCAACCCCTGTGATCGGGATGACCCCTGACCTCTACTCTATCCCCCACTGGTTTTACCAACGTTTCTCTGGGCTGACAGACGGTGACGGAGTGAGAGAGGACAATGACGTTAACGATAAAGGGAACGAGTAAATGACAGAGTTTTATGAAATAAGAGAGAGAGAGAGAGAGAGAGAGAGAGAGAGAGACAGAGAGAGACAGAGTGAACAAGAGAGACAAGGGTGCGGGACGAGTAAATGACAGAGTTTCATGCAGGCAGAAAGAGAGAGAGGATACTCTTGTTTCAGAGCCAGAGAGGGAGGTTGTAGAGAAGTGCTCTCTGCCTCTCTCTCTCTGTAATGCACACTGGCCAGGCGGCTCAGCATCAAACAGCTGCCCTCCCTAATCACCTCTTTTAGAGGGGACAGCTGAGCGCCCAACTGAGATGGCCGCGCCTGGACGTGCCACCTCCACAAGGAATTTACTGTTAGCCGAATAGGAGAGCCACTGTAGCACCCAGTAATGGCTGCCATAAAGGGCGGATGTTTGCTCACAGCCGTAAGTGGATATACATCAAAGTTGTCCGCTAAAGTGCCAGCCAATAGAGCTGCATCATGCTTTTGAAGTGGGGGATGGGGAGGTGGAATTGCAATCACGCAGTAGAAAAGTATTGATTAAAACACTCCCTGTTTGTTGATTATTTACACCAGATGAAACTCTTCAGAACAGCTACATGGAAATTTGATTTAGTACTTAATGTTATTATATTAAGGTGTTCTCCAGTTTCTTTCAGTTGAACATTTCAGAATGAATGATGTTCATTGAGATATTATAGAGGGTATGCGCGTGACATCATCATCCGGAAGTTATGCGGGAACGCCTATTGAGTGGCAAAAAAAACCCTACTTTCATGGCCTTGACAGCCCATACATCCAAACAAGAAAAGTCCTATCTGATATTGTATTAAACAATGTTAAACAACGTTAAACTCCCTTTTTTTGCCATTCACTTTATGCATGCGCATAC
>NC_136808.1:120000-364330 GCF_951216825.1 Electrona antarctica
CTGCCTGCCTGCCTGCCTGCCTGCCTGCCTGCCTGCCTGCCTGCCTGCCTGCCTGCCTGCCTGCCTGCCTGCCTGCCTGCCTGCCTGCCTGCCTGCCTGCCTGCCTGCCTGCCTGCCTGCCTGCCTGCCTGCCTGCCTGCCTGCCTGCCTGCCTGCCTGCCTGCCTGCCTGCCTGCCTGCCTGCCTGCCTGCCTGCCTGCCTGCCTGCCTGCCTGCCTGCCTGCCTGCCTGCCTGCCTGCCTGCCTGCCTGCCTGCCTGCCTGCCTGCCTGCCTGCCTGCCTGCCTGCCTGCCTGCCTGCCTGCCTGCCTGCCTGCCTGCCTGCCTGCCTGCCTGCCTGCCTGCCTGCCTGCCTGCCTGCCTGCCTGCCTGCCTGCCTGCCTGCCTGCCTGCCTGCCTGCCTGCCTGCCTGCCTGCCTGCCTGCCTGCCTGCCTGCCTGCCTGCCTGCCTGCCTGCCTGCCTGCCTGCCTGCCTGCCTGCCTGCCTGCCTGTCTGTCTGTCTGTCTGTCTCAGCTCTCCTTCAGGTATGATAGAGAGCACTCCGCAGCTCTTTGGGAGTGCCTGGAGAGTGTCATCGGCGTGCTCGCAGAGCCACGTCCCGGTTCAACCCGACCCCTGTGATACTCACCAACAAGCTGGTATGTACAGTCGGACATGGGCACACACATGAACGCGCACATGCACACATAGACATCAAAGGGGTCTTCAGCCCCTGCCATTTTACCCGCCTGTAAAACAACTGCCCTGTCCAGACTCTCCGAATGCAGCATTTACTACACTCCATGCCATGCCCGAAGGCAGCATTCAGGAGAAATGCTTTTTTCCCAAAGTCTCCTGAACTTGAACGCAGCATTTTGTGTTGAACAAGTTTGTTTAGAAATCCATGCCGTTACACCTGCATCTCCACTAGCTAAAGAGTGCTGGGTTGCGGCTCGAAAATAGCTGATCTACAAGCTCTGCTATTATCGCTAATTTTGTCCAAAAGTGCCCTCTTACAGGATTTCAGCCCCTGCCTCTCGAACACTCTGCACGTCCCTAGACGCACATGCATGCGCACACCCACACGCACGCACGCACGCACGCACAACACAAACAGCAGAGTAGCATGCTAAAAGACTAAATTGGTTTTAACTTTCCGCTCAGCATCCTACGCCTCGGAGATGTGTGACATCTTGAACCAGGAAGTGTTTTCTGCCTGCCACGAGTACATCAGCCCTGTCCCCTTTTACCGTCAGTGTCGGGCGGACACGTGTAAGTGCGGAACGCCCTGCCTCTGCTCGGCGCTCGCGCACTACGCTCGCCAATGCCGGAAGTACTCCGTGGTCATCGAGTTCCGATCTCACGTCGCCGACTGTGGTGAGTTGTCAAACCGAGATGGCACATTGTCCCCTTGGGACAATGTGCCATCACGTGTAAATAAATTATCAATCATTGTATTTGTAGCCTAGTGATTGTCGTGTATTTCCACACAACTAAACTCACTAAACTAGAGAGAAATTAACTCTCTAAACTAAAGCAAACTGTAGTCAAAACCTTACATCAGATGAAGAAACGCAGGCAGAGAGAGTGAACTGAAGATCCCAGAGTTGACCATTTATTTCAGAAGTACAACATGAAAGCATAGCTTCCCGCGGCCATGCCGGCCCACGGGAGCAACAGACTGACCACCTCGGCGGCCAGCCTGTTAAGACTACTAGTTTAACATTGCAGTAACGAGACAAAATATACTCTCACATCAAGACAGTTGAATTCTGGGTGGGGTTAAGATTTACATACAGCATTTGGTAGACAAGTGGTCTCTCAGAAACATCCAAAAGGTTCCTTGAGACAATAGAATGCTAAATTTCTCCCACTGGCTGAGGTGGCTGAGGTGGCTGAGGTGATGGCTCCTCAGACCCCAGACTCTCAGTCTCCTTCTCACTAACCATGAAATTAACTCAATGACCAAAGTGTAGGCTAGTCAAACATTTGACATAGAATATTGTAAATATGGAATTATGAAATATATGGATGGTCACGAGACCATCCATATGGTCTCACAGTGTGTGGTAAATTATAAATTAACTACCAGTATATCTCTGAGCTGGTAATGCCTTTTTTATATGGCAGTTTAGGTCTTATGTCCTTTGACTTGCATTGTGCGAATGCTTACCATATGTGATCTTTCATTCCCTTGGATATTTGGAGTGTCCAAAGAGGGTCCGGGGACCCCCAGGGGACCCCCAGGGGATGCTTGATGGGGTTCCAGGCAGCCCCCAGCAAAAATCACAAAAAGTTTTTGTTGTGTTAAAAGTGTTGAATTAAGTGTTAAATAGTCTTATATTCTGAAAGTAATCATTGCTATAGAGTTTGTGTTCAGTAACAGGAGCCTTCCTGTCTCTCCAGCTTTTTAATAAAAATAAAGTACATTTTCAGGTTGGGATACCATTTAATCCAACCAGGAGAACTCATACAGGATACATGCTATGCACGCAGTGTATACAAAAAACAGATAATACTTTATTCAACCTTATACCTGATTTGAAGTGTGGCTCTTCAAATGCAATATTTGTAATGATTCCATAAATTTAAACCGGAGGCAGAGACATGGCTTTATTATCCTACTGAATGAAGGGGCATTCCACTCATTTTCAACATTTTACTATGTCATTAATATACCTTAGAGCTGTTGTGTGGAAATAATGAAAAAGTCCCCCCATCTGAAATAAATCATTAACATGGTGAATCACGGCCTTGGCCATGGCTCAGTGGTCCAGGCACCTTGGCTGGTAATCCAGTCTGGCAGTGTGCCGCGGGTTCGACTCCCGATCCCGACGGCCTTTACTGCATGTCTTCCCCCCATCTCTCTCCCCATTTCCTGTCAGCCTACTGTCTGTCCCTTCATAAAAATATAAAATAAAGACGAAAGCCACAAAAAAAAACCCATTCAAACATGGTGAATCACATCTTGATGATGTCAAGACCCCCTCTTCCCCCTATTTCAATGGGCCGCTTCTGGAGTGTTCACGGCCCGCCCCGCCCCGGCCCGAGTCTGCGGCCCGTGCCGGCCCAGCCCGCGGCCCATGGGGGACAGGTCACCCATGTCCCCCATGCTAGATACGTCTTTGCTTACAGCGGGGGACAGGTCACCCATGTCCCCCATGCTAGATACGTCCTTGCTTACAGCGGGGGACAGGTCACCCATGTCCCCCATGCTAGATACGTCCTTGCTTACAGCGGGGGACAGGTCACCCATGTCCCCCATGCTAGATTCGTCCTTGCTTACAGCGGGGGACATGTCACCCATGTCCCCCATGCTAGATACGTCCTTGCTTACAGCAGTTTAGGCGGGTGGCTGTTTCATTTTTCATTATTCATTTTATTCCGAACATGTTAATATATAAACGAGAAAAGACAAAGTGAATATTAAAAACAGAAACGAAGCGTCCAAAAAAAAATAATAATGATCTTTCATAATCCTTAACTTATGTTTATGTTCGAAAAAGGAGTAGGAAGAAGTTTATTGAAAAACGCTTCGAGTCCTACCCCTTCTTTGTGTATCTCAATACATCAAACTTATATTCAGTTTGATTTTTTTCCTTTGTTTACACACTCACAGTATAATAACAAAATGTAAAAAATGTAAATAAAAACAATCAAGCCTATATAAGATAATACAACTAAATATATAATTACAATGTATAATAACAATAATTATGAATAGTTAATAATTATGGTAATAACAATAACTATTGTATATAATAAGATCAGCACTCAACACCCAATTAGCTATTCTTCTAACCTATATTTCTTAATTATGTCGCTTTTGAACATCACTTTGAACCCATTCTGGTGAGTGGCTGGTTCATGTGGTAGTGGTTGGCACTGCAGCATATAATATGTTTTTGTTTGCCACACATGGAATGAACTGACTGTCATTGTTTTGTATGTATTGTATATATAAAGACAGACTATATGTTCAGATTGTCCTGTTCTGATGGTGTGCTATAACCCCCTGTAGCCATCGCGTGTCCACAGACCATGGAGTACGGCACGTGTGTGTCATCGTGCCAACGCCGTTGCTCGGCGCTGTCCATCCCGCAGCACTGTGGGGACGAGTGTGAGGAGGGATGTGTTTGTCCACAGGGCACCTTTTACAACAGTCGCTCACAGACCTGTGGGCCAAGGTCAGTGCTTTTGAACACAAAACATGTCATTTGCATATACGTAAGAGATCAGATTCTAAAAATGTCTTCTAAATCCTGACAGTTTTCTGAAAAAGCTATGTTTCTATGTCAGTCGTTCTTCGATTTAAAAAAAATAGCAGACCTACAAGCTCGTAGCGCGCCACTCGGTGGCGCGCTATGAGCTTGTAGATCTGCTATTTTTCAATAGCTAAAGCAAACATAATGCTAACACCAAAAAGGTGTTCCCGCCCAAAATGGGTTAATAATAGATTTGTGGCTTTTATCATTGCTCTCCTATTGAGTCATTTGGGGGCGAGTGAGCAGGGAGATGATTCATACTTAGGTGCCCATTGGTGTTGCGCACAGTGGTGTAATGGTGATTTTGTTTTCGGTACCACGGTCGCAAGCACGCACGTGCACTCGTGTGCACGCGCCTACATGTGTGCATAGCATGCGCACATAACTGCTGTTAAGCCTATATTGTTTATAGGGTATGAGAATTTTAGACACACACACACACGTTCTAGCGTGCATGAGCGTGCACCGTTCTGTCCCGTACCTGCGCGTGCACGTCACAATTTGTTTGCTACCACGGTGTGGTACTATGTTCTACGACCATGACACCACTGGGTGCGCACCAGCATTCTACAAGGTTCAGGCTACAGTTCAAGGTTGTGCTTTATTGTTACATCTTGTGTGGTACAGTACATGAGAGTACAACTTCAAAAATGATTAAAAAAAAGAAAGAGAGAGCGTGCAAAAAAGAGCAAAAGATCACTTCAGATCTGCTATCGTAGCTCTGCTATTTTTGGTGCACAACACTAATGCAAAACTAAGTATAAATGTATGCAGTACCTTAATGATGCCTTAATGATCCGAATTGAAACAAGACCGCAAGGTCTTTCTTCGGTGCTGTCCTTTTGGACGAAATGTGCTAATGTACAGACCCTGTATGTCTGTACATTATGTACATACATATACGCATGCATGTCTGTGTATGTACAGACCCAAATGTGCAAATGTACAGAGTAGACCCTGTACGGTTTTAATTTTTATTGTCTAATAAAAAAGGATCAATCAATCAATCATGCTTCAACAAGAGGCATGGCTAATGATGCACTCATTGGCTGCATACAACATTATAAAAGTGAAGCTCTACTGCCATACTATAGCAACTGGTTTAGATTATGTGACAAGAAACTTTCCGAATCAGCATGCTTATTGTAAAACAACACAGACACGTGCTTATGCACGCACGCACACGACAGTAGTGTTTCCAGGAATTACATTTTGGGCAGGCAAGATGTGTTGTCGTCGTCCCCCCGCGTACAATCAGAAGCACTAAAGGTTTTCAAAGAGATATACCTGCCAGACGAGTAGGATACGAAGGCTGAAAGGCATGCATTTGTATTCCAATGGGTGATTGAGGGTCGCGCTCTACGTGCAACGCCAATGTCTGTGAGCAGTGAGCACAGCTGTCCTGTAAATGGTAAATGGTGCATTTATATAGCGCCTTTATCCAAGGCGCTTTACATAGATTGTGCATTACATTCACTCATTCACACACACATTCATACACCGATTGCAGCGGAAGCCATGCAAGGTACCAACCAGCACATCGGGAGCAATTTGGGGTTCAGTGTCTTGCCCAAGGACACTTCGACATGTAGACAGGAGGAGCCGGGATTCGAACCGCCGACCCATGGATCATTGGACGACCTGCTCTACCTCTTGAGCCACAGTCGCCCCCCGTCGTCCTGTGGTCTCATTGGCTGATATTCAGAAACGCTCGGGAAGGTGCCGGCGAGTGCTTTTATCTGCGCTGGATCTTCTCGCAGCTCCTTTCACACATAGCGAGCCAATCCGCTGCCCACTATTAGTTCTCAGGTCTGGTGTTTGTCCTCTCTATTTTCTCAGTAGTGTTTTCAAATAGATTTATTGTAGATACGCCACTGGCACACGAGAGCACACAAACACTACATGCTTCAGTTGATCCAAGTGGTACTGATGGGTACTGCAGTTAATGGCCAACTGGCTAGCTAGGAACTGCTGGCTAGAGTGCTTCAACCAAACAAGTCCTCACAAAGTGATATTTGTATTTGCTCTAAAGTTTAGATCAGCCTTTAAGTGGAAATCCTTGTATCTTTTCCCGTAGACATTATAGAGCCAGCAGACCTCGGTAATTGTGCACTCTCTCTTTCAACCTGTACCTGCCCTAGAAGACTTAATTCCCCCTAAAATGTCCCCAGGTTTTTACATCCTAGCATGGCATGCTGCCTTACTTACCATGTGCTAGAGTTACATCGAGGAATTCTCTCTGAAACCCCCCTTTCATTCCCATTCGAGCGGGGGACGACACAGATATCTTATAACCAGTGAGAAAGAATTTGTAGTACAGAGGCCGATGTGTGGCGCTGGCTTATATGTTACAAAGGCTTTTTAGCCCCCCGTTAAACAAGGTTTAGCACCACTCTGTTCCACCCAAGAAGAGTATCATAACAAGAAGGAGTTTGTTTGAAAGGGTGATACAAGTACATTAAGATAAAACAAAAGCTTTGGGTGTCTTATGTATTTGGATCTACTGTTGGTACTGGAGTCTTAATCTGGGGAGAGGCAGAACAAGCTGTGCTCATTGCTATATTGTGTGTGTGTGTGTGTGTGTGTGTGTGTGTGTGTGTGTGTGTGTGTGTGTGTGTGTGTGTGTGTGTGTGTGTGTGTGTGTGTGTGTGTTGTGTTGTGTTGTGTTGTGTTGTGTTGTGTTGTGTTGTGTTGTGTGCGCGTGCGCGTGCGCGTGCGTGCGTGCGTGCGTGCGTGTCCAGGGGCGAGTGTCCTTGCAGCTTCCTGGGGGCAGACTACGAAGCAGGCGATGTCATCATGACATCAGCAGGTTTACAGTAAGCCCCGCCTTCTCTCTGCCACATCTGTAAAGAAATGAGACAGATTTTTATTAGCCTCCAGAATATCATCCATGTCCATGATAAATACATGATACTAAATGACAACTTCTCATTCACTTGATACTAACCTCAGATAGATTGACCTTCCTTCCAGTACATCTCTCTTTTAACCTACATCACATTGTTCGTTCCATTAACCCATGATGGATATATTTAAATAAATCCCTACCTTCCATCTCCTTCAGATGTTTGCGTTGATCACTGCAGTGTAACCACTCTCTCCTTCTCTCCAGGCTTTGTCACAATGGCAAACTAGTTCCACAAAGTGCTGCCACTGGTAAGTTGCTTTGTGGATCACCGTTATTGCCCTAGCCTAGCCCCTTAGATAGCACTTTATGTAGACTTAGATAGTATTTTAAACAGACTTATAGCTTGTTACGTAGACAGCTCTAGAATTGCATTTTATGTAGTCATAGCACTTTATAGTACACATGTATAATATAGTATAGTATGTATAGTTTACATAGATACTCCACTGTTACGTTCTTAGTTTACGCATGATTCATGATAACTACTTTTTATATATGTGATGTATGCCATGCTTTTGTTATTGCTTAATGTAAGTCGCTCTGGATTAAGAGCGTCTGCTAAATGCCTAAATTGTATCATTTTATGAACATATACTGTATGTGCTGCATTTGGAAATTGATAGGAAATCTAAAACCTACCATTGTCAATACAACTGCTGCTTTTTGCCTTTTTAGGGCAAATGGCCCCATAAATCCCCTTAATTCCATCTTCAGAACTTTGCCACCATGAATGTCTTGTTCCCTGTTTACATACTCTGCTTTCCACTGGCTTCAACCTTCGGACCACCACTGACCACACATCACCTATAATCCCATTCCCCTTCATACACACATTCACTTGTAAAAGAGACGCAGTCTCAATGTGTTTTTACTGGTTAAATAAAGGTTAAACACGCACGCACGCACGCACGCACGCACGCACGCACGCACGCACGCACGCACGCACACACACACACACACACACATTGCTAAAGCGGTACAGCAGTATTCCATAATGTTGTTTTATAGCAATAATTTTCTCATTTTCAACGTGATTGTTGATTATAGATATATATATATTTTTGAAAGTACAGTATATTTGGTTGTAGATTCACAATTCTTATGCTTCCACTCTTTCCCCACTACCTCCCAGTCAAGCTGTGCCCTCCAGGCCAGGTGTATCTCAACTGCTCTGGCGGTGAAGATGGTCTCCTGCTGGGCCAGGGCTTGGCCTGTGAGCAGACGTGTGAATCCTTCCTGCTTAACCTCACCTGCTCAACACATGAACCCTGCGTGGCTGGATGTGCATGTCCTCCCGGGTGAGTAGAGTACCCTGAACCCACCTGACAGCAACAAGGTCATTAGCTAGTTTTATAATCGTAAGACAACTTGTCTGGAAATAGTGCCGACCAACAAAAATGATACTTTTTAAAACAGCCTTACCTCTTCACCTCTTGCCCAGCAGCGGGCTATTATAGTTACGGCAACCTTCCCCGTGTTTCTTCACTAGTCCGATCAAGAAGAACACAGTCTGTTGGCCACTGCTACAGAGCTGACAATGAGGTTATATCTTCCCTTCTTCTCTGGAGTCCTGCCTCAAAGCAGACCAGAGGTCGTTCCCTGATGTCATCGCTAGGGACACAGGCATCAGTAAGCAGGAACTGGGGACGGCAATGAAGGACCGGAAAGTCTGGCATGGCATTGTGAAATCAAGCGGAAGTGCCATAGGGGCAGCTGCGTCGCTGCCCAAGTGACGTCACTCATGTCTCTCGCTGTCACTCAAGTGAATACTGGCCAATCACAGCACATCTTTTCTGGGACTTATGTTACGCACGCCGCTCATGCTTCGCAAGGAATCTCGTGAAAATGGTGCCTTCAATTTTGACACGGCCCACAGAGCCGGAAGAGGCATCTACGTTTATATGTCTGTGTTTCCCTGCCCACATCCCTGTTTTGTTGGTGCTCCCAATGGGTGGACCAAAGGTTCCTACATTATTATATTTGCTACATTATCAGACCAGTTCATTGCTATGGATACCATATATGTATCCAACGCATCTTTATAACAAACAAATGTGTGATGGGGAGGCCCCCATGGACTGATCTCTTCCAATTCCATGTTTGGCGCAAAGGCACGTGGAAATGAATGTCCGTTCTATACTTACCGTTTCTAGGCTTACCCTTCTGTCAACTTTGCTGCGGTTGCTTTCTATTGGTCATCCCATCCTATCAATGATCTCACAGTGGCTCTTTCATTCATGCTGAGCATCACACAAAAGATGCTATTCTCCCTGAATGATTTAGACATGAAGAAACCTAAAGCTGTGAGGTCAGGCTGGCAGCGTCCATGCTGACTGTGTCACTGTGGCGTTGGGTCTCTGTACTGGGCTTGGGGCTTTGTGAAAATTGTCTGTGTGTTTCCCACCGTGGCTGTGACCCTTGACCCCCCCCCCCCCCCCACACACACCTCACATCGTGGGAGGAGTGTAGCACATAGGGCCGATGTCAGGAAGTCCACCAGGGAGGGGAGGTGCCAGGTGTAAGTGGAAACCCCCCTACATTAACCCATTTTGACCTGAGATCAGATTCTAAAAATGTCTGACAGTTTTCTGAAAAAGCTATGTTTCTATGTCAGTGGTTCTTCGATTTTTCAAAAATAGCAGACCTACAAGCTCGTAACGTGCCACTAGGTGCCACGCTATGAGCTTGTAGATCTGCTATTTTTCAATAGCTAAAGCATAACATAATGCTAACACCAAAAGGGGTTAATAAGCCCCGGAATGGTGTTATAAATTAAACACAAGAAGCGCATTCTAAAAGTGCTTTGTAGGTATAAAACAGTGTGACATACGGCCATTTACAGCAAGCTTTGTCATAAACGCTAAGAATCGTCTCGGAAGAGTTTCAGCAGTGGAAGTTATCAATTTGATCTGAATTGCTATTTGCAAAGAAGTCAGATTTCTATAGATCATTGAGGAACCTTCGATTGCTTGACGGCTCACTTCACAGGTCCTACATACAGTACACCCCAGATGAACCCCTATAGTTTCTGGATTGTGGGAGTCAAATGTTCTCTTTCCCAGACGTGGTCTACAGACAGTATGGCATACATTTTCGCCACCTGATCCTGTTAATCTCCCTTGGCTGCCAGACTGAACGGGGGGTTAAGTGGTCAGACATAAATCAAGAGTCATCCTCATGGGAATATTGTTTACATAGCCTGAGCCAACGCTAGACCTTTCTGGCCTAGATGGGAGGGCCGCGGCTCAGATTTACGCACACCCTGATTGGTTCACCGATCGGCCTTGATTCTTCCGCACCCGAGTACACTGCATTCAACTGTATTCAATGCATTGCATCGATCAGTATCCGAGTACACTTCATTCAACTGTATTCAATGCATTGCATCGATCAGCAGTCACACTATGGCCTCATACACACATATCAAACGAACGTTCTGTGTTCCGTCTGTGTTTCATGGCCGCCTCAATGCTTTTCCAATGGAAGTCACATGGTTTGACCAAACACCTGTGTTTGATGGGGGTAGGGGGGGCAATCAAACACAAGTGTTGGTTCAAACCACGTATAACTTCCATTGAAAAAGGGCCAGGTGGTCCCGAGTGCGCACCCGGGGACCATAGTGTGTATCTGCCCATAAAACTACAAATATTATTTTTTAATTGTTAAAAAATATGATTCTCCCTCGCCAAGACCTGTAATACCAGATAAACAAATGTGATTCAAAGCATGGAGTGTACTGCAGATGGACTAATGTGGATGTACTGTATGTCGATGTACAAGAGAATCTTGCGCCCAGGGATGTAGTACGGTTAAAACAAATCTTTTCTTTCTTGCAATAGTATAACACATTTCACAGTGCTGCAACATCATTTAGAAATGTAATTGTAGAATCACAATTGTAGAAATACAATTGTAGAATCTTACATGAAGTTGATGCACAGTAGATTTGGAAATGCTGTGAGGGTGGAAATTGAACCAAGTTGGACATATTTTTGTCTTTAGAAAACCATACCTTAGCAAAACACTTAGTGTAAATTGGATTTCGGTATCCATAGCATCAGAGTTTAATTCTTCTGATAGTCAAAATCAGTATCAGTTGTATATCTTTGTGAGTGAACAAATAACTCAAACCAATCAACAATGTTGCTACTTGGTAGAGGACGATGAGAGTTTTGGGGAGATGTGTCAGATTACTGTATCGTGTGATTCAACAGTTCCCGTTCTCAAACCTTTCACAGTGAGACGAACGCCTCGTTAATAGACATCATGGAAAGCTAAGTCTGCATGGGGCAACAGGGGGCTGCCATGAGTGTTTAATAACTCCCTGGAACTTGATAGTTTGGCACGTAGTTTGTGGTACATATGGACACAAAGAGGCCTTATACGATGGAGGCGGTTTTAAAGGTTTAGTCAGATGTGACCTATGATGTCACATGAAATCATAGGTTGAGTCAAGTCAGGTGAAGTCATGTCAGTTTCTTTCACCTATAAAGACATTTAAACAAACGGTTATACTATGAAGGCAACACAAGTTTATTTTTTTATAGTACTAGGGCACTAAATACTTAAAAAGGCATTAAAAGGCATTTAAAGACATGAAAGGCTTTCATAATAGAAGGAATGCAAAATCTAATCAGAATGTAATTATGGTTTTACTTTTTACTCGTATTGTAAAAGAGCATTATATACTCGTGGGACTTTAACCCATTGTTAAGTGTAGTACCCTAACGGCCGGGGCTACACTGGGGACGGAATTGGCGGCAAATTGCTCCGCTACGTTTGTGGAGCCTGCAACGGTACACTGCCACTCTAATCAATGGTACCCGGCTACCCGGCGGTGCCTAGGTTGTGCGTACACTCTGCACGTGAATTATTTTTTACGCAAGTGCTCTATTTTTTCACTTGTCCACGGGGGTTACGCAACCCTTCGCCTCGCCTTCAGAGGGAAAACAAAAAACGTAAAATACGGAACTGCCCGCGGGACAGACAAATTGTTGGTGCAGCCACCTATAGCTGCTTCCATTCTACTCTGCCTGTGGTACGGTTCAGTTCTAGCCCGGCCGCAAGACTACCGCCACGTACTGAACACTTTGTTCAGTACGACTTTGAAGTAAAATATTGTATTGTAGTAAACCATCAATACGTAAAATGTGACATACATTTTAAATCTGAAATATTTGAAATCCTTTGAATTACTGGTAAAAAAACATTTTTAGCAAAATTATGAATACCAAAACAGTAAAAGTAATAGCCACAGACTACATAATCAACACCTTGGTCACTTTCTACTAAAGCAGGAAACTGTAAGGAGCATCCCTCACTGTCCAACAATAAGTTTGGTGGCTACTGGGATTTTTATTTTATTTTAAAGAAGGAAAAAAGACAACTCCCAACTCGAACAAATCCAACACAGGTATTCATCTGAAGCAGGATTTAAAAGCCCATAATGGGAAATAATTAGCAGAGGTGCTGACAGCAGCAGCTATTGTGTTTTCATTCACAATGCTTTACTTTGTTTATGATCAAAATGTCGACCATTCATTCCTCATTTTGTGACAATTAGCCTAACTTGTCCTGTGAACTCATATGAACCAGCATTTCCAGGTGCTGTGGAGCTTAAGCCCACATGCAGTTTACAGTAACGTAAAGCTAACTATAATATAGCTGTAGTATACAGTAGTTTAAAGCTACAATTTACTGTCCATTCCTCTGCTTTTGAGCCAAATTGAATCTTGTGTAAATGAATGACCCGAAGGTCATTAATTTGTTATTATCACTAGTGGGGATATGTTTTGTTCCAGCGTCTGATTAGACTGAATTAAGTAAGTAAGAAGGTCAAAGAGGCTTATTGTTGGTTTCGGTGAAAATAAGTAAACGCTACCTTTTGATGTGAGTAAAGTTTATTTCATTGAGCTATATAGGAATAATTCAAATCCCTGTCCATTAATATCAAATGGCTTTTCACCAGTTGCACTTGAAGCGAAGCACACAGAGGTGATGCAAATATTGCTAATTAAAGACAATTAAAGAGGCAGGTTGCTTGGTTGATTTATTTATTGATTTGATTAACAGTTTGTAGAATGGGTACAGTACTACAGTTCGACAAAGGTACAGGTCAATACAAAATCTGCTACGAGGATGAAACCAGAAAAAGCCCTAAGACTTGTTTACATCAGGGTCCTCCATTTTCAATTCATCAAAACATTTAAAGACATACATGGTGTATGTTGTGTGTGTGCTTGTCTGTATCTTGAGTGCTTGTGCATGTACTCTCTCTCTCTCTGTGTGTGTGTGTGTGTGTGTGTGTGTGTGTGCGTGTGCGTGTGCGTGTGCGTGTGCGTGTGCGTGTGCGCGTGCGCGCGCGCGTGCGTGCGTGTCAAACTCACGCATATGTGTCTCATATGATCCAGTGCCAATTGAAAAAAAACAAGAATAGCTGTATCTGTCTGAGAACGCACACATTCTCGGTGTTTGGGAGATTGTATGCATCGGCTTAGCCCTGATTGGCTAACCAAACAATTGGCTTCACAGATTACCAGAGCTTCACGTCACACTTGTGCCACTTAGCCAGCATAAGGGTCAGCATATGCAACAATGGATCAGAAAGCGGAAAAGCAGAAATAAACTAGAAAAAGTGCCCTTCTGGGCACAGGTCTCCACCAGGAGGATAGGACTGTGTGAGATGTTTGGCAAAATGTTTAGGAGTAATATAAACATGTTTTTTTGTTTGTTAGTTTTTTGCAACAATTTTCTTCATTTTGTTGAGGAAATGCAGAGTGCCTGGTGGCACTATAATGTGAAAAGGGTGCCATTTCTTCATACGCCTTTAATGGCAATTGGATGATTTGAGGCATTTTGTTCCAAAAATGTGTTTTGCAAAAATCAACCTGTTGGTGGCGCTATAACAGGCCAATGTGAAAAGGGTTACTCAGCCTAGTAAGAAAATGTGTGAAAGATTTCACGTAAATTGCATGCTGCGTTCATGATTTGAGGCTTTTGTTCAAAACGGGGCAATCTTGCAAACTGTGAAAGCCAATTATAGCCAATTAGGATGGAATATGAAATATTGGACAGATCCGACTTGAGCACATGACCATAGAGATACTGTATAACGTTTTGTGAGATTTTTGGACAGAATCTGGAGGAGTAATATCAAAAAATGTGTTTTACAAAAGTCGGCCTCCTGGTGGCGCTATAAAAGGCAGATGCGGAAAATGCCTTGGCCTCTAGGGAGTGTGCATGCAACGTTTCACGCAGATCAGTGCAGTTTTAGGTAAAAAATTTGAAAAGCTGCCTCATGGTGGCGCTATAACAGGCCGTTCTGGAAAATGTGGGGCAGAGGTTCGTCGTTGGCATCCAGGGAGTGTGTGTGCAAAGTTTGGCATCGACCGGGTTAACGGTGCCGGAGATTAGCTGGTAACAGACGGACGGAAGGACGGACACACACACACGGACACACACACACACGGACGGAGTGCAAAACATACTCTCTCCCCATGCCTTCGTAATATGGAAGAATGTGGTTGAGGAACGGCAGTAATATTGGGATGGGAAGGAATCAAATTCAATTCAGCTCAATGACCATTTAAAACTCAATTAGCCTATATAATTTATTGTCTCCACCAGGCCGAAAGCATGGGGAGAGAGCATGTGTTGCACTCCGTCCGTCCGTGTGTGTGTCCGTGTGTCCGTGTGTGTGTGTGTCCGTCCGTCCGTCTGTGAACAGCTATGCCAAATTTTGCACACACACTCCCTGGATGCCAACGATGAACCTCTGCCCCAAAATTTCCAGAACGGCCACCAGGAGGAGGCCGCTTTGTGCAAAACAAGTTTTTGCACAGTACACTAGAGACACGGGAGTGGATTTTCACTCCTGTCCCATCCCACTCCTGCAGAAAAAATCCTGTCCTGTCCCAATCCTGGGCCAGAGTAAAAAACAAAATCCCATCCTGTCCCACTCCTGTAGAATGACTCCTGATCCCATCCCGCTCCCACTCGAAATTACTCCCGCTCCCATCCCGCTCCTGTTTTTTTTTCCATTAGGAAAAGTTATTCTATCTATCCATCTATCCATCTATCTATCTATCTCTTCCTGCTTCTCAAGACAGATAGCCTACCAATAAAAAGTGGGCAATAGTGGATTTAACTTTGACTACCAAATACAGTATATCCTATTCATATCAATATTAAAACAAAACCAAGAACAGTTCTGACTGTTGACAAGTGCTTTGTCAATTGTTGAGATATATAATAGCCAATAAAAACATAATATAAATATTTTTTACACACAGTAATAAACGTAATACAGATCTTCTCTTATGGGGGTCCCTGGCATCTTTTCAAATGGGGGTCTGCGGGCTAATAAATGTTGATTTAGGGGTCCTTGACATGAAAATGTTTTGGAACCACTGGTGTATGGGACTCGTTTGGGAGAAAGAAGGGAGACGATGTATTGTAGAACATTCGCTCAGCCTCAGACAGCTGTTCAGGGAGCCAAGCAAGTGCCAACAGTAACAGCGTTAGCATGTAGCTAACGTAGCATCACAATTGCAAGTTGCAACGTTGCCACTGCCAGGGGAAACAAATGCATCAGGATGATCTGGCTATAAATAATCGATTATAATCACATCACCGGCGCGATGCAGAATCATGCACGGCCGCACTGCGATGTCTTCATATTAAACTTTATGAAACGTCCACTGGATTGCATGAAGGAAGTTTTCATCCTCTCCCAGTTGGAGCGGAGCCTGGAAGCATTAGCACTGCTGGGGTATGTAGTTCTTTTGACTTGCGTCGCAGCGTCAGCAAGTCAAAAGAGTGTTGGCTCACTGAAAGATGACTACAACAAAGAGGGGCGCTTCTGTTCTTTTGGTTGGCAGCACGACCAGTTGAAAATGTCATTCACGCTCCTGCACGCTCCTGTTGACTTTCATTCCCGTCCCGTCCCGATCACGGGATTAATACAAATATTAATCCCATCCCGCGGGAATCCTGCGGGAATCCTGTGACCGCGGGAGTCCCGACAAAATGTCAGTCTCTACAGTACACCTACAGATTTTGTCCAAACATCACGCAAATTGGTACACAGTCTCTCTAGAGCCATTCAACGAAACGGGTCTTTCAGACTCCATCCTGATTGGTTAAGATTGGCTTCCAAAGTTCGCAGGAGTGCTCAGTTTCAAACAAAATGCTGCAAATCATGAACACATCGTGTGATTTCCGTGAAATTGTGCACACACATTCCCACTAGGCTGAGGAAGAAATGCCACATGAAAAAAGTGTTTTTACCTCTAACTGCACGGATCTGTGGATAACTTTGTATGCCAACTCCCTAGAGGCCAAGGAAAAACCTTTGCGTGGAATTTTTCACATATGCTCTTTATAGCGCCACCAGGAGGCCGACATATGTAAAACACATTTTCTAATATTACGCCTTCAGATTTTATCCAAATTTCACGCAAATCGGTCATAGTCATGTGATCAAGACGGGTTTGTTTGATTTCTCATAATCCACCCTCATTGGCTACGATTGGCTTCTAAACTTTTCAGGAGTAGCCCGCTTTGTACCCGTTTTGTACTAATCGCCACAACTACTCAACGCAGCGTCCGATTGTGGTGAAACTGTGCATGCATATTCCCACTAGGCTTTGGAAGAAATGCCACTTGACAGTTTTCAAATCAGCCTCATGCTGGCGCTACAACAGACCAAGCCGCGTCACACACACACACGTTTATATTGCTCCAAAACATTTTGCCAAACATCACACACACACTCCTATCCTCCTGGTGGAGACCTGTGCCCAGAAGGGCACTTTTTCTAGTTTTGTGAATGAAATGCTATTTTGTCCAAGCTGTATGGTAGAGGTTTCTAATACAACATCACTTTTACAATTGGGATGGTCTCCCTGCTTTTCTATTGAGACGTTTAGATCCTGTGTCTAGCTTGGGCACACTCGACCTTTGACACAATCCTATTTCTGGTTTGACACACATTTTGACCTTCAGTTTCTCCCCAGAGCAAGCAGGCAGGTTCAGTTGTTAAAATGAATGAAAATCACTTGCGCAGGAGACTCGCGTTCATATTATCAATATCACCTTCTTTTAAAAATTGTGTTTGGTATATGCTAGACCGTCAGTGGTTCCCAAACCTTTTTGGCCATGCACCCCTGTTACCTCCCCGACCTAGCTGACACCCCCCCAGCACAAGCTATATAGAGACATATATTTCCTATTTATCTACATATATGAAACTGAATATGGCATAATATATGCAGCATAGGCTATATTCTGCATTACTTGCCATATATTGGCATAATATTAGGGCCGGGACTTTAACGCGTTAATTGAGATTAATTAACTACAGAAAAATTAACGCGTTAAAAAAATGTAATCGCACCTTTTTTTTCACCGCGGGACGTTTCTCACTGTGTTTCTAGTAGTACTGAATAGGCTGCGGCACACGAGCAGCAGCAGCAGTTGTTCACTCTACACTACAGGCTACAGCTCCGTCAGAAAGCCCAAAATCCAAACCCAAATGCATCGAATGAAGAAGCCGCTTATATCGCTTTTGCTCCATGGATGGGACATTTAGATGTAAAAGCTATCGGATGGACGCGTGGATATCGGCATGGCTGTGTGCAATGTCAGAGGGAAAGGATCCATTTATGACCAACGTTAGCTTATATGCTAGGCTTGCTAGCTGCTTCAGTTTAACATGTCTCACAGACCACCGGAGACGCGCGGTGATTTCACCACAGCACAAAGCTGTCAAGCTGTCCTCGATGCGAAACATACTGAAGTAGCAAGCGACAAGCGTGGGTCAGCCCCAACCTCATGTGAAATGTTTCCCCCATAATAAAGTTGTTTTTATTTGTTCTCATGCCCCGCCATGTAAAGCACATTTGAGTATTTCATATACACACTGAAGACACTATATAGGCACTTGCTGCTCTTGTTTATCTGTTGGGATAAAAAAGTTGTATTGCTTAAAGGGGAATACCACTAATTTTCAACATTTTTCTATGGAGTTGTGTGCACTGGAAATAATAAAGTCCCCCCATTATGTATTGCCTATAGAACTGGAGGTCTGAAAAAAACAGTAACATTATGAAGTACATTTTTGTGATGTCACTGAGATGTACTTCATAATGTTACTGATTTTTTTCAGACCTCCAGTTCTAGGCAACACAGAATGGGGGGGACTTTCTTATTATATCCACACAACAACTCTAAGGTATATTAATGACAGTAAAATGTTGAAAATTAGTGGAATCCCGTTTTTTTTTATTTTTTATTTTTTTTTTATTTATTTTTTTATTTTATTTTTTATTTGGGGACCCCCCAAAATAATTTGGCGACCCCCCCGAGGGGTCGCGACCCACGGGTTGAGAACCCCTGTGCTAGAGGGTGCTTCTCGACTTTCAAAAAGGGGTAAAGAACAAAAGAAAATAATAATCTGATCCAGTGCCTCTAAAATTTAAACCAACCTCTTCATCTGACGAACCATCTGGTTAGTCATCCTGACATCCTGTTTGATAAACCTATTTATAAATAAACTCTTTCTTGACTGTTCGAAGAACTGTGGGATTGACTTCAATGAAAAGGTCCAGGTGCTGTCTGGTGATAGATATCACAATGTATGAACACTGTCGAACTTCCAGGCTTTGCCTAATTATTATAAGAAACATATAGATGCTATTATGAACTCTCTCGAACTTCAGGATTTTTCCTAATATAAAAAGTGATACTCCGAGCAGAGGACTAAAGACCCAGTAGTAGCCTTTCGAGACAATATATGACTCGTCCATGCACTGCGTGTATTGAATTGTGAAAAGGTGTATTCTTGTTGTATGTTTCTAAAATGTAGTACAAACACGGAGCCATTCCGATTTTTAATTATATGCATCCCAGTAGTGATTTCCATTATGAGCAAATTATGTAGGCTACTGTTGCCCCCTTATGCGTAGATTAAATGACCTCCTTTCGAGAGAGGGGTGGACTTTAATTGAGTTTTTGAGACGAGAGGCCTTAAGACACGCCCTCTTTTAAAACCTTAAAATGTTTTTGCTAGTGGGTTTTGTTGCTCTACCTTTCTTTTCTACTAAGAATAAGCCTGTTTGTAGCCTCTTTGGCACCTCATGTGTGTATACTAGTTGTAAAGTGTATTTTTTCTGAGTACTTAACCCCCTCTTTATGGACATACTGACTTTTTTGTTAATCATTTATTTTCTGAATATGTAAATTAATTGTGTTTCCACTTTCGTTGTGTTGCTGCTTGCAGCTTATATACTTAATACTGAAGGGGTTTAGCTGGTTGTGGTGTGTATCTACCCGGACAGGGGAGGATGTCGCACCGTCTGACAGTATAAATGTGACACACTGCTTTGTTTACAGCATTTACAACGCTGACGAAGGCCCCTGGCCGAAACGCGTTCGTTGTGTTGCTGCTTGCAGCATACCTTCCCTTGTAAAGATGAAACAATAAAGTGCCTTAAAGGACTACTCTGTGAGTGCTGGATTCTCCTTCTTCTAAAATGTGTTTCCTGTCCGTGCACCCGGTAAAATGTTCCAAGAGCTGAGATAGCTGGAGTTGTGCGTGCTTCTTCCTTTCGAAAGTCATCCTGACACCCATTCGCATCATTTACTATAGCTACATTTTGAATTATGATGCATCTAGTTATCTTGCCCAGTAGTCGTATTCTTTTCTTCTTGCTGATAAATGTGTTGAAATCTGCACAGTGAATAGAAATGTCACATATAATTGCATGTTGGTATTTGAAATATGGGCTTAATTCAAAGTGCCTTGACATTTTGAGGGAGAGCATTTTACTTTTATGTGGAGATTCCTCCTGGAATCAAGGCATTCCAGAGCTCACCCCTTTGCTGTTTCATTCTTGGCAGAAATGAGAAGTCACAATACAAGGTGGTGAAAGAACACAGAACATTACAGTTGATGGCTATTTTCAGAGCCTTTGAAGCCTGAAATTAGGGCGAGCTTGAGTCAACCACAATAGGTTCTGTGAAACAAATCCCATTTGTGGGAATTGTGCTTGCATTGATACCATTGGGGGTTTTGGCTGGAAAGGTTGAATAGGCTATGGAAGCATTTGGTTAGTTACAGTATAAACTAATGGTAGTTTTGTTACCAACGCCATATAGTCTTTTTGAGACCAAGTGGGAAGTAACCCAGTCTGTGCATGTCTCACTCTTCAGACAACTCACAAGATTGTGATGCCGTTCATTTGCATTTTCCTCTGACACATTCTGTCAAAACTTAATTAAATGTTGAAGTGAGAGGATTTGTTCGGCATGCATGCATGCGTGTGAGAGAGAGAATGAATTATGATGAATTCTTTGATCAAAGTAATCGATACAGTGGCTTGGCGGGTAGATAAAGGGAGCTGTTAACACCGTTCTATCTGGGGTGTAGCTTTCCTCCGATGAAGCCCAGGATTGTGGCGGGACCATTCAGTATGTCACTCTATTGTGTTCAACCCTCGCCAGTGGCTGTAGCTCAACCCTGGATATTACAAGATACTTATCAGCTCCGTCTAACAGCGTGGAAAGGGGACAGAGGGAGCCAGACAAAGGCTGTTTCTCTCTATCTCTGAGAATCCTAATTGTCTGGTTTTCTCATGTAGCTAAATGAGTGTTACCCTCCTTTTCATCCGAAGTTGCCCAGCCCTGAAACTCTCCCATTTCCTTGCATGGCTCTGGAAAGTAGCCCTGCTTTTGCTGTCCCTCTGTCACACTTATGGCGTATGAATTATGAATTATTGAATTATAAGAAGTGTGTGTGTGTGTGTGTGTGTGTGTGTGTGTGTGTGTGTGTGTGTGTGTGTGTGTGTGTGTGTGTGTGTGTGTGTGTGTGTGTGTGTGTGTGTGTGTGTGTGTGTGTGAGTGAGTGAGTGAGTGAGTGAGTGAGTGAGTGAGTGAGTGAGTGAGTGAGTGAGTGAGTGAGTGAGTGAGTGAGTGAGTGAGTGAGTGAGTGAGTGAGTGAGTGAGTGAGTGAGTGAGTGAGTGAGTGAGTGAGTGAGCGAGCGAGCGTGCGTGCGTGCGTGCGTGCTTGCGTGCGTGCCAGGGCTGATCTCGATTAGTCGATTAGCAGACTAATCGATCGGAATGGGTCTTAGTCGACTACCAATCTCTTAGTTGATGTTTTGTTTTTTTGCATGATTCAACATAGAGATTGGCCTAATTTGTTATATTAACACCACAAACGCCCGGGGGTATTTAGGACCATTAAATCAGAGCGCCCAGCGATTTACAGCAATGGAGCACATTTAGCGACGCACCAGGCGCTATCCCGGATGTAGCTGAAGTAGCCAAAACACTCCCGAGGCGATCGACAACCACGGGAGGTACAGTATGATTAATTCTAACGTGACTAGCGACGGGACCGCGATGGGCCATCTAAAACATAATCTTTGCTTAGAATTCGACGGAATGATTTAGATGAAGAGTTTTTCACGTTTTAAGATTTTCGCTCTCACCCGCTAAAATGGGGGGGGGACATTTTCGATGATGTCCCAACTGGAAATGACATCAAATGTTGCGCAACAGACGCTCCCAGCCTGTGGAGCGATGTGATCTGTTTTAAATCTCCGTCCTTTTATTAATCTCCGTCTTAAAAACGCTGGGCGTTGCTATTTAATAGGACGGAGAACTCCGTTTATGCCGCTCGGGGTGTTAATTAACAAATATATAAAAATTAAAAAAATAGGTTATGCGGTATATATGGTGATTTATCGGGAGAAACCAAGCAGGTATATGTTAAATCAGACATCAAGCACCCCCACAGCCCAAATTGAATGATTCTCTGTTGCATGGTTCCCCAATTAGTTTTCCCCAAGGTCCAAATTATGTCTAGGGTAGGGTGACATGCTGAGTGCCACGGAAATGTTATTTTATGAGTTAGAATAGATGTAGAAGACATATTTGACAGTTGCAGAAACATAATTTCCTTCCTTGATGCATTTACGAGCGCCAACGAGCTGGACACAGGCACACACATACTGTAAGTCTAAATGCAAACAAGTCACATACAAGTCACATGGAATCTGATTTAGATCAGGTTGTTGCATTCAGACTGAGACAGATCTCCTCAAATCAGATTTGAATCAGATTTGAAACCACCTCTGAATGTGGCTCAAGTCACATTGGAAAAAATCTGATTCCATGTGACTTGTATGTGACCTGTATTTAGACTTACTTAAACAAATCTGATTTCAATCTGGATGTGGCACAGATCTGATTCAGGCTAGATTTGGCTGCCAGTGTAAATGGGGCCTCAGTGTCTTGCTCAAGGACATGCAAGCTGGAGTCAGGTACCTTCCAGTTCTCTTGACCCTCAGGATTTGACTGTGTACATCTCATATCTGAGTCAGGATTTAGAGAGGGAAACTGGACACGGGTCATTTGTTTTACACCGTCAAAGCTGAATTAACTCGTCAGATTTAATGTTACACCTTCTCATTCTTCTGTCACCCCGCTATATATTCAATGAGCCACAAATCACTTAAAAATAACATTTTCTTCCAGCTTGCTGAAACACGGCGATGAGTGCTTTGAGCCTGAGGCGTGCCCCTGTCTGTGGAAGGGGAAAGAGTACTACCCAGGGGACAGGGTTTCCTCCCCCTGTCATCAGTGGTAAGTTCTAACTGTAAAGACCCATCAAACTCCACCCAAGAACACTAATTAAAAAACAACAAAACAACTATCAAGCCAAACATGCCAGTGTGAACCCCTTAAAACTGATCTAAAATCTGTGACATTTTATTTTATTTTAGACTGCTATTTTTGTAAAATTATGAAAGTGTGTGCACATCTTTTAATATATATATTTTTAAAGCGAACTCAAATCTTTGCTTATCGGGGACCCTGGAACTAAATATTTTCAGATGGGGGTCCACAGCCAAATACATATTATTTTGGGGGTCCTTGAATTAAAAGATTTTGAGCACCACTATCAACATTATGTTTTTTTCAGAAAACTGTTCGTATTTAGAAGACAATTTTTAGAATCAGCATCAGGTCTTAACGGGTTAAAAGAATAAATGAAGCAATAATCAGCAGACATACGAATCTAATACAATGATACAATGAAGCAATAATCAGCATGATACATAGAACGTACGAATCTAATACATTGATCTTCCCAAGGCTTTAAAGAAGAAGAATTACCGTATACTCTTTACCATTTTGTTGTTATTATTTGAAAACAAAACATTGTGTTTACAACAGATATTTGCTGTCTTGCAAAATTGCAAGTTAAGGAATTGTCTCCATATGATGGCACAGGTTTGCCAAATGTCATTTGTCCGGCTGTTTTTAAACGGCAGTACAAATTTGTATTATCCTCGCCCAGCCTCCGCTGACAATATCTCGCCGAATGAAGACAAATTTCTCATAGAGTGATTGTGCTTGAAGTGATGAGTTGTACAATTGTCAGAGTGAGCGAAAGTGGCTACCCGATATCCATACTATAATTCTCCGCAGAATACGGGGCCCACCGAACAGTGCTCATCCTTGTATGACAGTCTTTCACTCCTGACCCCTTCAGATGGGCTCATCCTCCTCTGAAAGGAAACCCTCTCCCAGAGATCTCAGTCATTCTTCTTGTCCATTCTCCCGTCCCTCCATTTCTTCTTCTTCCAAGCAGTTGCCAGCGAAGATTGTTAGATGACAGCCTAATAGCTCAATGAGCGCTGATTCAACCTTTTGGCAGTTGAGCGGCCACTTTTCTACCCGTGGTAAACCCTACCTTCTGATAAGACGGGAGGCAATTAGGGGTGACGGAATTTACTCGTGTTAACCCATTCTGAACGGGAATATGTTATACTTTAGCTATTGAAAAATAGCAGACCTACAAGCTCATAAGAGCTTGTAGGTCTGCTATATTTGAAGAATCGTGAAAATGTGGCGCAAATTTGGTATATATAGTCTTTCAGAGCCAACGTTTTTAACTCATATCTTTGCTTCTGGGAGGTCTCTGGAACAACATATTTTCAGATTGGGGTTGGCGGCCAATTACATAATATCTTTGGGGGTGCTTCACATGAAAATGTTTGAGAACGACTGACATAGAAACATAGGGTTTTTCAGAAAACTGTCAGGATTTAGAAGACATTTTGTAGAATGGAGCTCAGGTCTAAATGGGTTAAGTGGCCAGCGAGTTGACGGTGAATCATATCAGCTGAAGCTGTGTCGTCTTTGTAGTGTCTGCCAACATGGAACGTTCCAGTGCGTGTTCTGGCCCTGTCCCTCCATGTGCACGGCTTACGGAGATCGGCACTACAGGACGTTCGATGGCCTGCTATATGACTACATCGGCGCCTGCAAGGTCTACCTTGTGAAGGTACAGTATGAAATTCAATCGCATCGAATTTTGAAATGTTATACATACATTCGTTCACATTTTAGACACTTAGCTGATGTTATTATTTACCAGCTCAGTGGCCTTGTGGTTAGAGTGTCCGCCCTGAGACTGGGAGGTCGGGGTTCAATCCCCGGCCGGGTCATACCAAAGACTTGATGCTGAGTGCCTCCCTGCTTGACACTCAGCATCAAGGGTTGGATTGGGGGTAAGTCCCTGCGACATAGTAGTGTCATGTATAGGGGGTGTACTTGTACATCATGTCCAGGGGGTGTACTTGTACATCAAGCTGCCTCACGCTACAGAAACAGGAGATAGGCTCCTGCCCTATGGGCCTCAAGGCTACTTACTTAATTAGGGTGAACTATCATTTCCATGGATGGATCAATAAGTGATTTTATATGATGTCTTTGTTATATGATTGACTTTGATTTTTGATCTTTCTAATTGATGTTGCAAGCTGATTATATATTGTATAACAGTATAATATTCTCAATAGTGTAAAGCACTTTGGAGGTACATTCTGCACATAAAAGTTATACAGAACTTGGATCAGCAAAGGTTTTGCTCTCTGGCCAGCAGAGCAGCACTGACGTAATGCTGAGTGTGACGGCTGAGAATGTTGACTGCTACGAGAGTGGATTCATCTGCCGGAAGTCCCTGATGATCAACATCGGCAGGTCATTCATCGCGTTCGATGATGTCAGTGGGAAGCCGGTAAGACTCAACCTTCATCTTATGCGGACTGTGTGACATACATAAAACTAGAGATGTCCCGATACTGTATCGGTATCGGGAAAAGTATCGGATCGGCCCTTATTTGTCATATCGGGTCATATCGGTATCGGTGAATATGCCAGTCTAACCACCGATCCGGGTAAGGGGTTGACATTATGGCAGGTAAGTAAAATGTGGAGTTTGCTTCGGAGTTGCCCAAACTGCAAGTGCACATTTGAGTGAGGAGTCTGCTATAAACACAACATGAGATAACACAGAAATGGAGGTATCAGGATCGGATCGGAAGCGAATCGGGACATCCCTACATAAAACACATGCAGTATAAATTATGTATAAACAACGGCATCATTACAAAAGTTTTGCTCTCACTGCATGCAGCCCAGTTAACACCTTGGAGGCCCAGGGCGGAGTTCTCCGTCGAAGTTCAAGGTCATGGTCAAGTGCCCAACACGGAGATTGATAAATAGGACGGAGATTAATGATAACAAAACCGTTCGCATCGCTCTAGAACTAGAGCCTTGGAGCGCTTGTTGCCCGATCCGATGACGTGTGAAAAAGTGACACGTCATCGAAAATCTCCCCTGCCTCTTTAGCTGACGAAAACGAAAATCTTAAAACGATCATAACTCCCGATCTAAATCATCCCGTCTAATTCTGAAAAAATATCCTGTGTTTGACGGCCTTCCGCCGTCCAGTCGCTAGTCGCGATAGATTTATTATTACCTCCCGTTGTTGTCGATCGACTCTAGAGTGGTGTGGCTATTGTTAGCTGCTACACAGACATGCACACCAGCTTCCGGTGCGCTGGTAAAAGTGGTCTGTGCGCTATAAGTGATGGGCACATGGATGAAATGGATTAAATAGTTCCGGGCCTCCAAGGTGTTAATTATTATTATATATATATAATTTTCCCCTTCTTGAAAACTGCAAATGATGGGGGCTTGTACGACAAAAAATTGTATCCACTTTTCCTTTTTACACCTGCACTCCTGTTACAGTATGGGACAATAAAATTGAAGTTGAATACTTATGTCCTATCCAACCACTGTGCTGTTTCCCTCTGTAGAACCCGTCCAGTGTGATAGACAGGAGACACAACATATTCATCTGGCCTGCTGGCTACTTCACCGTTATCCATGCCCCCGAGGAGGATGTGACTGTCCTCTGGGACAGGAAGACCACCGTCCACATCCAAGTTGGACCTCGCTGGCAGGTCAGGAGAGACTTTTGCTGAATGTTTCCATTTTGCATTTTGAAAGCCTGAATTTTCAAACGTCATTCTTTGTCCTCACCTTTATTATTACTTTATTATTATTATTATTATTATTATTACATTTACGCTAAAAGGATCAAATCTGCATGTACCTCCCCTGATATTTCCAAAGGAAAATTAGGGGAGGTAGAAAGGTTGGTGTTCTTCCTTCAAACTGGAACATAATTACATGTAGTTGGGGAGGAAGTCAGGAAGTGACAATGTGTTGACTGATGCTGTGTGACTGCTGACTCTGTTCAGGGCAAACTCAGTGGTCTATGTGGGAACTTTGACCTGAAGACAGTGAATGAGATGCGGACACCAGACAACATCGACTCCTCGACACCTCAGGAGTTTGGAAACAGCTGGACTGCAGTAGAGGTAACGATTCAGCAGTCAATTCATGTGTCAGATGCATTCTTGTTACCATTAACACAATCAGCGCCGGGATTCCTTCAAAATAGAAGCTCTGGGGTGCCGGGAAGACATGGCCGCTTTTACACTGTAAAGCCTCCCCCCTTCTGTTCCGGATATTGTTTTGCTTGCTTACCTTGCTCTCGTTTCCATAATATCGTTCATATTTTGAACGAGAGGCAGTTGAGAAGTCAAAAATGAAGAGCTTAGTATATCCATCATATCAAAACCACGGAGAGCGCCCTAGATTAGGAGAGACGAGGTATTCTTTCTGCAGCGGTAAACAGGGAAGTGACTGGACGAAGAGTGAAGCGTATGGTGGCCTTGGAGTCCAACTCCAGAATATTCTGAATATTCTGAATATTCTTCTCTCGTTTGATATCATTGAAGATGCGCTAGGACGCGTACAAACGTCCTTTGACTCCGCCGGTTGGATTGCTTATGATGTGTGGTGTGGGCACGTCGGGTGGACTGAACCAGTTAAAAGGCTCAGTGGCCAATCTCCGGTCGAGTCATACCAAAGTCTATAAAAATGATACCCAACCTCCCTTCCTGGCACTCAGCATCGGGTCGTGGTTGTGGGTAAGTCCCTGCGACATTCTAGCGTGAGGGGGTGTACTTGTACGTGGAGTTTCATCGCGCTACGGAAACAGGAGATAGACTCCTGAGCTATGGGCCACGTGGCTCTGGAACCGTCGTTCCCTAGGCTACTCACTTATGCATTCATGTGTCTGGACGAGATAAGACGAGACAAGATTCTGTGCGGTGGGGCTTTGTACTGTTATATTGAATATTTATTAAATACACAGAAAACTAAACTTACAACACACAAGGTTATAACTATAGCTCTACTAATAAATCATTTATTATAGTCATTCAAGAAAAAAATCGAACTAGTGTGTGTGTGTGTGTGTGCGTGCGTGCGTGCGTGCGTGCGTGCGTGCGTGCGTGCGTGTGTGTGCGCACATGCGTCTGTCTGTCTGTCTGTCTGTCTGTCTGTCTGTCTGCGTGCGTGCGTGCGTGCGTGCGTGCGTGCGTGCGTGTGTCTCCTCAGTGTGTGAACAGTCCAGATATCAGACACCCCTGCAGCCTCAACCCCCTCAGGGAGGCCTTTGCAAAGAGACAATGTGGAGTCCTGCTCAGCGAGGTCTTCCAAGTCTGCCACCCAGTGGTGAGTGTTGGTCTAGCATGCATATAACCACATGATAGTGTACCTATTTTGGGCATGACATCATAGGTGAACATTCTGCAAAAAATAGGCAAACATTTGGTGAAAGTTGGCGATGTGCAGCAATCTACAAGCAAGTATAGGTTACAGTTGTTATGATAACAGGCTTAGGTAAGGTCAAACTGGGTATATAAGCGTGTGGCAAGTGTGGCAAATGTGCTACTTGAAATAGCATTCAGTATGTAGTAGATGTATGTAGATCTGCAGTTTTGTTTTCTTTTTCTTTCATGGAACTCAATATAACACTCATGGTCACAAATATAACCAACGTTTAAGTGGTCTCTTCACTTTAACAGTGTCATTTAAAGACAAATGTCATTATCATTGTGGCGGGTCAAAAAAAAAAAAAGGTCTCCTGCACTCCTCCCTCTCTCTGTGCTTATAGGTGGATGTCACCTGGTTCTATACCAACTGCCTGGCGGACACATGCGGGTGTAGCCGCGGTGGAGACTGCGAGTGTTTCTGTACCAGCGTGGCGGCGTATGCCCAGCGCTGCTGCCACCATGGCATCCCGGTAGACTGGCGCTCCCCGTCTCTGTGCCGTGAGTCAGAGGGGGCGGGGCGGGGGGGGGGGGGGGGGGGTGTTGGGTGTATTGTCAGCAATAAAATAAGTATAGCATTTGTTTATTGCACATTTTCTCCCACTGATAATTAGGGATGGAGCTCGATAACAGATACCGAAAAAAATCAAGCTTATCAAGCCTGTTATCGAGCATAGCGACCCGTGACGAATTTCTTAAACAATCAAGACAAGAGGCGATCAAGAAATATATGTAATCATCAATGCTGGCAACAAACAAACAAAATGTCGGTCTAAAAGTGTATTGATACCTGCCAACCAGCAATGTCCGGGTAAATATGAAGTGACGGCACTTTATATTAACCAGTTTATTTAATATTACTTTATTGGTAAAAAAGGTCAATTGCCTTCCGTCAGTTCGAAAAGTACTGTATTTGAAGGCCCTTGTAAAATATACTGGTTCTGTTCAGAATATATTGTCTCCCGTCTTTCCACAAAATAATAGAAAATGCTCCATAGTGGGCTCGATAAGAACCCGGCTCGATAAGCCTGATCGATAAGGTGCTCGTTATCAATACAAATTAACGAGCTCCATCCCTGCTGATAATCTTGCTAACTGTCAAACTATTAGAAACCACATTATCTCACACAACACTGTAATCCTATTATTAACCATACTGTATTCTTTAGTGACAGCCTCCACTGTAATCCCCTTTCACGCATTCAGCCACCTTGTATCTATCTAAACTGTAATAGTAATAGCGATCAGTGGCGTGCACAGATAGACACTAGGGGGTGCTAGACCCCTGCCCTTTTCCCTCTGGACAAATGTGCCCTTTTGGAAAAAAAAGAAAATATATATATATATTTTTTTTTACAGTATGTGGACCTGTACAGTATGTGGACCATGGTGACATTGATCAATTCTTGATAAAAAAGCTTCTAATATATTATTTAGGCCCCAAAATCTATAAATCTCACACTATTAAGGCAACCGGCCGGTTCCACGCGCTGCAAGGTGCCCTTTTTTCACTTGAGCACCTGCCCCTCTAAATGTCTGTGCACGCCACTGAGAGCGATCATTTCACCGGCTTTATAGTACAACAACAAAGTACACACAGTAAAAGCCTAAGTATACATTTTTACCTCCCAAGAGTGTACACATGTAACCAAATTGACTATTACATTTCAAATTGGTTATATTCGTACACTCATAGGGGTGTAATATATGTGTGTGTCTGCTCAGTAATAGGGGTCTTTCCGTCTATACAGCTCTTACTTTACTAAACAGAAAATACATTTTCAGGTCGGTTATTTTCTTTATACTAAAGAGCTTGGAGAGATGAGAAACCCCATGGTACTGAACAAACATTATAGCAATCAGAATACAGAGAAAAAGAAAAACACTTACGTAGAATCACTTCTTAGTCACTTACAGCAAAAAGTCAGACTTTCTTCTTTCAGAGGGTAAATGGAAATCAATGGAAAATTTGGAAATCATGGAAAATATCTGTGTACTCACTGGCTCTGTGCTTCTCTTAATATATAAATATCTGTGTACTCACTGGCTCTGTGCTTCTCTTAATATATAAATATCTGTGTACTCACTGGCTCTGTGCTTCTCTTAATATATAAATATCTGTGTACTCACTGGCTCTGTGCTTCTCTTAATATATAAATATCTGTGTACTCACTGGCTCTGTGCTTCTCTTAATATATAAATATCTGTGTACTCACTGGCTCTGTGCTTCTCTTAATATATAAATATCTGTGTACTCACTGGCTCTGTGCTTCTCTTAATATATAAATATCTGTGTACTCACTGGCTCTGTGCTTCTCTTAATATATAAATATCTGTGTACTCACTGGCTCTGTGCTTCTCTTAATATATAAATATATGTGTACTCACTGGCTCTGTGCTTCTCTTCGCAGCGTACGACTGTGAATACTACAATAAAGGTACGCTCACTCACTTAACTCACTTTTTGTTTTTGTTCTAGTCAGCAAAAAAAAAAAAAGGCAAATTACAGTAGCATTACTCTATAAATTATATTTACTAATGCCACACTACGGCAAATGTTTCACAACAGCAAATGTGTGCCACATTTTTATTCTTACTTAGTTACTTGACCAAGTTTTGACAATTACATTATGGAACCAAATGAAAAAAAAGGCCCACAAGGTGGCAGTATTATGTCTCATTCCAAATATAAATAGCTTACCTACAGCAGTGGGGTCATCCCCAAATATTTTTTTGGGGTCCCCAGATGATTAGCTTAATGTGCAACTTTGTTTTCTCACTCAACAGTTAACAAACCAACATACAGGGTATCTGCACATTTCTAAAGTCCTCGCAATTTAATGACTTTTTTTTGGTCAAATGTTACATAAGTAAGAGGCAAACATTGTGAAAATAGCTGATCTACAATTGCAAGGCGTCATGAGAAAAACATATTTTGTGAGCAAATTATTTGTTTGGCAGATTTGTCTGGTTTTCCAGGGCTACCTAGTGCCTCAACTCCTACAATATCAAGTGTTTGTCAGGGTGCGGGTTCTCCAGTTCAAATATGATTATTTTTTGGGGGTTTTGGAACCCTTGACCTACAGAACACTGGTGTTTGTAGTTCTAGGGAAAGGGCCCTACAGGCTGCTGGCCTACAAAGAGCCCACCAGGCTGCTGTCAGCGAACCTCTCCAGTGGGGCCGTTCTTCTCCAGAGGGAAGACACCGTTGCAGATTCCACCCTGTCCCACTTTATGATGACTCCGGCACTCAGCACAGCCCGGCCACATGGTGAGGTGAACACACTGGAAAATACACCCACCCACACATTTTATCTGGTTCCTTAGAAAGAAGCCTTGTCATTGAACCTATTGGTTCCCTATGTACTGTATAATGGAACCTTTTAGATGCTACAGGATATGAGCATTTCATTAGACACCACAAATCCCTATTTATATTTTCAAAAAATGAAAAAACAAAACAAACAGCATTAATAGCTCACCTACAGTATGAAATCACAACTCAGGTTCTTGACAAAGTACGCTTACAGCAGTTTGAAAGTGGTTAAATGTTTTTAAGTGATTTTTATCCACACTCTGTCCTGCCCTTCTGTCCCAGATATTCCATCTCATATCTATCAGTCCTCCTCTTCACATCATTCACAGTAGTTCCCTCCCATCGCCCACTTGCCCCGGTAGCCAGCTATCCCTTTCCAACCTAATCTGTGAATCAGAGGTTTCAGACAACAACACTTGTTTCCTCTGGCCCTGGCCTGCAGACGCTGACTGAACGTGAGCCAGCCGGAGTTCTCCTCTTCCACCGTTTCCCCTGCCATGGAAAAGTGTTTGGAATGAGTTGTTTCCCAATGAAAACACTGATGCTGAAGACATGGAGTCCTGTTGACTTCCAGTGGCATACAGGCCCAGGGATCAGTTTACTGAATGCTAATACAGCAACCTGAGCTATGAGCTGTAGTAGCAGCTCCTTACCATGGCAAGATTGCAAGCTTACTTTAAGAATAGTGTTGTTATTGGACTTGACTGGCTGTTGCCTCCAAGGCCTGTATACGTATGCTTAACCGTTTCAGCATTAAAGGGAAAGTATTCTCCGGCCTGTCTTTCACATGGGCCCACTGCTCCTAATAGTTAAGAGGATGGGTAAAAACAAAGGGACACATTTCATGTATGTGCAAATGTAGGCTACTGTAACAAAAAAAGAATACCCCAAAGGAGTTGGGACTAAATTAATTACTACAGTAGCTTTCATCTAGTCCATATACTCCTCTAGGTTGGAGCCTGTTTGCAACTCAGCAGACTGGACCATGTCACTGCAGAAAGGAATAGGACACATACTGAATTGAGTACAAGTTAGTTTAGAAAAACACAGGGAGATAAAGATAATTATTATTAAAAAAAAGAAAGAAAATGGAATATTAACAATAACATATTGTGATATCACAGAAATATCTATCGAATACCTCAAAAAACGGTCCAAAGCATGTCATCCCAACTCTCTACTCTCTCCTCCCTGACGGTCTCCTCTGTACCACTGTATCTTGTTGATGCAGAAATGTCTGCTCTTATCTTAACAAAAATAATATTTCAGTCTATGCTTGGGGTGGCTGTAGCTTAGTGATTAGGGAAGGCTATCCACAAAGTCTGTTTCAAGGGACATTTTAGGGGTTCATGTGTTAATTTGTGTCCATCCTCGCCAGACACTTCACTGGTCTCCTTCGAGGCTGCCCACAGACCCAACTACTTCCTGTCCTCTGACTCTGGAGGCCAGTTGAGGTTGGCCAAGTGGGAGGAGAGCAAGGCATTCTGGGACGGCGCCACCTTCATCCTCCACAGGGACACGTGGATCACAGGCTTCGACTCGCTAGAGTCCTTCGCCAAGCCGGGCTTCTTCATCCACGCCATGCCTCCTCATCTGCACCTCCTCAAGTACAGACACACCGCCAACTATCGCAAAGCCACCCTGTTCCGGATGACAGGTGGGCTCAGTGCATCGCAACGTTATCGTCTGATAACTGAACTATCTGTGTGTGTGTGTGTGTGTGTGTGTGTGTGTGTGTGTGTGTGTGTGTGTGTGTGTGTGTGTGTGTGTGTGTGTGTGTGCAAAAGTACAGTGGCACTATAATATCCAACAAAAAGACCCTACCCTTACAATATTGCAGCAGGATGCAAAATGCAGCTCAATACAATTTAAGATAAACATGATATATGCATGAGAATAAAGTTGTCTACAATGAACATTAGTCATTTCCACACATGATTCATGTTCCTTCCTATACACGATGTGCAAAGCATTACAGCATATCACTGAAAAACTCATTCACAATTTCAGCACACTCAAGTGCAATCCTGAGGGCCAAAGTTCAACTGCTCACCAGTTCCTCTATGCCAAGGTCAGAGGTCAGCCATTAGTGAGGTCTCCCTCAGACACTAATTCAGCTCAGAGAAAATCAGGGGGTAATTACTGCTGCTAAATATACATTCACATTTGTCTTAGGTAATGTTGGAAAACTCCTGCTGGGTCCTAGCAGAGACTGCTGGCCAATAGCAGATTGTATTTCTTGCTGACATCAGTGAATGCCGTACATATTCTTAGCAGGAGAGAAGCCAGGGAGAGCGAGACCAATGTCCAAATGACTCCGAACGAAGGTGTTCTGTTCCCCTGCTGGTGGAGCCACCATTGGAGTTCTACACATACAATATATTGACCCAAAAGTGTTATTGTAGCGTTCAAAGTGCTTCACATTTGATCTGGTATTTCATGCTATCTTAATATATATTTTTTATCTAGAATGAATCTTTTCCTGTATGGTCAACAACAAATTCACAACATTTTGGTACAGAGCAGATACTATAAGAGATATGCAGAATATTGTGGGATATTTTGTAGAGCACCTACCTTCTCAGTATTTGGTTGTGGTGTTAATCAAAAATACTATCATAGTATTTACTATTATAGCTCCACTGTCTACCCAAAGGTTTACGTACAGTAGGTAGATCTCAGTCTGGATACGGACATCTTGTCATATTGTCGGATATTGTCTGCATTGGTTTAAAATAACTTGTTTGTGGATCTTAGCTAAACCTCGCACACAAAAGGTAAGTGTTATGTGTGTCAAAGTGGGTTAGCTTAACGCCTGGCTTGTGTAAGAGTTCTGATTTTAACTTTTCTATCCACCTGTAAATACATTTCAGCTGGCATGCACAGGGCTGAAGTATATGTTTTTCCAGTGGCGTGCACAGATAGACACTAGGGGGTGCTAGAGCACCCCCTGCCCTTTTGGCAATGTGCCCTTTCGAAAAAACAAACAAAAAAAAACACTTTTTTTTCCTTATTTTGTACAGTTACACTGTACAGTATGTGGACCATGTTAACATTGATCAATTCTTGATAAAAAGCTTCTAATATATTATTTAGGCCCCACAATCTATAAATCTCACACTATTAAGGCAACCGGCCGGTTCCATGCGCTGCACAAAGTGCCCTTTTTTTCCACTTGAGCACCTGCCCCTCTAAATGTCTGTGCACGCCACTGTGTTTTTCAGAGTCTTGCTCACTAGACACTTTTGGACAGACTATCTCACAAAAATGTTGTGTGTGTTCACCAGGCCCTAACCCAGACACCCCAGGAGCTGCTCGGTGCCAGTGGCGTTACGACTCGTGTTCCACTCCTTGTTTCAAAACATGCAGCGACCCATCAGGTGCAGTGTGCAGCAACATTCCAAGGTCAGAACCATGAGCTTCCCCAAAGAGGGGGATAAATAAACAGGTCAAAGTTCAGTTTAGGATCAAATCTCTACTACTGTTGTAGTTGTACTACTACTACTACTACTACTACTACTACTACACTACTACTACACTACTACTACACTACTACTACTACTACTACTACTACTACTACTACTACTACTGTCTACTACTACTACTGTCTACTACTACTAATACTACTACTACTACTGTCTACTACTACTACTACTACTACTACTACTGCTACTACTACTACTACTACTAGTACTACTGTCTACTACTACTACTACTACTACTACTGTCGTCTACTACTACTACAAGTAAGACACGCGAACGCAGCTCGTAAATTGCAATAACAACAATTCGAATAAATTACGATTATTTTTTTAAAGGTTTTTTTTTAGTTCTTTTTTTTTTTTTAGTTAAGCTTTTTTGTAAGTTCTTTTTTTAGTGTTTATGTGTGCGTGCGGTTTTTTGTACGTTTTTTTTGTAAAAGTTTTTTCTTTTTAAGTTAAGTTATTTTTTAAGTTAAGTTAAGTTAAGTTAAGTTAAGTTTGTGTGTGTGTGTGTGTGTGTGTGTGTCTGTGTGTGTGTGTGTTGTTTTTTTTTGTGTGTGATACAGCTGCGCCCTCTGGTGGCGGGCGGGTGGTGTTACAGCGTGACACACACACAGACAGACAGACAGACAGACATGTTCTGCTAGGTCTCATAGTTAGTGCTCACTGCGTTCGCAACTACTGTCTACTACTACTACTACTACTACTACTAAAATTACAAGTAAGACGCGCAAACGCGTGAAGCGAACACAGATCGTAAATTGCAATAACAATTAGAGTAAATTACGAATTATTGAGAAGTGTGTGGTACTGTGAAATTAGTGAAAACAGGGCCGCCACGAGAAGGCTCAGCACCGCTAGCCCCCTAATTTATATATACATATATATATATTGTTTAAGTTGAATTTTTTAAGTGTAGGCTATTTGATTTCTTTTTAAGTTAAGTTCTTTTTTGAGTTTTTTCTTTAAGTTTTTTTTAAGTTAAGTTTTTGTAAGTTTTTTCTTTTAAAGTTTTTTTTTTAAGTTAAGTTTTTTTAAGTTTTTGTTTTTGTAAGTTTTTTTTAAGTTTTTTCTTTTAATATTTTTTTTTAAGTTAAGTTTTTTTAAGTTAATTAAAAAAATTTTTTTTTAAAGGAGCATTCAGTGATTTTGGTGATTTGGAAAACCACCCAGTCCGCCCCGGTAACAAAATGTGCACATGCACACACGCTACAGTGGGGGGAAGTGCAACAGCATGTGCACCAAGGCCAGCCCCCACACATGATTGGAGGAAGGCCCCTCTCATCCTGATTGGTTGAAGGCTTTGCCACCCGCCACCAAAACTGAAACTAGGGTTTTTTGACCCCAGGGGCTCACTGGGGACAGGGAGGAACTCCTTATATGGTCAGCACACTCTATAGTAGGGAGGATTATCCAAATAAAAAGAAAAAATCACACCCGTGTGAACTGAGTGGTGTAAGGTCTTATATAGACTGATCAGCTGTGGTCTGACGTAATGTCTGACGTAATGAAATCACACCCGTGTGAACTGGGTGACCATAGCAACCATGCTCATTTTTTGGTACGAACAGACAGACAGACAAACTAACAAAGCCAGTTGTAGGAGTGGTTTACACCACTCAAAAATAAGTGATATTTGAATGAAGCGAAATCATTGAATATACCTTTAAGTTAAGTTTTGGTTTTTGTAAGTTTTTTTTAAAAGTTTTTTCTTACCAAGTCTTTGTACGTACAGTACATGTGTACGGCTGTAATCCACGTAGCTTGGGAACCGTTCGCCCCACCGACTTCAAATTCAACACACACTGCTCCACACCCCCACAGGGAGTGCAGTGACCGGTCTCTGCACCTGATCACCCTTATATCTCCATATATGGAGCTGGCCCAGATGTCATTCTGACATCTGCATAGACTCTATATTTGGGCATGCCTGACAAATAATTCCATATATGGGCATAAATGGGACACATACATAATAACTGGGTGTGGCATGCATTTCCAACTTGCATCGTTCCAAGTGCCGAACGGGCACCGCTCTAGTTTGTTAAAAACAGAGCCATAGAGTAAGACAGAGTTACGACAACTCCGTTCACTTCATGGGGCTTCAGTGCAATGGCGGCTCTTCTACATAGACTTCTATTGGTCACTTCATGGGGCTTCAGTGCAATGGCGGCTCTCATAGACTTCTATTGGTCACTTCATGGGGCTTCAGTGCAATGGCGGCTCTTCTACATAGATTTATATTGATCACTTCATGGAGCTTCAGTGCAATGGCGGCTCTTCTACATAGATTTATATTGATCACTTCATGGGGCTTCAGTGCAATGGCGGCTCTTCTACATAGACTTCTATTGGCGAATAGTGACAAAGGCCTGAACCGGACGTTTACGGAATGCATGAGTCTATGGACTTTACAGTGACAAATGAGTTACATGAACCACGTGACTGCCCCCTCAATGTAACTTACTTACTTACTCTATGGCTCTGGTTAAAATAACACATCTCTGTCTTCCTATTGGTTGACCCACATGACGTCACAGTCCCGCAGGAAAACGGGCCCGGGAATAACGATGTACGATAAGAATAATCGCTACTCGAGCCCACAGTGACATTTTTAACAAAGGCCAACACGTTTTCTGACTTGCCTTCCTGTTTCCTACAGAGTGGAGGCATGTCTTCCTGTTTGTCCTAGTCACATGGTCCTGGATGAGGTCACCCACAGATGTGTCCATGTGGAGGACTGTAAGTAGCATTATGACTGCAGGTTCCATCTCCATAACAGCTGATGAATGTGTCCATTTTTTCACACTTAATTTAAACATATACAAATTTTAATTGTATTGAACATTGAATATGACTAATTGCCACTAATTGTCAAGACCAAAGGGCGTACAGTAGACCCCTTTTGTTTATGTGAAAAACTCCGCCATTTTAGCAGTTTTGGCAGTTCTGTGCTATCGTTCTTAACGGAATTCGGCAAATGGTAGAGGGCTGTGAGAATCCTTCAGGAACTGAAGCTCACACTCATTCCGTTCGTCAAAAGACCTCTGACCTTTAGATCTCCCGATGAGTAAATTGTTATGATTTGCTCGATCCGGTTTTCAGCCTTTTATTTTTTTCTTATAGCTGCTTGCAGCTATATTTATTATTATTATGATTATTATATCATTGCATCTGTCAGTCTCTCATTTTCACACTTCTCTAATAGTGCTTGTGTTTTTTGGGGGGCTCAGGCATTAAGCTACCAGTTGCTGTGCAGCCCACGGCGCCATCCAGTGTCCGGCCGACACCTTCAGCTGTCACTTCAGCTGTCAGCACAACCAAAGCCACTGCTATTGTCTCCACCTCCACCACCACCACAACATTCATCTCTCCACACGCCACCCAAACGGATAAAATCACCACCACTATATCCACTGCAACGACTTCTGCAGTGACAACACCCACCACTATTACTACCAAGGCACCGACAGAAAGGGTGACGCCAACAGTCAGCACTTCTGCAGCTCCAGAGGTGCCTGCAATGCCAGAGTCATCTCGAACAACCTTGCCACCTCCCGCTAGACCAGAGGGGCCTGCCATGCCAGAGTCATCTGGACCAACCAGGCCACCTTCCGTTAGACCAGAGGGGCCTGCCATGCCAGAGTCATCTCGTCCAACCTTGCCTCCTCCCTCTAGACCAGAGGTGGTTGAGCCGCCTCGTCCAACCTTACCTCCTCCCTCTAGACCAGAGGTGGTTGAGCCGCCTCGTCCAACCTTACCTCCTCCCTCTAGACCAGAGGTGGTTGATACATCTCGTCCAACCTTACCTCCTCCCTCTAGACCAGAGGTGGTTGATACATCTCGTCCAACCTTGCCTCCTCCCTCTAGACCAGAGGTGGTTGAGCCATCTCATCCAACCTTGCCTCCTCCTGTCATACCAGAGGTGGTTGAGCCGCCTCGTCCAACCTTGCCTCCTCCCTCTAGACCAGAGGTGGTTGAGCCATCTCATCCAACCTTGCCTCCTCCCTCTAGACCAGAGGTGGTTGAGCCATCTCGTCCAACCTTGCCTCCTCCCTCTAGACCAGAGGTGGTTGAGCCATCTCGTCCAACCTTGCCTCCTCCCTCTAGACCAGAGGTGGTTGAGCCATCTCGTCCAACCTTACCTCCTCCCTCTAGACCAGAGGTGGTTGAGCCATCTCGTCCAACCTTGCCTCCTCCCTCTAGACCAGAGGTGGTTGAGCCATCTCGTCCAACCTTGCCTCCTCCCTCTAGACCAGAGGTGGTTGAGCCATCTCGTCCAACCTTGCCTCCTCCCTCTAGACCAGAGGTGGTTGAGCCATCTCGTCCAACCTTGCCTCCTCCCTCTAGACCAGAGGTGGTTGAGCCATCTCGTCCAACCTTGCCTCCTCCCTCTAGACCAGAGGTGGTTGAGCCATCTCGTCCAACCTTGCCTCCTCCCTCTAGACCAGAGGTGGTTGAGCCATCTCGTCCAACCTTGCCTCCTCCCTCTAGACCAGAGGTGGTTGATCCATCTCGTCCAACCTTGCCTCCTCCTGTCATACCAGAGGTGGTTGAGTCTTTTCCAACTTCTCCCCCTCCTGTTAGACCAGAACTGCCTGCAATGCCTGCGCCATCTCGTCCAAGCTTGCCTTCCCCCGTTAGACCAGAAGTGGTCGAGTCGTCTCGTCCAAGCTTGCCTTCTCCCACTAGACCAGAGTTGCCTGCAATTCCCGAACCGCCTCGTCCAACCTTACCCCCTCCTGCTAGACCAGAGCTTCCAGCAACACCCGAGCCATCTCGTCCAGGCCTCCCTCCACCCGATAGACCAGAGGTGGTGGAGCCGATGTCAACTACAGTCCGTAGCAGCACTGTACCATTGCCTCCTCCCGTTAGACCAGATGTGGTGGAGCCAGTGTCAGCTACACTTCATAGCAGCACTGTACCATTGCCTCCTCCCGTTAGGCCAGAGGTGGTGGAGCCGATGTCAACTACAGTTCGTGGCAGCACTGTACCAATGCCCCCAGAGTGGACAATTACAACACAGAGGACTACTGTTGACTCGTTAGGAATCACTACGGTGCGGACGACCACCACCTCGGCTCCCTATTCCATCACTGCTCTGTTTTGGATTGAGACAACAAAGGTACCCTCTACCACCAAGCCATTTTTTACCACATCAGCCACCACCCCTGAGCTCACAATCCCCTCCCAGAAGCCAACTGGCATCAGTGACCTTCCTCCCGTACCAGTGGTAACAACCTACAAGCCTCACCTGAGGCCATCGTCAGAGACTGCTGTTGTTACAGAGAGGACTACAGCACCCACAATCACCACTGTTGCATACACAGGAACCAGAAGGACACCTGTAACCTCGGAGGCAACTCCATCAACAACCACTGAATCAGTGCCACCTGGTTTACCGACCACCAAGGCAACCACTACGTCTCCTCTCCTGCCTGTTGCTCTAACGGGCACCGTCCCAATGCCAATGGCTACTTCATCTACAACTACAGAATCAGCCACTCCAGTTGCTCATTTCACCACACTCAAGACAACACCATATGCTGGTCCGAAGACAACAATGCCACTTGTGTCCACAACACGTGTTCCTGAACGGCCGACGGCAACCCCAAGTGGCATGTTGCCAACCACGACGGTGTACCCACATGTGGACACTTCCCCAACTTCAGAAGGGGCAACAACCATAACAACAACAAAGACTACTGGCGTCCCTCTTTCAACCTCAACAGCCTATACTGAGACAACGTCCTGGTCTTTAGGCGTTCCGACAACAACAAGAACCACTGGGATCATGAGCGATATACCCTCCGAGATTCTTTCCACCACTACCATTTCCATTGGTCCTTCTTTCACGACCAAACCCACCGTAGCGCCCGCGTCACCAAAGGAGACCACCACTGTACCGCGGGTTCCATCGACAGACAAATCCCTCCTCACTCCGATGACGGTAAAAACTACAGAGCCATGGCATCCACCCCACTGGGAGATTTCCTCCACCACAGTTACACAACCAGTCATTCCCAGCGCCACAACCCCAATTCCTCACCTTCCAACAACTATGCATCTGCTCATAATCCCAACCGCCACAAGTTCCACATTGAAAACAACTGTTCCCCCAGAGGTTGAAGTTCCGGAAGTACCAACCACCACAACTAGGAAACCAGAGACACCTGGACCTCCTGAAAAACCTCTCACCACCGTCTCCACCAGGGCACCGCCTGGGATCGTTATCACAACGATCAAACCAGTCACCCTGCATCCAGTAACGGCCCCCTTGCCTCCACTGGTACCTTGGATGACTGGTAGAGTTGAGGTGTCCACAACGGCAACAACAGCACCTTCCCTCCCCTCGTCTCCCACATACACCACTACCCCCTATCCAGGACCCACAACCTACATAGATAAAGTCACCACCCGCCTGGTGTCGACCGCGAGGACTACACCACCTTCAGTGACCCAGACAACCCAGACCACAATGTCCAGGACGACTCCCAGAGTTCCCGCGACAGCAAGAGTGACCCCCAGAGTCACCACAACAGGGAGGGTTACTCAAACGACGAGGCCTCCGACGGTAACCACAACTTCAGCTGCCGTTGGGGTGCCAACGGTCTCACTGAGACCCGCGGTAACAACGACAACTGAGCCGAGGGTCCCGTCCACGACGAGAACGTCCATTAAGGTGGTCACAACTCCCAGTGTCGGCACCTCTGCGACTCCACTGCCCACTGTGCCTGGTCCAACAACAGCTATCCCCACGGGTGTCACCACCACACCACTGCCCACTTCAACTGAAAAGCTCTTGACTACCAAAAGGGTTGAGGTCACACCCTCCACAGCCAAGACTGTCATGCCACCTCCAGGCGAGGTTCCCTCCACAACACCTAGCCCATCGGTGATCCCCGCTAGACCCGTAGAACCAGAGCGAGTGGAGAGTACCACTCAACGGCCCTTAACCGCACCCCCTACAGCGGTTTCTCCGTATACCACAACTCAGCAGCCAGGCGACGTCACAACAAGGAAGTGTACTGTGAGTTCCTTTGTAAATTATCTAGCATTTACTTGTCTGTGTATATGTTTTATACAGAATGTACAACTACAACTATCCTGAAACTTTTGTCGGTTGGTCTACACTACCAACTACCACAGTGATTGGGACCTTCAAATAATGGTTGTTTGTGTTTCAAACAACCATTATTTGAAGGTCCCAATCATCCTAATTGAGTTGTCTCTACAGATTATCTGTTGATAAAATAATCTAACCCGATGGTTGGTCTAAATCAACACAGAATCATAACTCGAAAATAGCATTTGAAAAACAAGATAACATTGTCCTCCATTTTACTTTTGTGTGCCCTGCAGCCTCCTTATGCAGAGTTCATTGATGAGTGTACCAAGTATATCTGTGTCAACAACCAGTTGGTTCTGTTCAACAAGACTCAGAACTGCCCCTATACCTCGTCTCCTCCAAACTGTGGGCTGCTGGGCTTCGCCATCCTGGTCAATGGAGACAAGTGCTGCCCTCAATGGGATTGTCCATGTGAGGAACACGCATGCAAGCGCACACACTATGCACATACAGAGTCACACACAACCAGTAGCTTACATGCTCGCGCACGCACGCACGCACGCACGCACGCACGCACGCACGCACGCACGCACGCACGCACGCACGCACGCACGCACGCACACACACACACACACACAAACACATCTCTATCAGAAACTCATTTTCAGCACTAATTTTCCTGTTCCCTCCAGGCCGCTGTTCCATCTTTCCAGACCTCAACGTGATCACGTTTGACGGGAATAGCGTTGCCGTGTACAAAGCTGCCACCTATATTGTGACCCAACTACTGAATGAATCTGTCAGTGTCACGATACAGGAGTGCCCTGCTGACTCAGAGCCAGTGAGTCCACAAACTTCATTTTGTGACTTTCCCAGCATATTTCCTACCTCTAAGGTAGCTGTAGCTGTACTATTTTCAGTCCAACAGAAATCAGAGCCATTAATTGTGCCGTTAGGTGTTTGATGTAATTCTGTGCTTCTTTCTAAAGGTCATTTGGAATTTCACCAACCTGTGTCTGGTGGCTCTCAACATTACCCACAAATCCAACAACGTCCTAATCAACCGACTGCAGAGAAGGGTTGGAGACACTTTCTTTCCTGGTCATGACACGGCTACATTCACATGATATTGTGTTCAAATGCATTCTGCCACCTACAGTAAACAAATCCAGATTTTGAACATCTTTGTGTTTCAGCTCTATGTCAACTCCAGGTATGCCAGGCCACGGTTTAAGAAGTTTGGCTTTGAGATTCTCGACACAGGCAACATGTACCTGATCCGCAGCCCAGCTGGACTCAAGATCCAGTGGTTCCACAGCACTGGCATGATGGTTATTGAGACGGAGCGCTCCACCAACAAACTGCCCACCATGGGCCTCTGTGGTACGACAGCAGGGCGGCCTTATCGTTATACAAACCATTTTGTAACCAAAGGCCTAAAGGTTCCAGATGGTCCCTAATAATCATAGCCAGTTTTCACAAAGTCTAGTAAGTCTAGTACGAAACAGAAGATAACCTGCTCACTCCCTGTACATCACTATTATATCTAGATGAAAAATTATGAGAGAAAAGCCCTCACTCTCCTTTATTTACAACACAAGTTTCCATTGTACTTTATAATGTAATTTATTGATCAATGAAAAAACAGACAAACAAAGACAAAAACAGAAACTCTTGCAGCCCTAAAATGAGGTCATATTAGAGTCCTTGTATTGAACCAGTGTTGTTTTCGTCGACTAATACTATGACGAAAAGCGTTCATCGACTACCTTTTTCACAGACAAAAACTAAATAGAAATTAAATGAAAACTAAGCTATGATGACTAAAACTAAGTCTAAATATATCGACAATTTCGTCAAGAAATAAAAAATAGACTAAAATGTTAGGAAGGGACTAGTGGACAAAAGATCCAGTATTAATCATTTTACACCTGTGTTGCATGCTGAAATCTGCTGATCTACAAGCTCACAACGCGTTGCACTGCGACGCGTTGTGAGCTTGTAGATCGGCTATTGTCAGCAAGTGTAAAAGCCATTACTACGGCATCAAGGCCCGCCAAAACACATTTTAGTCGACTAAATCAACCGTAGATTTAGTCGACTAAAATCGCATGACATTTAGTCGACTAAAACTAGACTAACACTAAAACATTCCAAGTGACTAAAATGTAACTAAAACTAAATGAAAACTATTCAAAAGACTATGACTAACACTAAAATCAAATTTTGCTGCCAAAAACAACACTGTATTGAACCATTTCAGGGTTCTAAATCATGCAATGAATGTGTCCAGGTTGCTGTGATGGGAACCCGTCCAATGACCTGACCCTGCCCGACGGCAGCACTCTGGGCGAGGCCGAGGACCCGGCGCTGTTCATCGACAGCTGGCAGGTGCCCAACACCACCAGCTACGTCAGCTACAGCCGGCGGCGTGAGGTCAACTGCTCCACCAGCGACTGCTCTCACTGTCTGACCATGTTGCACAACCACACCTTCACCCCCTGCCACGCCTACGTAGGTCCATCCTAACCCCACCTCCTCCCCCACTAACCCCTCACGCCTTGTTCCCTGACACCATCTCTCAGAAAATGTTTTTACGTTCTCAGCTTGGTAGGCATTTATTTGCAGCATGAACGAATATAGAGGCAGTGCAATGGAAGAAATGTACTCTTATTTGTTGAGAGGGAAACATGTATACAACTATTTCTGCTCTCAAAGGCAGACATGACAAAGAAAGACAAATTAAATAAACATGTCATGATCATTTTTAAATCGTCAGATGTCGTCGGATGAAGAAGAAATAGTGTTGTTTATTGGTGCTTGAGTGCATATTCATGGAGTGAAAGTAACATACAGTAATAATAATTCCAATGGATTATTATAGCATGGTTGTATGAACACTGACAGGGTTAGAGGTTCCTTTCCGTATGTATGTAGCTGAGTGGTTCAAGCCTGGCACCAATCATAATTGCATTACTCGGTGTGTAGTAGAGCATGTTACTAATATTGCTATGCAGTAAACTCAAGTGTTAAATGACACTCTACACATGCACAATGTAGGTTCCCATTGGGTCAACCCTACTCGCATTCACTCCTTGAACTGTCAAATGTTTTGGATGTGTTGGATAAACACCAACAAATGGCATACTATATGCTAAACACTCACAATATTCAGTACTTTATACCTGTGTGTGTATATTTCTTCTTGCAGGTACCCCCCACCACGTTTTGTGAGTTGTGGGTTCGTGATGCCGAGTATGTCAACAACCCTTGTGTTGCGTTGGCTGCTTATACGGCTTCCTGTCACAAATTCAACATCTGCATTGAGTGGAGGAGTCCAGATTACTGCCGTAAGATATGGGATTTTGGGGCACATTTCTAATTCACCTCGGTCAACTGAGTCAAGTAAATTAATTACTCTCAGTTTGATTTAGTTTGATTCAATTCAATACAATGGACCAAAAATATTTCGTCAGTCCCTGCCTACATTATGCCAATACCCAATGCGGTTTCAGATTGACTGGTCAACCCACTGAAGAGAAAAATGGATGCAAACAGACAGATGTATAGATACAGAGAGATGTATAGATAGATGGACAAACACACTTTTCACAATTCTGTAGTAGGAATACAAATCTCGAATAAATCTACTACAGACCTCGGTTTTTCATGTCTGCAATCACGCAAAGGGTCAAAGTACTCCCAGTACTTCTGGAGATGATTCCAGAACCATGGAGCGTAAAAACTAAAATCTATCTTCCCAAATTATAGATGGACAAGGCATGGCAAAGAGTGTCAGGTTCTAGGAGAAGATCGAGGTTATCCTACTGTAGGAACTTGTTTTCCAATTAAAAAGTGGATTTTGTTTTTAGAATGATTAAGAAATATCATATAGTTTGTTTTGTATCCGTTTTTTTCATTAAACCTAATAAAATGACGTAGGCCATTATTTTTAGAAGGTGACGATAGGTCAAGTTATGAAGCATCAAAGGCCTGGTCTGCCCTCTGTTTCTCCCAGCGTTCACATGTCCAGAAACACTGCGATACCAGGCCTGTCTGCCAGCCTGTATGGCTCAGTCCTGCTCCAACCAGGACTACGACCCAGACCCGGACCAGTGCTCTGGGCTTAGTGAAGGCTGCGTGTGCCCAGAGGGAACGCTGCTCCACCAGCCGTACTCGGCACTCTGCATCACCCCGGACAAGTGTGGTATGCCTAGGGTGTATTCTATAGCTTCTGTTGTGGTCTATCACAGGGGTTCTCAACGTTTTTGGCCGGGGACCCCCGGAAATGCTTTGGCAACGTCTCGGGACCCCCGCCCCGCCCCCTCCCGACCCCCAATATAAATTGACTGCTACAATAACCTTAAACCATTTTGGGCGGGAACCCCTTTTGGTGTTTTAAGCATTGTTATAATTTAGCTATTGAAAAATAGCAGATCTACAAGCTCATAGCGCGCCACCGAGTGGCGCGCTATGAACTTGTAGGTCTGCTATTTTTGAAAAATCGTGAAAATAAAATTTAAAAACATTTTTTTTTTTTTTTAATATTTTGGGGACCCCCCAAAATAATTTGGCGACCCCCCGAGGGGTCGCGACCCACGGGTTGAGAACCCCTGGTCTATCACACTTTCACATCTATAGAAGTACAAGCGATCGGTTTACATCCAGCAGATCATAAAGTGTATAATACAATTTCTATGTGTAAAACAACTTTGATCATTTAGAAAAGCACTATATAAGCTTGATGTATTATTTTTGTCGTTTATTAAAATTTGAAAATACAAAATGAGAATAGATCAAAGGGGATTAGACAAAATGAGATAAGACAATTAGCATGTTGATTTCAGTTAAAGGGGAAAACCACCCATTTTCAACATTTTACTATGTCATTAATATACCTTAGAGCTGTTGTGTGGAAATAATAAAAAAGTCCCCCCGATTCTGTGTTTCCTAGAACTGTAAGTATGAAAAAAGTCATTAACATGGTGAAACGCATCTTGATGACATCATCAAGATGTGTTTCACCATGTTAATGATTTTTTTCAGATCTCTAGTTCTAGGAAACACAGAATCGGGGGGACTTTTTATTATTTCCACACAACAGCTCTAAGGTATATTAATGACATAGTAAAATGTTGAAAATGAGTGGAATGCCCCTTTAAGGATATAGAATAGATGAATTAGTTACATGGCTGTATAGTTGCAATAGAGGGCCAGTGTTTACACTCAGAGTTAGATGAACACTGATCATTTTACTGTGCACAATCACAAAGAAGAAATCTAAAGGAAAGAATGTGTATGTGTTTGTGCAGCGTGCACAGACAGCTCTGGCACTCCTCGTTCCGACGGCGAGGTGTGGAAGGCGTCCAAAGATGGCTGCTGCATGTATCGCTGTGACAACGACTCCATCGTCCCTGTCGAGTACAACTGCTCCGCCGTGGCCCCACCGCTGTGCAGTCGAGTCGGGGAGATCGTCATCAGCCTCGCAGTCACGGATGACACCAGCTGCTGCCCGCAGAAAGCCTGCAGTAAGGCCGCATGGAGCGACGTTTTGCATGGCACTTTATGGCATGGCTTTGTGTGTGTGGGTGTTCAGCACACAAAGAAAAACCCCCACTTTTTTTTCTCAATATTTTCCAAATATTGAATTGTTTAATTGTATAGTGGAAGTGAAAGGGGTTGAATCAAATAGAAAAAGGGGCACTAAGGGGCTTTTTGCAAAGTACTGGCTGTATCTATTGCTTGACTGTTGGCTAGATGCAAGGTTGTAAAGGCTAGAAGTTAAATAGACGAGCTAATGAGACAAACTGACTATATGGAATGTGCTGGCTAGTTTACAGAAGTTAGAGTAAGGTGACGTTAGAATAGCTATGTCCCATTTGGTTTACTGAGTGAGGTCTGTGAGGTGTGGGCGTTCTTTATAGACATGTAAAACAATGTGGGTGGTCTCTGCCTAGCGTCTTTGCTACTGCTGACACCTTAACTACATTTAGCAACATGTAGGGTGGGGGAATTGCAGTTCCATAGAGACCATAATTTAACTTTTAATTGTTGTTTGCTTTCAATTGTTGTTAATTAGGTACATTAGGTAGGTTCACTTGAATTTACACTTATATTTTGATTCAATTAGGATTGGTTTCAAATGAAGGGAGTAGAGTTGTTTCCATTCTTCGCTTAACCAATTGAACCCATTGAACATAATCTATTAGAACATTGTCATGTCCTAATAGGTTTTTTGAGTGGTGCAACCACTCCAAGGAACAGCAATGTCCGTGTTAACCTATGTGTTCGTTCACCTATGTGTTCGTTCACCTATGTGACTATGTGACTATGAGTACCAGTAGGGGCAAAAGTGGCACTGTTGTGCCAGAAACAGAGAGAGCGAGATAGTGCTGCTAATGAGAGACAGAGAGAGAGAGAGAAAACGGGGGGAACTGAGTTCACACGGGTGTGATTTATTTAATAACTTTTAGCAAAACTGCTATAGGCAAACGTTCGCCGGAAACAGCACATCTGCAAGCTCAAAACTAACCCGTTGCAATGCCACCGGGGCCAAGGATAGACACCAGGGGTAACCCCGGTCAACGAAGTATGGTGTTTGACGTCTTGCCATTGTCTGTCTCTCCAGTCTGTGTAACCACACGCTCTGTGATGTCTGTCTCTCCAGTCTGTATAACCACACGCTCTGTGATGTCTGTCTCTCCAGTCTGTATAACCAAACGCTCTGTGATGTCTGTCTCTCCAGTCTGTATAACCAAATGCTCTGTGATGTCTGTCTCTCCAGTCTGTATAACCAAACGCTCTGTGATGTCTGTCTCTGCAGTCTGTAACCAAACGCTCTGTGATGTCTGTCTCTCCAGTCTGTGTAACCACACGCTCTGTGATGTCTGTCTCTCCAGTCTGTAACCACACGCTCTGTGATGTCTGTCTCTCCAGTCTGTAACCACACGCTCTGTGATGTCTGTCTCTCCAGTCTGTAACCACACGCTCTGTGATGTCTGTCTCTCCAGTCTGTAACCACACGCTCTGTGATGTCTGTCTCTCCAGTCTGTGTAACCACACGCTCTGTGATGTCTGTCTCTCCAGTCTGTATAACCACACGCTCTGTGATGTCTGTCTCTCCAGTCTGTATAACCACACGCTCTGTGATGTCTGTCTCTCCAGTCTGTAACCACACGCTCTGTGATGTCTGTCTCTCCAGTCTGTATAACCACACGCTCTGTGATGTCTGTCTCTGCAGTCTGTAACCACACGCTCTGTGACGTGGCCCCTCCTGTGTGTAAGTACGGAGAGAAGCTGGTGTCTTACTACAGACAGCACTCCTGCTGCCCTGAATATGTATGTGGTGAGTATACTGATTAGACTGAGGCTCTCTGAACATTAACAATGTACAGGAACACTAATTGTAGCTTAACTTAGTTGTTAATTTTTTACCCAAGCCGCAAGTTACTTTGATTCATCTAGCAGCTAGATGTCTAATAATCAGTGACTAATTAGACCTACGGTATACGAGATGTATCAGGTAAAAAGCAGTTAACTGCCTGGTAGGACAGAAGAAGAAGCATTGGTACTTGAAGAATCTCTATAAACTCACAACCCAGCACATTTAGATGCAACTGTGTGTGTGTTTGTGTGTGTGTGTGTGCGTGCTGTCTCTGTGTGTGTGTGTGCTGTCTGTGTGTGTGCGTGCATGCGTGCGTGCGTCAGAGTGTGATCCTGAGTTGTGTGAGTCAGACATCCCTACGTGTCGAGAGGACCAGACTCTAATCGCCACCAGAACTGATGGAAGCTGCTGTCTGGCTCACATCTGCAGTAAGTTCAATACAAGGTCAGATGGGTGGGCCGGTGGGCCGCAAACGCTACAGAGTGCAGAGCTCTGATCTAGAAAAGGTTGAGAGGTTGCCGAGCCATGATGTCATGAGGCCCGGTCGAGCCATGAGGCCCATAGGGCAGGAGCCTATCTCCTGTTTCTGTAGCGTGAGGCAGCTTTGATGCACAAGTACACCCCCTGGACATGACGCTAGTATGTCGCAGGGACTTACCCCCAATCCAACCCTTGATGCTGAGTGCCAAGCAGGGAGGCATTGGGTCCCATTTTTAAAGTCTTTGGTATGACCCGGTCGGGGATCGAACACCAGTAGTACAGCAGTACAATGAAAACAACATTTTCAAGGTTTCAGGTTTCCCTTTTCGTTTAAATATTAATGTTAAGTTATCAATACAATCTTAGTGTTTTGCCAATTATTTGGGAGTCCACTTCTACCCCCACCAGTGGTCCCTGGCCCACAGGTTGGGAGTTGCTGCCCTGTGGGGGCGGTGCTCATCTGTTGACATATTAGATCTGATACCGTAGGCTTGTTATAATATACTACTATTTAACCTGTATCTCCTCTTTTACCTTCTTGCACCTGTTCTTTCTTCTTCAAGATAAGGTGTTTAATATGTTTAATTGCTTAATAGAACACTTTTTCACTCCGTTTGAAAAGTTGTATAAAGGCCTACATGAGTACACATCAAGATATGCGGTTGGGCTTAGTTTAATTATGTTGGAATATTTCCCTATATTGTATAGATGATAATAATGATAGATAATAATTACAGGGGGTGTAACTAGGAGATGGGCTTCTACGGTAAACAATCACATATGTCCTGTTGATGTTTCCTTGAGCAAGGCACTGAACACGCTACTTGGTTACGGTAGTCAATGTAAAGTTAGGATCGGTATACAATTAAACCCCTTTTAAGCTTTATAAACCAATCCACTAGTTGCACCTTGTCTCATGTGTGTGTGTGTGTGTGTGTGTGTGTGTGTGTGTGTGTGTGTGTGCGTGTGTGCGCGTGTGTGTGCGTGCACGCGTGCGCGCGTGCGTGCGTGCGTGCGTGCGTGCGTGCGTGCTCCCAGTGTGTGGTGCATGCACAGAGGTGCTCCCTCAGTGTCAGGAGGGAGAGGTTGTGATGGTAGATGCCAACGGCAACAGTACAGACCGATGCTGCCCTTTGTATCACTGTGGTAAGAACAAGAATACCCTAAAGTAGTGATTCTCAACATTCTTTTAATCCATTTAGACCTGACACAAGAAAACCCCAGAAGCAAAGATTTGAGTTAAAAACGTTCGCTCTGAAAGAATATATATTCTCGGTATATATGAGCTTGTAGATCTGCTATTTTTCAATAGCTAAAGCAGGGGTTCTCAACCCGTGGGTCGCGACCCCTTGGGGGGTCGCCAAATTATTTTAGGGGGTCCCCAAATTATTAAAAAAAAAAAGATTTCTTTTTTAAAATTTTATTTTCACGATTTTTCAAAAATAGCAGATCTACAAGCTCATAGCGCGCCACCGAGTGGCGCGCTATGAGCTTGTAGATCTGCTATTTTTCAATAGCTAAATTATAACAATGCTTAAAACACCAAAAGGGGTTCCCGCCCAAAATGGGTTAAGGTTATTGTAGCAATCAATTTATATTGGGGGTCGGGAGGGGGCGGGGCGGGGGTCCCGAGACATTGCCAAAGCATTTCCGGGGGTCCCCGGCCAAAAACGTTGAGAACCCCTGTGTTACAAAAACAAGGGCACCACAACTTTGTGGGTCCTTGACATGAAAGCATTTGAGAACCACAGACATAAAAACATAGCTTTAAAAAAAAGAAAACACAAATCTGTTTAGAAGTCATTTTGTAGAATCAGCCGCAGGTCTTAATGGGAAATAATAAATACAGTGGATCCTTTGGAATACACTACAGGTTATTTTGTCCATTTCCTTAAAAGTAATGCTTTTCCCGGCAGTAACAATATAGCCTATACATCTACTACTTTAACTATCAATACTCCAGGTTTGTTCGCTTACATCACAGACACCAATAGACAGACATAGACACACACACTATACAATAATTTGAAATGTTTTTGCCTTATACCGTGTGTGTGTGTGTGTGTGTGTGTGTGTGTGTGTGTGTGTGTGTGCGTGTGTGCGTGCGTGCGTGCGTGCGTGCGTAGTCTGTGAGCCTTACAGGTGTCGTCCGACTGTTTGTCCAGCAGGGATGTCTGTTGCGTCCACCCCCCGTCCAGAACAGTGCTGTCCCAGTTACACATGCGGTACGACTCCTCACCTCCAACGCCTCCTCCTTTTATACAAACATAGATGGATGGCTGTGGCCGGGCTGTGGCATATATTAAGCCATATTTATATATTTTAAACACTTGTTTGCCTATAATCACAAAATAGGGGCGCCAGGTTTGAAAGTGGTTAAACTCCTGACTGACTCCATGAAACGCCACTACCGGTGTTGGTGTTTTCACTCTGACTGCACTAGAATATGTACACATAACTTGGATAACAGCATTGTTAGGTGTTGCTGTTTGTCAGAAATGTAATAATGGTGATATAAATGGTTGCTTGCCTTTTTGACTAATGCAGTTTCTGACACCTTGGACTAGATGGAGATGTACTGTGGCAAATAATAGGGATGTACGTAACAATATTGCCATCATCCAGATACCATAATAACAATTATGTCTCTATATTACCGCGGGCCTCAATATTGTGAGGGGACGGCATCTACCAGGCCGAATTATTATCCAGTATATTATACAGTATTATTATACAGCCTGCCTCTGACTTGTAGTGATTCTCTTCCTGATCGCTTGGTTATTTAGCTAAACGTCTAACAAGCAACATAGCCATCCTGTTTAGCTTGCAATTTCATAATAAGTGAACGTTAATGTATTTATTTATTTATTTTGAATATTGTGCTAAATAACATATCTTGGACTTGTTGTTATATTATCGTGAGTTTTTGGTACATCCCCATGTAGCAATGCACCATTTATCTAGAGATTAATATCCTTATTTCCAAGTACTGTGTCTGTGTGCGTGCGTGCGTGCGTGCGTGCGTGCGTGCGTGCGTCGTATTCTCAGTAAACATGTTAATGTTCTCTATGTGTTTCCAGAGTGTGCCTGTGAGAAGATCGCCAGTCCTAAATGTTCACCGGTAGGTTCACCTGTTCTGCTGAAATCCATGACGCTGACGCAGCTGAAAACACTGGATTTGTGTTGTTAGAAGATGCTTAGCTTCCTAACCATACCATTTCTGTTGTTAGAAGATGCTTAGCTTCCTAACCATACCATTTCTGTTGTTAGAAGATGCTTAGCTTCCTAACCATACCATTTCTGTTGTTAGAAGATGCTTAGCTTCCTAACCATACCATTTCTGATCAAGTCGAGATTTTGACAAACAATCAAATGTTTACGCCTAAGGGGCCACTTGGAAGAGTATTCTTGCATATGTGTCCTGTCTGTCTGTCCTTTAGTCTGTCTGTCTGTCTGTCTGTCTGTCTGTCTGTCTGTCTGTCCGTCCGTCCGTCCGTCCGTCCGTCCGTCCGTCCGTCCGTCCGTCCGTCCGTCCGTCCGTCCGTCCGTCCGTCTGTCCGTCCGTCCGTCCGTCCGTCCGTCCGTCCGTCCGTCCGTCCGTCCGTCCGTCCAACTTGAGTGTTCTGTTGGCAACATGACTTGTGACGAAGGTTTACCATTTCATGCCAATTAGCTTTATGTGTTTTATGAAGGGAGAAACGACACAACTGGACAGAGCCGCCATGGTGGACTCGCAGAACCAGTGTTCTTGTAAAAGATACAAGTGTGGTAAGCATTTGTGCGTGTGTGGCTGGTTTTCTCACATCTGTCCTCTCACCATATTTCTTTATGCGTTAATCCTGTTTAAATGTTTCATTGTATTTTCTTAAAATCTTGTTTATGTTCTCTGTAAACAGCAGGAAGGAAAGCTGTTACCACGTGGTGACGTGGCATCCTAAATAAACTCAAACCGTCTGACCTGTGTGTGTTTCCGTGTGTGTGGTGTGTGTGCGTGCGTGCGTGCGTGCGTGCGTGCCTTTGCAGTGCGCGACGCGGTGTGCCTGGACGGTGCGCTGGGCGTGATGCGTCCCGGACAGACACTGGCGGAGCTCCGCGAGGACGGTCTTTGCCACACGACTCAGTGTACCCGCACTCAGGACCCCGTCAGCGGATACTACCACATACGCACCACCAGCGTCAACTGCTCTGCATCCTGCCAGCCTGTACGTACGCTCGGGAAGAACCACAGTTGTAATGGATTGATTTGATATGTATATAATATATATGATATATATACACGGTAAAACGGAGAGTTTGCATGGATGTGTGTTTTGTCTTTTTCAGAATCAGGTGTACATCCCACCCAGAGACCAGCAGACCTGCTGTGGCGTCTGCAGGAACGTCTCCTGTTTGCATGTGAATGAGAATGGAACTGTGCTGCACAAGGTAGGAAGGAAGGAAGGAAGGAAGGAAGGAAGGAAGGAAGGAAGGAAGGAAGGAAGGAAGGAAGGAAGGAAGGAAGGAAGGAAGGAAGGAAGGAAGGAAGGAAGACGCCTGAGGGTGAGAATGAACGCATCCGCCTCGTTGACGGCAGACTGCTGGGCATGGGGGGTCAGACCAACATGGAATGAATTCTGCACTGGCCATATAATGAGCATGTCTTGAGTGTACAGGGTTTGATGAGGTCAGATCAACATATGGAATGTCAAAACAGGTCAGCTCCATACTATATATGGAGATCTAAGGGTTGTATCGGGGACATTCTCTTGAGTGTACAGGGTTTGATGAGGGCCCACGTAGGGCCGGGCCTTAATTTTCGGGCCTGTTGCGAACTCTAGTTTTCGCCGGCTGCCGGGCGGGCTGCACTAACAACTTTGGGGAAGGACCATCTAGAGTTTCAATGGACAGGTTTATATAAGTCAAAAGGGAGACATCGAAGAGGAAGGATGGATGGGGGAAGGATCAATTATGGAATGTCAGAACAGGTTCTGACATATATCCATATATGGAGAGTTGCTGGCCAATATTAATGACATCAGGGTTCTCCATATATGGGCTTATCAGGGTTCTCCATATATGGGCTTAACTGCGACAGCAGTTCGCATTTACTATGACATCAGGGATATCCATCCGTCACGTGATGTCACGATGACTTGGGCACCATATATGCCTATGGGGGCTTGCCTGGGGTGACCAAACAACACACACACTGACGGGAAATGCTTGATTCCATAGTTCTGGACCCCAGGAAGAATAGCCACGCTTTTGCAAGTGCTAATGGAGATCCATAATAAAGTAAAGTAAAGTTAACTGCGACCTGCGGTCGCAATAAGTACACTCAAGACACGCTCCATATATGGCCAGTACAGAATTCATTCCATATGTTGATCTGACCCCCCCCATGCCAAAGCGCCAGCGCTCGCCCAACAGTCTGCTGTCACCCAGGCGGATATGTTGATCTGACCCCCCATGCCAAAGCGCCAGCGCTCGCCCAACAGTCTGCTGTCACCCAGGCGGATATGTTGATCTGACCCCCCATGCCAAAGCGCCAGCGCTCGCCCAACAGTCTGCTGTCACCCAGGCGGATATGTTGATCTGACCCCCCATGCCAAAGCGCCAGCGCTCGCCCATAGTCTGCTGTCACCCAGGTGGATGCGTGCACGCGACCTCTTCTCGCCCTAAAGGGCGAGGTCTTCTCGCCCTCAGGCATCTTACTGGTATAGCACCTTTCATACAGAGTTGCCGTTCAAAGTGCTTCACAGGCAGGACGGAAATAAAGTGCTTTACAGTTAGGTCATAACATATCAGACACAATACAAGACACAGAATATGCATAAAATCATGGACATGAAGATAAAAATAGGAATAAAAGGTCAAGCATAGGGTTAGAAAGAATTATTATTCTTAACTTTTAAGGAAGGAAGCGAGGGAGGGAGGGAGGGAGGGAGGGATGAGTTATGGAATGAAATGTTGTTGCTCTGTGTTTACAGCCTGGGAAGACATGGGTGTCTAACTGTATGAGGTACGACTGCTCAGACACTCAGTCTGGGCCCACGCTGATCAGCTACCCCTACAACTGCCCTCCCTTCAATGAGACAGAGTGTATGAAGGTCAGCACGCACGCACGCACGCACACACACACACGCACGCATGCACGCACGCACGCACGCACAAAATAATGACAACAGGTGTTATGCCATTATACACGTGTTTTTTGTGATCTGTGCCCTGTATCAACGCTCGGAAATAGAACTGTGTTCTTAGGGCTTTGCCCTAAGAACACAGGCTCGGGCTGTTAGCCGCGCAAGTTTGTGAACGATATAAAACTTTCCTTCGTCCACATTGCGGTTATGTTAATTATTATAACTGCTCCGGATTCAAGGGAAAGCTGTAGTACACATGGCCGGCCTGTAGAGTAGGCTATATGAAAGCCTTTTATAAATTATACTGGTATTTCACACAGGTGTTGCCAAATAACTAATTATCTTGCCAGTCAGATGCGCGTATGACATATCTAGGTCATATCAATTTAATCAGCAGAGGCTGCAGAGCAGTGCTGCTTCTCACTCTGACTGAGCAGCACAGCTGTGTGTAGCTGCTGCGCAGCTGACCACTGCGATAAGCATTATGACAGGCGTGTGGCGAGAGAGAGAGAGAGAGAATTGATATATAATGCACTTGTCTCTCTCTCTCTCTCCTCCCCCCCCCCTCTCTCTCCCACCCCTTCTCTATCTATTCTACACTACACCAACAGTAATGTAGAAGATCATCCGTTTTTTTCTTGTCTTTCCAGATTGGTAATCACCATAATTTATATCTGTTTTTCAAAAATAGCTCATCTACAAGCTCATGCGTGCGGGCTGCAGATCGGCTCTTTTTGGAGAAGAGATTTATAGACATTATGTGCAAATATAAAATAGCTGTGATACTTATATGTAAGTGGTTATGGTGAAATAAACCATTAACACTAGTTAGTTTGGAGGGTACGAGGGGACTATGACATCTCCGTTTCAGCAAATTAGGCGGCATTTGCTATACACACGGAGACGAGAAAGTCGCGTCTCCAAACTTTCCCACTCTGGAAGGTGGTTTCAAAATTAGCCGTTTAAGTCCCCCAAAACGCCGTCTCCGTGTGGCAAAAAGGGCAGATCGGCTAATTACTTGCCCAGGTAACTCAAAATACGTCCTCGTCTGTACACCACCTTAGACACGTCAATAGGTTTTGACGCACCCACTCGACGCCTCCAGTAGTGTGCCTTCAGCAGTTCAAAGTGTTGGGTGAAGACTAGTGTCTGGCACTTTCTAGTGTCAGGGCCTTTATTGTCATACGACAAAAATAGCACAACCACAAGCTTTGCTGTTTTTGAAGATTTTTTTGGAATAGTTTTTGGATTTGTATTGTTGTATATTAATGCATGAATACCAGAGAACTCGCCAGTTTACCAAGTCGCCACGGCGAAAGTTCTTCATCAATGTCTTCATCGTTATGCTAACATGCTGTCTTCATCAGTGTCGTATGTCAAACTCACAGATGTTATAGTTCATTTCCAGAGTGATCAAATTATTTTGTGCAATTAAATGGTCAGCTAGATCAGGGGTTCTCAACCCGTGGGTCGCGACCCCTCGGGGGGTCGCCAAATTATTTTAGGGGGTCCCCAAATTATTTAAAAAAAAAAAAAAAAAAAACCTACAAGCTCGTAGCGTGCCACTCGGTGGCGCGCTATGAGCTTGTAGATCTGCTATTTTTCAATAGCTAAATTATAACAATGCTTAAAACACCAAAAGGGGTTCCCGCCCAAAATGGTTTAAGGTTATTGTAGCAGTCAATTTATATTGGGGGTCGGGAGGGGGCGGGGCGGGGGTCCCGAGACGTTGCCAAAGCATTTCCGGGGGTCCCCGGCCAAAAACGTTGAGAACCCCTGAGCTAGATGATGATAAAAAGGTGAGTATGTGAATACCAATGATAAGTAGGCCTACCATTTCAGGAATTGTTTACTGATGAATTCCATTGTTTCGGTACTCTCTCTCTCAATTCAATGCAATTTAAATGAAGGTGAAGTAAAACTAAAATACACTAAATCGGTAAACTGGCGAGTTCTCCGGATACCTAATGCATGCCCAAAATAGGCAAATGGTTATAACCTATGTGACTGTTGTCTTGACTCAGGTTGCTGGGAGTATAGTAAGTTACATGGACGGATGCTGCAAGATATGTAAGTGATTGATTGACAAGTGTCTATACTGTACTGTACTGTAGCTACAATAGAACCTCTTCACCGCTGCTTTAACATGTGTTCTCACAAATACATGTTTGCCCTTCAGTCGGTTATAGCCATGCACTTTTTTGAACATTGTAAATCGTGGCTAATATATTTCCGTTTGCTTAAAAAGGGGGGCTCACACCTAATCCGTAATGTGTTTCTGTTGTTGCAAAATCACACATTGAGACAAAATTGGGTATGATTATTGATTACAATATTACTGACGTGTTTCACATTTTTGCAATATTTGTTTGTTCAAATATTTTCTTAAAAGAAAAGCAAAAGATATTTACCACAAATTTGATTTAATTGTATGCATCAACTCAGAAGTATACCAACACCTCTAGTCTATATCGCAACACAATGCATCTTTAATGATTCAGTAATCACTGTTTAACTCTCCCGTAGCCTTGCCCGAGATAACGAGATTAATTTACCTTAGCCAGGGACGAGATACCGAGATTTGATAAATTAGCGTTAATCCAGAGTTAAAAAAAATAATTTATTACCTTATTTTAGCTCCATTGCTAGTCACCGTTAGCGTCCATGCCCTAGTGCACGCCTGCACTAGGGCATTAAGCAACTAGTCGACTATTCAACTAGTCGACTATTTTTTTCTTTCACGATTTTGTAGGCCTCAAGATCAGGTAGATTATAGTTACACAGTACACAGTTTTTAAATGTACAAATATATATATATTTTTATTTTATTTTTATTTTTATTTTTATTTTTTTATATTTTTATATTTTTATATTTTTATATTTTTTAAACAACTAGTCGACTAGTAAACTAGGCAACTAGTCAACTAGTACAAATGACTAGAAGTGAATGCCCTAACCTGCACGCTGTCTTTATTGGCGTCTAAGCAGTTAATAATAATTCAACTTGAATCCAAATTGAACATGGTTAGTAAATTATGTTCATCTGACTTCACCTGAGAACAACACACTCAACGGATTAGGTGTGAACAAGGGGTTTACCCTGGAGACCTATAGTATTGTTCCTGTTTACCAAAGTGTTCTTTTGTTACAAAGTCAGCTTCAGATATGTGTCTACTGTGTAACGTGTAATGACACTTGTACGTACATTAGGAACCTTTGGCATGCTTTTCAGTGAACCCCAGCATTCGTTGCAAAAAAGAAGAAATATGAGAAATATGATTATATTCATTCAAAAGCAATTTTGAAAGATATTAAGCATTGTGCTTGTTATGATGTTAAGTGAATTATGTGTGCAAACCAAATCCTTCATTGAAAAGCATAAGATGACATGCATGTGGGTTTTGTGGTTTAATGTGCTCACCCTCATGTACCCAATCCCTTACCAGGTACTGGATACTCTCTCTTCCCTTTCCCAGTTAGTCCATTGACACCCACAGTTAACACAAACTGTGAACGAGGTACCGAACATGGCTTGAAAAATTAACAAAAAAGAGAAAGAAACCGAAACGGAAAACAAACTACAAAATCTAAGGCTTGCCAGCACCATTGTTGATATCCAACAATGTACTTCCCTCCAAAATGAGATGCTAAAAGTAACAAATAGCGACAAACTTTAGAAAACTTTAAAGGACGTTCTTTACAAAGTATTACAATATAGTCCACCCCATCCCTAAGACCCCATTCCCTCTCTCTGTGGACCACATACATGACATGGCTAAACTCTTTCCCCATTTTTGCACTGTCAGGGCAGTGCATTGTTGATTGCCAACAATGTACTGTTGGTAGTGGCCAAGTAGTTTCCATTTAGATGTCTGCATGTGTGTGTGTGTGTGTGTGTGTGTGTGTGTGTGTGTGTGTGTGTGTGTGTGTGTGTGTGTGTGTGTGTGTGTGTGTGTGTGTGTGTGTGTGTGTGTGTGTGTGTGTGTGTGTGTGTGTACTGTGTAGCAGCTACTGATGTGGGCCTTGGTGTTGGGATCTGTCATCTGCTTGGGTAATATGGTATATACTGTACACATCGCCACTGTAGAGGTTCCATTGTTTTTTACTGCATGCCTGCAGCACTGCCTCAACAACATCTCAAGTAAATGGATTGGTATGGAAATGACAGCCCTAAGAATGTTGGCATGAAGAATGACAGTTTTATGATATGTGCCTGCTTTAGTTGAGCTGTCAAAAAGTATAACAAAGCTTTTGTTTGACAGTTACTTTAAAATCCCAGCCACATATTAGCACAGATCTCTCATGTCCTCCTCACATGACATGAGGTGGATGTCTTCTCCTAGAGCTAGGACCTAGGGACCTAGGGACTAGGCCCTAGGGACATAGGGACTAGGACCTAGTGACCTAGGGACTAGGGGACTAGGGACCTAGGGACTAGGACCTAGGGATCTAGGGACATAGGGACCGGGACTAGGGACACCGGGACCTAGGGACCGGGACTAGGGACCTAGGCACTAGGGATCTAAGGACTAGGGACTAGGGACGTAGGGACTAGGGACCGGGACTAGGGACCTAGGGCATCGTTGTTGTTCTTCAACTGAGAGAGGGCTTGCTTCCACTTACCTAACTTAAAGGAGTAGTTCACCCAAAAGGTTTTTTTGAGTTTTTAGTTTTTGTCGCATTCCTAAGCCAATAATTTGATGACCGACGTCATCAAATTATTGACTCAGGAATTCGACCAACAAAAAAAAAATCTGCATGAACTCCAGGCTTCATGCGGTGTGTAATTGATAGAAAACTAGTCATTTTGTTTGTGCTGAACTACCCCTTTAAAGGGCTCTGTGCTTCAGACCTTAAAAAGGATCATACCAACGTCAATACATGTCGTTGTCTATTCACATTCAACCTATCATACATAAACATACCTCTTTATTGATATATCTTTTGATTTCACATATACGTTTACATTTTCTAAACCTCACTGTGAGGTTTTGAAATACATTCAAACACAATGACAGCAATGACAAAATAGTGGCATGAAGTCTTCTTGGAAAATCAAACAGATGGTCCGCAGTAGACCAGTGGACCGCCCAGATGTGATTCATAGTCAATGGGCTAAACATGGTATGGTCCTTTTAACATTCTCTTAAACTTGATAAAATAACACACTATCAAAAATCACAGCATAACTGAATAAAAACATTTTATGATGTACTAACTAGACGATACTGGCATCATCGAGTAGCATAACCATAAAGTAGTAAACTTTTGACTGCCCTCTTGTTGATTGACACGACCGCCAATGGCTCAACCACTCGGCCACCACCACTCGACCACCATCCACAAACACATGGGTACTACATGGACGCAATTATGACATCACAGAATCAATTAAATAAATACATCCTGCACAAATGGATCATGACCTATAACCTTTGCTTTCTGCCCTGCTGTTCCCTATCTCATCCTTCTACTAAAAATAAGCAACCAACTTGGAAAACTCCTGCATGTATTTGCAAGAGCCTGCTTTTTCTTCCAGGCTCTCGCAGTAAAGTCTGGAATTATTTAACTCTGAGAGTTTTGGAAACATTCTCTCCCTGTTTTAATGACTCCTAGCCATCTCAATTTGGCTTTTGTAATTTTGTGTGAACAGGTAAAGAAGATGGCAAGTCGTGTCAGAAGGTGACAGTGAGGATGACGATCCGAAAGAATGACTGCCGCAGTAACAGGCCGGTATGTCGGATGACCATCATGATACTGTCACGATGATGCTGATGTTATCTTCTCTGATATATTCTCATCATATCGTACTTGTTATTATCAGTCTTAGATACAAAACCTTCACTACTCTCACCGGCGTAGGGTCCATCATTGGGCCACGTGGGCCGTGGCCCAGTCAGTTTAGAGCTGGCCCAGTCTAACTTCGAAGAGAGGGGGCGAAAAAACAAGAAAAACAACAAAAGATATAGGGCTCCATTTTCGTCACCGCTAAACCCCTTATCCCTTAACTTCTTTGCCTTTTTTACTATTTTGCAAAACATTTTTGAATAGTTAAAATGGCCAGTCTACAAGCTCACAACGTGTCAATGTAGATTGGCTAGTTGAACTATTCAAAAAGGTTTTTCAAAATAGTAAAAAAAGGCAAAGAGGTTTAGGGATAAGGGGTTTGGTGACGAAAATGGAGCCCATAGCCTACTTTGGCAGCCCTTGTACATTCTGTACCAAATTTCTGTTTAGTATAGCAAACCACAGCATGCAAGCCGCCTTTGTTTTAAATGGTCCCCCAAACCGTTCACACTACTTCACACCTATCGGCCGGGGATGCGCTAACACCACCCCCCCCCCCCCCCCCCCCCACTGCGATGCTAATTTGCCCAGTCAATCATTTGATCCACGCTACGTGCCCGACTACTCTACTTTGAAGTGCGTGTCGTCGTAATTCAACAAGCGCTTGTCTCCTTGGACCTCGTTTGCAGGTGAACATAGTGTCATGTGACGGGAAGTGTCCGTCGGCCAGCATCTACAACTACAACATCAACACGTACGCCCGCTTCTGCAAGTGCTGCCGGGAGATGGGCCTCCAGCGGCGCTCCGTGCAGCTCTACTGCAGCGGGAACTCCACCTGGGTCAGCTACTCCATCCAGGAGCCCACAGACTGCTCCTGTCAGTGGTCCTAGGCGCACGCACGCACGCACGCACGCACATACACACACACACACACACACTCACACAAATAAACAGGGTTGGATTTGCATGGGGGGAATGGGGGGGTGGATTACATGCCGATGCTTTTGATATATCTCCACTTTGGCCGATCATTTTTGATCACAGCTAGGGCAGGGGTTCTCAACCCGTGGGTCGCGACCCCTCGGGGGGTCGCCAAATTATTTTAGGGGGTCCCCAAATTATTTAAAAAAATAATAATAATAATAATTTAAAAAAAATCACGATTTTTCAAAAATAGCAGACCTACAAGCTCGTAGCGCGCCACTCGGTGGCGCGCTACGAGCTTGTAGATCTGCTATTTTTAAATAGCTAAATTATAACAATGCTTAAAACACCAAAAGGGGTTCCCGCCCAAAATGGTTTAAGGGGGCGGGAGGCACGCAGGGCAAACCAAAAGGTGATCTTGAATAATAGCTCCTTGAAATTATGTTATCCTCCTGTACAATATACTATACTAACTATAATATAACTTTAACACAGTTATTCATTTTCCACACATAGTTCAACCACTGGAAGTTTGTCTAGGCTGAGTTTAGTTATAAGAGAATATAAAGGTGGTGTGATGAACAGGACATACCTATTGTTAAGAAGGCCCCCCATCCCTCACAACTCTGTTAAAGATGGAGTGCCATGATTCCCCCCCCCCCCCCCCCCCCCCCACCAAAACATGATCGTCGGGTACTATGATTATACTAGATAAGATTTATTTCAAAAAAGTGTACAGCAAGTGTTAAAATTATGTTTTAATGTGGCCACACCCACCAGTTCATTAAGTATATCTGGTTTTCACCTTAGCACCACCCACCTGAACTTAAGCCTCGCCCCCAGCTGTTGTTGTATGATAATGTGGGAGGGGTTAGGGGAGGGGTTAGGGTTATGATGTCACTAAAATGGTGTTATTTCGATTGGGGATGTTGACTCAAAGGCTTTCAGCTTTCAGGAAGAAACCAAAAATATACAGGGAAGACACATTTGAATATTATAACCACACCTGGGGGTCTATTAGAGTAATTTTAACTCCATAGACACATGCAAAACAGAAAAATTACGGCACTCCATCTTTAAGGCTACACTTCCAACCCATTGCCTGCTTATTCAGATTCACTATTTATCTGGGAGTAAAACTACCTCCCCCAAGTGAACACAGCTGTAACAAACAAAATGAGAACTAGAAAACCAAGGAGGTGTGATGTGATTCTCTTCAGGCATCACCTCCCATCACTTCATATTTATGTTGTGTATTTGAGAATCGGGCATCACCTCCCCTCACTTCATATTTATGTACAGGTATGTGCATTTTTTAGTAACAAATATTTACCCACACTTCTTCATGTTGTGCCTTGTTTGTAAATAAGTAAAGTCTTTGTTGAAATATTTTCTCTTTATTACATTCTATAGATGCTTGACTTTTTAGGAATAAATATTAATAATTCAATATGTTGTATATCCAGTGATATCAATAAATATACCTTATATAATCAATGGTAGCGAAGGTATTGCTAAGATTATTCTGAATAAACTCTACGTGGAGCACTTTATTTATTTATTTGACAACAATCTAGCAGAACCCCTTTTAATTTTGTCCGCAGCGGTGTTGTCGGAGAGCATTAAGCCCTAATGTTTGGCCTTGAATTGATTGAACCCCCAGAGCACTAAACCCATGGCTACACTGACAATACAAGTCACAAGTTCATTCATTTTGCTTTTTATTTCATGATCAAATTTCAGACACAAATAAATTGTGGTTAAGCACAAGTTACTCACTTGAAGGACTTTTGTTTTGTGTGTGTTTTTTAGATGGATGCATGTATTATTATTTTGGGTCAGAGCCTGTTTGACTTTATCTAAATCCATTATTGTTGTATTGATTTTGTCTTTTGAACAGCACATGAGGATAGCAGGGTCGAACTGAATTTGTACCATACAAATGTACATTTGTGTTTTCAATAAATATTTCCTCATAAAACAGATGAATACTGTATGCATTGGTTTTACCAGGGTTTCCGTTAAACTGTGTCAACTTACAAGAAGCTTATAAATACTGTATAGCCTACAGTAGTAATATACTTGTCATTGTGTTTTCAAGGAAAAAGCAACCGTCAGGTGTGTGCGTGCGTGCGTGCGTGTGTGGTATTAGCGAGGTGTTTCAGCTTTCCGTGCACGGACGGAACAGACACGTGGTGATTTGAAGATTGGGCATTATGACTAGGTCTGTGAAGCTTTGGGTGTCCCACGATTCAATTCGATTCCGATTCTTGAGGTCACGATTCAATTCAAAATCGATCTTTTCGATTCAGCTCCATTCTCGATCCAAAAACAATTTGATACATAGGATTTCAGCAAAATCTACTCATTTAGTAAAAAGCTTTTATAATTGTAAAGGTTTTAAGGTAAATCCAAGACAACATGTACAAAACGTTTTTACTTCTGACTGAGTCTGACACTCAGTTTCTTTTTCTCACTCAGTTACCAGAACAATACATTCAAGTTAAAACTGCTGTAATATAAATAAAATTGGTAGGCTTAGGCTAGGTGGTAGTAAAAAGGCACACATGCATGGTATGCAGAAACCCATAAGGTATTACACAGGTACTTTGAACTAACTAACTTGTAGTGCACCGTATTCAAAGCAGAGGAGAAGTCCATAAAAAGGATGTTTTAGGCTTGTCTACGTGACTAAATGTATTTTATCCAATAAAGTTAGAGTGGCAACCACTCAAAAAGAAGATATCCACTAGGTGGCGCCACCGCATTTCATTCGGTTGCCTTTTGACGCAATGTTTTCTCATGCTGCCAATAAAGCCCTGGATTGATTTGTATTAAGAACAGAACAGAACAGAACAGAACAGAACAGAACAGAACATAACGCTGAAATGGCAACTTCACATTGTAAATTGTTAATAGGCCTATACAGTACCAGTAAGACGCCTGAGGGCGTACAGGTGTGTTAATAGGTCTATACAGTAAGACACCTGAGGGAGTACAGGTGTGTTAATAGGTCTATACAGTACCAGTAAGACACCTGAGGGAGTACAGGTGTGTTAATACTAGGCCTATACAGTACCAGTAAGACGCCTGAGGGCGTACAGGTGTGTTAATAGACCTATACAGTACCAGTAAGACACCTGAGGGAGTACAGGTGTGTTAATAGGTCTATACAGTACCAGTAAGACACCTGAGGGAGTACAGGTGTGTTAATAGGCCTATACAGTACCAGTAAGACGCCTGAGGGCGTACAGGTGTGTTAATAGGCCTATACAGTAAGACACCTGAGGGAGTACAGGTGTGTTAATAGGCCTGACACAGTACCAGTAAGACACCTGAGGGAGTACAGGTGTGTTAATAGGCCTATACAGTACCAGTAAGACACCTGAGGGAGTACAGGTGTGTTAATAGGCCTATACAGTACCAGTAAGACACCTGAGGGAGTGCAGGTGTGTTAATAGGCCTATACAGTACCAGTAAGACACCTGAGGGAGTACAGGTGTCTACAGGGCACAGGGTTTCATGAGGTCAAATCAACATATGGAATGTCAGAACAGGTCAGCTCCATATATATGGAGATCTAAGGGTGGCAGTGGGGGCAGTGTCTTGAGTGTACAGGGTTTGATGAGGGAGGGCCCAGTTTAAAGGGCCGGGACTTAATTCTCGGGCCTGTTGAGAACTCTAGTTCTCGCCGGCTGCCGGCTGCACTAATTACTTTGGGGCAGGCCCTTCTAGAGTTTAAATGGACAGGTATCAGTCAAAAGGGAGACATCGAAGAGGAAGGACGGATGGGCAAGGATCAACATATTGAATATATATCCATATATTAATATTGATGACATCAGGGATCTCCATATATGGGCTTATTTGCGACAGCAGGTCGCATTTACTATATGATCCTGATTTACTATCATACCTGATGATGTCATAGTGATGTCACGAGACCTGGGCAGAATATATGGGGGGTTTCCCCATGTATGGGGATTTTGAGTACACTGACAGACAAAAAACGCACAATTCCATAGTTAACTTCGAACCATTGACATCATCGTTAGGCTGATTTTTTTTTAAACAATATTTTAGATTTGTATTATCGTGAGAACGATGGCTTCCATTTTCACATTGCAACTTTTCAGGACTAGAAAGCCTGCAGTTTCTATTAGCTTGGATTCCCCATCGATGATGTCACTGGTGGACGCGTTTCTGAACTGCCCACAGCCCTCCTATGAACACAGACAGAGTAGAAAAACATGGTGCCATTGTATCATGATTATCAACAAGGATTACAGCTTGTATAAAATAGCCTGAACTATCTGGGTACACATCTGTGAGAACTCAATGGCTAAGTTATAGAATATAAACACAATAAAAAGCAAACAAGTACTTGTTCTATACACTATGATTTATTAACTCATTATAGCTAAACGGCATCAGCATGTGAGTCATGTCAATGTCATTACAAAGCACGAATGAAATTAATTAAAAAGTTAAACAAAAATCACCTATGATCCTGCTGGCGGCTTATCCCAAATGTGGTGAGAACAGTAGGCCTATCTTCACTGAACTGAATATTACTGTTTATACATTTTTTTCAATGTTCAATCTTCACATTTATTAATTAAATAATCGCCTAATCGCAATTATTTAGGATAATCACAATAATTTTTGCATAATCATCAATTGTTTCCATGTTGAAAAATGTCTAGTGTCGAAGTGGGCCATCTAGTGGCGACAGGGAAGGAGCTAGGCTGCTCATCCTGACCATGACAACCGTTGCTGCGTGTCAGCCACCCATCTCTCCCCCATTTCCTATGTGTGTTCTCTCCTCCTTCTCAATTAAGAGGAGAGAAAATTATGAGTTGAACATTAAAATACATATAAAAAAATTAAAAAAAATTAAAAAAAATCAAGAGGAAATTGAGGAAGTCAGGGAATTCAAATTTCTGGGTGTCTTTCTTGACTCTCAACTAAAATTTGATAAACACATACAAAAGTTGAGCAAGACTCTAAAAACAAACCTGAACTGCTTTAGACTAACCAGACAACATATACCACTGCACGCAGCCCAATTGTTTACGCATGCCATGATTCTTTCCCATATCTCCTACTGTATTACTGTCTGGGGCCAGGCCTCACATAGCTTTACATAGATTGTGCATTACATTCACCCATTCACACACACATTGTGTGGGGGTGGCTGTGGCTCAGGAGGTAGAGCAGGTCGTCCAATGATCCGTGGGTCGGAGGTTCGAATCCCGGCTCCTCCTGTCTACATGTCGAAGTGTCCTTGGGCAAGACACTGAACGGGCCCTTTTTGAAACCAGTCCCTTGACTTGAAGTGCTCTCGGGAGGTTCCCTCGTCAGGAAGTGCCCCTCCAGCTGAATCAAGTTCCCTTGATTAGGGTGCTGGGTATAAAAAACAGTTTGAAAATACACTTGCCCTCCGAAAAAGGAAACAGACACCATTCGTTGCCATGGTTACCATCATGCAATTGTGATACCTGCTGTTTGTGCATTGTGTATGTTTGTGTGACATGTGGATTTCATTAATATGGACATTTAAAAGGAAATACAGCGTGACTGTCAAAAAGGACATGTATACATCCATCCATTTTGTTTGTGTGGTTTCATTTATAGTTTTTCACGGTGGGGTAAATAAAGAGCCCTTGTGAACATCAGTTGGAGCGTTCTGCATCAGATGAAGATTGTTTAGGAGCAGTTTATTTGTCATTTATTTGTGGTGGTACTTACATTTGTAGGTCGCGGTTTCCATGCGGACAGAGAGCAGGGCTGCACAAGGCAATCGAGTCTAGAATTCTAGATCGGCACAGACTCGCTCTTGAGGGCTTTATAAGCCACTTCCACTCAAGGCTGCTTGGTTTCGGACGACACTTAATATGGCGCAGCCTCGCGTGAACACGCATATCGAAGGCAAGTGTGTAGGGCGAGTGGCGAGGAGCTGGTTTCAGAAAGGGGGCTACACTGCCTCCAATGAGTCGGTCGGTGTGAGCTTGCCACCATTGGTGTGTGAATGTGGGAAGTGAGGACACTGGCGTCGACTGTTCGCCGCTTCACCTCCCAATGTATGAATTAATTAACTATTGTAAAGCACTTTGAGCACTTGGAAAAGCGCTATAAAAATGCAATTCATCAAAAAATGCAATTCATTCATACACCGATTGCGGCGGAAGCCATGCAAGGTACCAACCAGCACATCAGGAGCAATTTGGGGTTCAGTGTCTTGCCTAAGGACACTTCGACATGTAGACAGGAGGAGCCGGGATTCGAACCGCTGACCCACGGATCATTGGACGACCTGCTCTACCTCCTGAGCTACAGCTGCCCCCAACAGTTATCAGCAATATATATCCAATACACTTATTGTAATAAAATACAAAATGTGAACTAAAAAAATTCTGCTTCTACGTCTTGGTGGCACCTCGACCCATGATGGACTTCTTAGTGTTTCTCTCAGGTTTCAAAATGATTATATAACACTTTGGTCCAAACAGTGCCAGCAAAATGCCAAAACTAGATGCTAAAATAGCAAACACCTCCACTACATCTGCATATTTGCCTGGAGAGCTGATATATGCTAACCTGACTCCGCCAGATGGGGCAGCAGAGAGTACACTGGGTTCCCCCCTTCTGCTCCCATCTGGGAACTCTCAGGCAGACTCGATGCCCGGCCACAAAACGGCCTGGCCAATCAGCAGCAGCTAGAGGCGGGATAGCTGCTGCTGATTGGCCAGGCCGTTTAGTCTTAAAGAATTGCAAATTGCCAAAAAATAGAAAAATATAGATGTTGAAGAAAGAAATATCTATAGGCCTACTAGCATATTTTCGCAATCATTTATCTTAAAACAATCTTTAGTACTGCTAAAAGGAGCAGTTCGTTCAAACATTATGTTAAGTTGAATTGCAATAATCAACAAAACATTTGTTTCATTGGCATCCTATTCATCTAGAATCGGCATGCTCATATACATGTCGTTTTTTAAACCATTTAGCCTTTTAATACACAATTGCTTAAAAATACCATACAGATGATCATGCTACACTTGATTGTGTGGATTTGCTGATGTTGCTCACCCGCTCTTGTTATACTGTTCACTAAACTGATGTATCTTTCATGTGTGTGGTCATGATGTTTTCGGTGGCTTGAATTAGTAAAACTCTTCCCACACTGACCACAACAGTTGAACAGGGAACAGTTTAAACTGACTACTAAAAGCTTTTCCTCACACATCACAAAGATTTGGGTTTCTCCCCAGTGTGAATTATGTGGTGGCGTGTGAGGTGTGCCTTATGAGAGAAGTGTTGTCCACACTGATCACATCCATAGGGTTTCTCTCCAGTGTGCATTTTCTGGTGTGTTTTAAGTCTGGACATTGTAGGGAAGCGTTTACCACACTGATCACAGCAGTGGCATTTTTGTTTAGCCAAGCTTCGTTGTTCATTCACCTCTGGTAGAACAGGGAAGCCAGAGTGATGATGCAACACTGGAAACAAAGACAATGGAAATACTGTTTAGAGGTACATACACGACTTTAAATTGTTTAATAATTTAAGGTAATGTACACAAAACACCCTAATTGCCCAGGGTTATTTAACCCATTAAATCATAGCGCCCAGCGATTTATAGTAGCGGAGCACTTTTACCGACGGACCGGATGTTATCCCGGATGTGGATGTAGCAGCTAAATGTAGCCAAAACACTCTAGAGCCGATCGACAACAACGGGAGGCATGATTAAATCTACCGCGACTAGTGACTGGACCGCGGTGGGCCGTCTAAGACATGATCTTTTCTTAGAATTTAGATCGCGAGTTATTAACGTTTTAAGATTTTCGGTCTCGTCGGCTAAACAGGGGGGGAACATTTTCGATGACGTCCCACTGTTACGCAACATCGAATGTTGCGCAACAGGCGCTCCTAGGCTGTGTAGCGATGAGATCAGTTTTGATATCAATAATCTTCGTCTTTTCGATAAAACTTCGTCCTGGGCGCTGGGTTTTACTAATTGAAAGGACGGTGAACTTTGTCCTGGGCGATCGGGGTGTTAACAATTTTACCAGACATTTATAATTTGATTATACAATTTCCCTCTTGTCCCTCCCTCCACAAATGTATGTATATGTAACCCACAGTGTTACGGGCCTCTCTACACACCCTTGGACTCTGCGTTGTGTTTGTAGTATTATGATCTGGGGTGTTGTGCGGAGAGAAGGGACACTGGACACAGCGGTTCTGGATTGTGGTTGAGACCGGTGCATTTATTTTGCTGATGTTCACAGGTTCTGCTGCTGGTAATGGCTGTGGTAGGTGATTCCACTTTTCACAAAGAAAGAAAAACACCTTAAATATATGTCCTAATACTAAATAACATCAACCACATAAAATACCCATTGGGTTTCAATAACCAGAATAATATAGAAAACCTGTAAAAACCTCTTGTTCACATTTCACAGTGAGGTCTATTTTCAGTGCTCACCAAACTGGCCAACACACACACAGTATTAAAGTACAAAAACATAGTGCATATTTCTCAGAATCACACTGAAACATAGTTAAGCATCTTAGCAAACACTCTGTGGCAACAAACCCACTGGATGGGCATATTTAACTCCAATATTTTATAAATTGTTCAGACAGTCATAAAAACGTGCTCACCTTTTCACAAAGAAAGAAAACACAATCAGAGATGGCGCCCGTGGCTGCCTAGGTGCCTAAACTACGGTGGCCAGGGAGGGACAAAAAGGTGAGTTGTTGAACCCACAGGTGAAAGAACTTCAGTCAACAGTGACACCTGCTGACCAAAAGGCCACTACCTTACATATACAACAGAATGTTATCGTCTCCTTTTAACACCCTGAGCGCACAGGACGAAGTTCTCCTCCTTTTCAATTAGTAACGCCGAGCGCTCAAGACGGAGATTGATCAAAAAGACGGAGATTATTGATATCAAAACCGAGGCTGGGAGTGTCTGTTGCGCAACATTCGATGTTGCAGTGGGACATCATCGAACATGTTCCCCCCCTCTTTAGCCGACGAGACCGAAAATCTTAAAACGTTAATAACTTTTGATCTAAATAATTCCGTCCAATTTTTTTTTTTTTGTGGCTTTCGCCTTTATTTTTTTTTTTTTATGGAGGGACAGACAGTAGGCTGACAGGAAATGGGGAGAGAGATGGGGGGGGAGACATGCAGTAAAGGCCGCCGGGATCGGGAGTCGAAACCGCGGCACACTGCCAGACTAGATTACCAGCCAAGGTGCCTGGACCGCTGAGCCACGGCCCAGGCCAATTCCGTATAATTCTAAGCAACGATTATGTGTTAGACGGCCCACCGCGGTCCCGTCGCTAGTCGCGGTAGAATTAATCATACCTCCCGTTGTTGTCGATAGCGAGGGTTTTGGCTACATCTAGCTACATTAATCAAACCCGAGATTCTGCGTGCGTGGCTCAAAATGCATACGGTTCATCAATAATATGATCTAATAAATAACATTACCCACACTGTACATAACTTGGTGTTCATATATTTGAACGTGTACAGACTAGTATTCTTAATGTATGACACACACACACACACACACACACACACACACACACACACACACACACACACACACTGGGGTAAAACAATGATGTAGAACCAAAACAAAGGTTTAAGGCCTGCTTGTCTGCATTCACAGGGGCAGTGAATAGGTGAATAGGTGACTGTAATGCACAACCTATTTATGTAAAGCGCTTTGGATAAAAGCACTTTATAAATGCACCATCCTACTATATTATGTGCCACGTCTTTGCGTATGTGCATATGTGTGTGTACAGTTGTAAAACTCGAGAACCGTTTGACCCACCGACTTCACATTCGACACGCGTTCCACACCCCCACAGGGAGTGCAGTGCCAAGTCGGTCGGACCCGCGGTTCTCCAGAACCATCACAAAAGGCTCTGGTCAGGCTCTGCCAGTGGGCCTAATGAGGCCAACTCCTTTCACCTGTGCAATTTCCAGCCTCTGCCTCAGCCAATTGAGGCTCAACCAATCAGGCTCTGCCAGTGGGCCGAATTGATTGCCAGGTACACTTTTCAGTTTGCAGTCTTCACACACAGGCACATACACAGATCTCCATGTGGGACACCGGCTGACAGTTAAAACGGGTGCTAAGACAATGTATATCATTAGGTTCCCAAGTTGCATCATTCCCAAGTAGGCCGGTGGCCGACAGCACGTACAGGTCTAGTTTATATAAATGCACCATTTGCCATAACACACGCCACGCCCCCCTTGATGATGACACGTTGCCGGGCACCATTAGCTCAGTGGCAAAGATTTCAGCACGAGAACCGGGTTTGAATCCAAGATACAACAGGACAGTTAAAGAGGAGCACATGTTTAACTAGCTGTATATAAAACGGTACATACCTATCCTGTACAACTTTACTACGGGTTGCAGCATTGCGTCAAAACAGTTCATGTCCCTGGTCCATCTCCCGCTGTTCCTCTGACCTTGCTAAATATCTTGTGGAGGCCATTTCTCGCGTGAGATCTCTTCCTGTGGTGCTCTGTGGAAATTACCAACAGAAAATAATGCTTAGTTATCATTCAGCAACTTGGATGATAACAGCATCCTGACATGCTGTGTCCATCACCACCAGAAATGGATGACACACTACACGCTACAAATAAGTTAAAACACCAAACAAACAATAAAATAATCAAGTCAAAACAGTACGCGTGGCACATGATCAGTAGGCTACACTGTGTGTGTGTGTGTGTGTGTGTGTGTGTGTGTGTGTGTGTGTGTGTGTGTGTGTGTGTGTGTGTGTGTGTGTGTTGCTGCCGTCCACTGCACGTGCTCACTGCGTGAGCACACAGGCTCGCTCGACTCGGCTCCAACCACACAAGCAACAACAGTCCCAGCAGTGGGCACCAATGGTTTTCCCAGCCGTCAGACTCCCTAGTACCCATTTTGTATTATTGCGACCACAGGTTGCATTTACTATGAATCTTGTATTTCCCGTCAGTGTGTCACACCAAGCAAGTCCCCAGGTCATTGTGACATCACGTGAGATCAGCCACCATATATGGTGCCCAGGTCATGGTGACATCACGTGACATCAGCCACCGGTGCCCAGGTCATCGTGACATCACGTGACATCATCAGGGATGGATATCCCTGATGATGTCAGTCATAGATGATGTCATGGTAAATGCAACCTGCTGTCGCATTTAAGCCCATATGGATATCCCTGATGCCATCAATATTGGCCAGCAACTCTACATCTGACCACAGACCTCAGATATCCATACATGGATCTCCATATATGGATATATGTCAGAACCTGTTCTGACATTCCATATGTTGATCCTTCCCCATCCATCCTTCCTCTTTGATGTCTCCATTTTCACTTATACCTGTCCATTCAAACTCTAGACGGGCCTGCCCCAAAGTTATTAGTGAAGCTGCACCGCATCTGGCGAAAACTAGAGCTCTCAACAGGCCCACCTGTCCATTCAAACTCTACACTAGCCTGCCCCAAAGTTATTAGTGCAGCCGCACCCGGCAGCCGGCGAAAACTAATGTCCCCACTACCACCCTTAGATCTCCATATACTGTATGGAGCTGACCTGTTCTGACATTCCATATGTTGATCTGGCCTCAAACTCAAAAAAGACATGATCCTTATATGGCCAATACAGAATTCATTCCATGTTGATCTGACCCCCCCATGCAAAAGCGCTAGCGCTCGCCCAGCAGTCTGGCGTCAACAGGGAGTGGAAAAAATGATACGACACCGTTCAAATGGCACTTTACCAGTACGCTTGCTAAAAAGGATTGCGGACATGAGCATAATCATAACTCTATGGACATAACACGCAGCGGGGTGAAATCAGCCCTCAACGGCTTCTGAGTGTAGTGGTGGTAGGCCTATCATGTAGAATCAAACGGCATACAAGCTGAACCACTTTGAGGTCTTATTATTAACAAGACAAACTGAATTAGTTGTTGTAATTAAGTCTGCTATTAATTACAGCTGTAACCAAGCCGGATTTGATGGTGTGTTGTGTGTGTGTGTGTGTGTGTGTGTGTAGAGATGCTGCGTTATTGCATTCCAAAACACAAATTATTAATAATGGACCCATTCATGGGTCTCTCAACTGCACCACTGTACTCAACACTGTACAGTAATACTATTAAATCCATGTTAAAACAAATATATAGTGAAAGTTTGCTGTAAAAAACTAATCAACAGACACAATAATTTTGCATGGCCGCATCCGACATCATCCTATGTTATAAAAAATAAAATCAACGTAGGAATCGTTGAAAACACGATAGTAGTTTGATAATCATAACACAGGGCGCCGCAATCCTGCTCAGCGTCAGCGAGACAGGCAGTGCTGATCACAGCCTCATAGTAAGTAAGTAAGTAAGTCAATTTTATTTATATAGCACCTTTCACAGAGAGGACTCACAAAGTGCTTTACATGCAATAAAATACAAGACAACGAAAACAAAGCAGATACAAAATTGCTGTACAATTCATCTCAAATAAATGACAATACAAGCAAGAAGTATAGAAATAAGTATAAGGAATAAGTATAGGAAAAATCAGAAAATTCAGGTTGAACCATTCACAAATGCTTGTTCAAAGAGGAACATTTTAAGGCTGTTTTTAAAAATGTCCACAGAGGGGGCAAGTCTCAGGGCTAGTGGAAGAGCATTCCAAAGAGGGGGCAAGTCTCAGGGCTAGTGGACGAGCATTCCAAAGTCTGGCCGCTACAGCCTGAAATGCTTTGTCACCTTTGCTTTTTAATTTCGTGGAGGGTGGGGCTAACATACCCTGTTCTCTTATTAGCCCCACCTTTAGAGAGAGAGTGCAGACACGGTCAGTTATCCATGCAGCCCCATGATTGAACAGTGAACGGAGATGTCGCAACTCTCTCATCTAAATGGCGCTGCCTCCGACAGTGATGTCAGACCAAAGATAGGTAACTTTGTTTTAGCATGACAAGCAGACCCGGTTGAATGGGAGACACACATTGGGTAACAAAATGCCGACATCCATGGTTGAATGGATGATGAGGTTCTTTATCTTTTACTGATTTCAGGACATACATGTAGTATACTGGCTTTTCAGACGTCATAGCAAATCAGGACGGCTATTGTATAAAACATAGCATAGTTAGAATGCATTGACCATCAGATGATCTTATAGTGGTTTTAACATTTAGACTTCAATTTAAACCAAAATTAATTCAATATATTTGAGGATGACACAGGTTAAAAGAAACCGTTAAAAATGTTAAAGGTTCCTTTTAACCTGTGTCATCCTCGATTATGTTTTTATATAAACCAGTAAGACGCCTTGAGGCAGGCCTGGCACCACGACGGGTCAAAAGGGGTACTTGACCCCTCAACCCGACCTCCTTGACGCCTTTTGGTAATAATGTCAATAAAATATAAAACTGCTGGATTGGTTTTCTAGTGATATTTGGCGGTGATATTCACTAGCAGCACTGGTTATAACAACTCGAAACATGCTGCTACAAACAAAAAAAAGTATTTTCCAGGCATGCAAGGAACATATAATGGCCATCTCCTATCTGGAAAGAACAGGGAATACGACATTCCTCAGCACGGGAATTTTAACACATGTTAATTCAGATCAACTATCACGCAACTGAATGCATGTGTCTGACATGATTGTCTGCCATTGGGGGGGAGGTGTGCTATTGATGCATTGGATCAGAGAGAATAAGCCTATCTCACAGAATTTCCCCGCCCCCCTTAATACGCCCCCTTTTGGGGTTAGTGGTAATAGCGTGACGTCACTCCATAGAAGCTACATGTTAACAGAGGTAATTTAAGAAGTCTACAACTTTTGTTTTCTCAAGGTAAGGTTTGTTCTATCTGTTCGAGCTGATTTACCATCTTGTTTGCTTCATAATAATATTGGTCTGTCACATTTTTACATTAGAAAATGTACTTAGATTCTCCAGAGAAAAAAACGTGTAAATGCTAATGTTAAAGACACCACTATTTACCGGAAGTGGGCGTGAAAAGCGGGCTGTGAGATAGGCCTATTGCAAAGTGGACTATTGTGGACACACTGAAGAATGTATTCTGAGCACAGACGCAGTTCACTTAATGTGGCCCGCAGGTTAATATCGGAATACTGTTATTGATTTCAGCTGTTACAATTCCAAACATGCAAACATGACCCGCTTTAATTACTTAGTCTATATTAGTAGCTTAATGACTAGTACTAGTCTTTTTTATGTCCAATGTATTTGCATTTAAGTTCATAATCATAAAGTTAACATAACATATGAATGTATTTGAAATTAAATTAAAAAATTCATAGTAAAAAAAAGCAGATCTACAAGCTCAAAATGCATCGCACTGTCGTTTTGAGCTTGAGTGTGTCCTAAGTGTACATGGTCTGATGAGGGCCCAGATAGGGCTGGGCCTTAATTTTCAGGCCAGTTAAGAACTCTACTAATAACTTTGGGGCGGGCCCGTCTAGAGTTTGAATGGACAGGTATCAGTCAAAAGGGAGACATCGAAGAGGAAGGACGGATGGGGAAGGATCAACATGTGGGATGTCACAACAACAGGTCAGCTCCATATATGGAGATCTAAGGGTTTGAGGTCAGATGTAGAGTTGCTGGTCGGCTCTATATATGCAGATCTAGGTGAAGATCCAGTCTTCTCTATCCAGGGCTTGATGAGGTCAGTGTCGTGATCTTCATATATGGAGACGGCCATATGTGACTAAATTTGATTGAGGGACTGCCATTGGATTTTTTTGAATTTTCGTTTTTTACAATTTACAATTTACAATTTAGGCATTTAGCAGACGCTCTTAATCCAGAGCGATTTACATTAAGCAATAACAAAAGCATGGCATACATCACATATATAAAAAGTAGTTATCATGAATCATGCGTAAACTAAGAACGTAACAGTGGAGTATCTATGTTAACTATACATACTATATAATATATTATACATGTGTACTATAAAGTGCTATGACTACATAAAGTGCAATTCCAGAGCTGTCTACGTAACAAGCTATAAGTCTGTTTAAAATACTATCTAAGTCTACATAATGTGCTATGTGAAAGCAGGGAATCATTGATGCATATAAAACGGCGAGAAAGGCCGTTTTATATGAATTAATGGAAATAATAAGAATCCATATTTACTAATGCTAATATAAAGGACTGTATTACTTCGATAGCAGAGCTGAAACTATAAAACTATAAAAATACTGTTGAAAGTAATCAGAGTACAAATAAATACTCAGCACCCATAATCTAGGTAGAGAGCCTTTAAAATGGTTATTAAACCTTTTAGATGATAAAGTTAAGAATTAGCTTTAACAGGAATATTTTAAGAGAAATGATCAATATCCAAATGTTACCTTAAGCAGGAAATACTCTTTAGAAAAATACCTTTAAATACCCAATAGAAAAGATGAGTCCACCAGGAAGAATGATTGTCCAGTCAGAGCATATATGGTTTTTGTCAATTCATTTTCAGTTCGGAGAACACAGGACAGATCCCACATACAGCCAAATTACAAAATGTCTCTCTCTGCCGTCTCCAAAATGGAGACGGTATATATATCATTTTAATCAAGATTTGAGAAGGCACAGAGAGCAACGTGTCAAATAACCAAAGGATGATTCACTGTCACTTCCTATCAAAACCAGGAAGCATAAGGCATGGGATATGTAGTTTCAGGGTGAATTTGAGTCCATAACTGGGTTCTAGTCAAGTTAGTTGGAGACGGGTTGTCTGCTACGGGACTGTACCAAGGCCGAATAACATGTTTTCCACAGAGAGGCAGACAATCGGGAAACAACCATTCTTTATCTTACTCGCTGACTAGGGGAGAATTAAAATCAGTAGGACACAGGGCATGAAAAATACATGGGGTCATTGGGAACATTTAAACAATTCCACAAAATAACTATATCTACCAACAATTAAATCTTAATAATTCAAAATTATCCATCAATCATAGCTTCAAATTTACATATTGGTTGTTCAGTTTGACCCACCAGTTTTGGAGATATGGCTGAAAGGTTCACTTCTGTGGACTCTAAGGCTCTCAGTCAAATCTGGTCACACATATATGGTAGTGTGATGTGTCAGTGCGATACGGTGTGATCTGACACATTAAACCTTTTTTTGATTTTTAATTTGATGCCATCATGGAGACCCTTAGATTTACATTATGGTTGTCAGTCCAGCCACTGTGGTTCCCACGACGCGACTCAGATTTGCAAATGAACCAAGTTGGCACAACATATGTGATCTCCATATGTATCTCACTGACACCAGATCAATAGTTTAACTTGTGTCACTTGGAACTGATCAATCAGAAATGGAGTCGATTTTTTATTCTTCTCTTTGTATAAACCAATGTGTACATTTTATGTATTTTAAATACACAAAATACATATTTTTACTACTAGTACAGGAAATCTATGGAAAATACAGGATCAACCTCTAACTAATTGCAAAAAAAACGAACTCAGCTGATTTTGCATCTTCAATATATCCTGAATAACAGAAAAAAAGTTGCCTGGAATTGTCTGAGGGGAAAGTGTTGAAAATAGCCTGTACAGTGTGGCCACCATTGACATCCTATTATAAGGTGATATTTTCTAAATGTCCTTATGCTTTAAGTAGCATGTGACATATCAAACTAGGGGGTTTTCATGATGCTGAATCCATTCCAAGCATTAGTTTTGCATAAAAACACTCATTGGGCTAAATTTGGCCATAGCAACTTGCCCAAATGTGCTGACCTCATTACATTTTGGCAAGTTGCTATGGCCAAATTTAGCCCAATGAGTGTTTTTATGCAAAACTAATGCTTGGAATGGCTTCAGCATCATGACAACAACCTAGTTTGATATGTCACATGCTACTTAAAGCATAAGGACATTTTGAAAATATTGCCTTATAATAGGATGTCAATGGTGGCCATACTGTACAGGCCATTTTCAACACTTTCCCCTCAGACAATTCCAGGCAACTTTCTTTCTGTTATTCAGGATATATTGAAGATGCAAAATCAGTTGAGTTTGGTTTTTTTGCAATTAGTTAGAGGTCAAATTACATTATTACTGGACTATACCACCACGTCTCAGCCAGAACAAGGCAGGTCCAGTGCATCACAGGAGCGGGATTGTGTTAGAGTTCTCAATCTCTGCCCGAACCCGGCCCGGCCCGACCCGGCCCGACATTTTCGGGTAGGGCCGGGCCCAAAATGCACGATAATTAGTCGGGCCGGGCCGAGCCTCGGGCTTTGTGATTTTCCGTGATTTCTCTTTTTTTTTATTTTTTATTATAACAAAAATAACAATTCTGTTGTTTGTGTAATGTATTTATTTAATATGAAGAGGGCTGAGCTGGTGAATGTTGGCGATTAACTTTTACAGTTTAGGCTATTATACTATATGTGACTGAAGGAGGAGGAGGCGATGATCAGCAGCAGGCAGCAGCGCACCAAAGTGACAGAATAGAACGGTGGTTGTTGAACTTGCTACCGCTGGCTGGCCTCTGGTTTGCCAACCAAATGAGCTGCTTACTGCTCAGCATCAACTATATAACTTAAGTTAACTTGCCATATGCTTAAATGTTTTATAAGACCATCGATTCATCCGCAATAGCTCGTTTTGGAAACGTCGGGGCTTAACGAGACACTGCTGTCTCGTTGAACCCAGCTGGGTGAATAAGCTAAATTAGGCTACCTAATCAACGTCACCACGGTAAATGCTCCATATAACTATGAAAGCGCCTGCATACACGTAATATAGTTACATGATGACCAAGCAATGTTACAGTCGTATCGCAGCGCGCTGTAGCCTACAGCTATTTAATTTCCCCATCGTAGCGCAGCGCGCCTGTTGTGTGCCCACTGCCCAAAATAAAAGATCTGCAAGCTGTCGACAGACTCGACACGCCATCGAGCGGCATGTTGATGGTTTGTATGTCTGTTATTTTGGTTAGGCAACGCACATTACGCGTGGTATGTGGGTTTGAGAGGCAATGATTAATGTAAACTATACAGTAACCTAGTAGATTATAGCCAAATTGACAATTGTCATAATATTGTATAGCTCTGTTCGGGACTGTTGCACAACGGTGAACGATGAAAAGGTTGCACTTTGTTAACGGGACAGTAGCCTATTGGACATAATTAACTGCGTCACTTCAGAGGATCGCTGCTACTTTGATTCAGAAGATGTTTACTCACCCCTGGAAATTGCTGGAAACCATTAGAATGTTGAAAATGGAACATTATCAGCCAATTAACGTGAGTTACATAAATCCTTTATTTCGGCGACTAGACTATTAGTGCGTTCTCTGACACGGTTGTCTCAATAATCCACGGCGCCGTGGCCATATAGTGGCATTTTTCTTTTTCCTTTTTTTTTCTCCACTCGGGTTTTTTCGGGTTTTCGGGCCTGACATTATGGTAATTGTTAGGGTCGGGCCGGGCCTCGGGCCGACCCAGTTAGGGTAGGGTAGGGCCGGGCCTTAATTTTCAGGCCCGATGAGAACTCTAGATTGTGTACAGCAGCGAAGGAGGACACTGGAGCAGAGAGTCAAAATACAAGATCTGAAAGTGTCCGTCCCAGCCAAATACAAATGAGAAAATACGAAAAAGTATTTGAAATACAAATTTCAAATACATGCATTAATAAATATACAATATTGACCATCTCTGGTGGTGGTAATTACCACTGTGCCACCCGAGCTCGTGCACACACACATGCACGCACGCATGCACACACACACACCTGACGGTTGCTTTTTCCTTGAAAACACAATGACAAGTATATTACTACTGTATACAGTATTCATAAGCTACTTGTAAGTTGACACAGTTTAACGGAAACCCTGGTAAAACCAATGCATACAGTATTCATCTGTTTTATGAGGAAATATTTATTGAAAACACAAATGTACATTTGTATGGTACAAATTCAGTTCGACTCTGCTATCCTCATGTGCTGTTCAAAAGACAAAATCAATACAACAATAATGGATTTAGATAAAGTCAAACAGGCTTAGCCTGGCTAATACAGGCTCTGACCCAAAATAATAATACATGCATCCATCTAAAAAACACACAAAACAAAAGTTACCAAGTTCACCAAGTCCTTCAAGTGAGTAACTTCTACTTAACCACAATTTATTTGTGTCTGAAATTTGATCATGAAATAAAAAGCGAAATGAATGAACTTGTGACTTGTATTGTCAGTGTAGCCATGGGTTTAGTGCTCTGGGGGTTCAATCAATTCAAGGCCAAACATTAGGGCTAAATGCTCTCCGACGACTCTGAAAAACATATACTTCAGCCCCATGCCAGCTGAAATGTATTTACAGGTGGTGAGAAAAGTTAAAATCAGAACTCTTACACAAGCCAGGCGTTAAGCTAACCCACTTTGACACACACTTACCTTTTGTGTGCGAAGGTTTAGCTAATATCCACAAACAAGTTATTTTAAACCAATGTAGACAATATCCGACAATGTGACAAGATGCCCATATCCAGACTGAGATCTACCTACTGTACGTAAACCTTTGGGTAGACAGTGGAGCTATAATTGCAAACGCAGTGAGCACTAACTATGAGACCTAGCAGAACATGTCTGTCTGTCTGTCTGTCTGTCTGTCTGTCTGTCTGTCTGTGTGTGTGTGTGTGTGTGTGTGTGTGTGTGTGTGTGTGTGTGTGTGTGTGTGTGTGTGTGTGTGTGTGTGTGTGTGTGTGTGTGTCACGCTAATGTGAGATACATGATTATATTGGGATTTTGAAGTACATGATTAATACAGGAAACGGGAATACCCCCATCATATTATTTCATTTGATTGTTCCAATACATGATTGTGTTTCATTTTAATTAGTTGGTTACATTATACTGTGAACTGTGGTTGAGACATTTTGCATGATTATACATTTACTGAAGCTGTGAAACAGTATCATTCCTGGTTTGCACTACAATGAATGAGTGATGCTCATTTTTGAACAGGCAATCGTTTGGGCAGCTAACACTCTGTGCAAGGCACTACTTGGACAGCAGGGGTCCTGATCAGTTAGGACCCTTAAAAGCCAAATTCCAATACCCAAAATCTCGGCCACTCGCTCACTCAACAACGTGAGCAGTGTTGCTTATAGAGGGTATGCGTGTGACATCATCATCAAACCAGGAAGTTATGCAGGAACGCCTACTGAGTGGCAAAAACAACTTTCTGGCCTTGACAGCCCATACATCCACACAGAAAAGTCTTATCTGATTGCATTAAACAACATTAAACAATGTTAAACTCACTTTGCCTGTTGCTTTGCCACTCGATGTGCCATTCACTTTAAGCATGCGCATACTCTCTATTGTGTGCCTTTGTCTGTGTGTTTACAGGTGAGAAACGATGAGATAAAGTGTAGAAATGTGATAGTGAACATGAGTTAAATGAATGTATAAACAGAGAAGAGTATCTGTGAAGCAAATGTGTGTGTGGAATGCACATGAGTTGTCATTAGAAATGCTTACTTTAATATAGGCTACTGAACATGACGTTTTGGGTTGGGTTAAGAAGCTCATCTGTAGCCTGGAATGAATGAGATGTGGATGTGTGTTGTGTAAGATGATTTAATTATGGTACCCAGAGTAATGTAATGCAGCTGATATAGTCCGTTTTTGAGAGTTATTTAAATAATACTGTGAGAGTTTACTGAAGACACATATTTTGTTTACAAGGTGAAAACGTTTTGCTATTGAGATAGTAATGTGATTTTATGTATTTGATAATTGTGAGTATTTTGCATACAAGATAAGTCATTTTGTGGTTTCTATATACTGTAGAGTATTACTGCTATTTCATGTAGGCTATACCAACTGAATGCACCTTATTGACTGTGATATTTGTGATATGATACTGATCAGTTAGGACCAGAGTTTGCAACAACGTGAGCAGTGTTGCTTATTGTGTGCCTTTGTCTGTGTGTTTACAGATAAATAAATCCCTTTAATTCCTGCACACTGGAAAATCATCATTTCAATCCAAGTGTGTAACACTAACACCACCTGCCCGCCACCAGAGGGCGCAGCTGTATCACACACAAAAAACACACGCACACACACACACACATACACACACTAAAAAAGAGAACGTAATTTATTCTAATTGTTATTGCAATTTACAAGCTGCGTTCGCTTCCCGCGTTCGCGCATCTTACTTGTAGTAAATACTATGATAGTATTTTTGATAACAACCACAACCAAATTCTAAGAAGGTAGGTGCCACAATATTCTGCATATCTCTTATAGTATCTGTCCTGTACCAAAATGTTGTGAATTTGAGTATGAGTACAGACCATACAGGAAAAGATTAATTCTAGATAAAAAATTAAATAAGATAGCATGAAATACCAGATCAAATGTGAAGCACTTTGAATTCTACAATAACACTTTTGGGTCAATATATTGTACACTCCAGACTGTATTGTGTAGAACTCCAATGGTGGCTCCACCAGCAGGGGAACAGAACACCTTCGTTCGGAGTCATTTGGACATTGGTCTCGCTCTTCCTGGCTTCTCTCCTGCTAAGAATATGTACGGCATTCACTGATGTCAGCAAGAAATACAATCTGCTATTGGCCAGCAGTCTCTGCTAGGACCCAGCAGGAGTTTTCCAACATTACCTAAGACAAATGTGAATGTATATTTAGCAGCAGTAATTACCCCCTGATCTTCTCTGAGCTGAATTAGTGTCTGAGGGAGACCTGACCTCTGACCCTGGCATAGAGGAACTGGTGAGCAGTTGAACTTTGGCCCTCAGGATTGCACTTGAGTGTGCTGAAATTGTGAATGAGTTTTTCAGCGATATGCTGTAATGCTTTGCACATCGTGTATAGGAAGGAACATGAATCATGTGTGGAAATGACTAATGTTCATTGTAGACAACTTTATTCTCATGCATATATCATGTTTATCTTAAATTGTATTGAGCTGCATTTTGCATCCTGCTGCAATATTGTAAGGGTAGGGTCTTTTTGTTGGATATTATAGTGCCACTGTACTTTTGCACGCGCACTCACACACACACACACGCACACGCTCACACACACACACACACACACACATAGATCAGTTATCAGACGATAACGGTGCGATGCACTGAGCCCACCTGTCATCCGGAACAGGGTGGCTTTGCGATAGTTGGCGGTGTGTCTGTACTTGAGGAGGTGCAGATGAGGAGGCATGGCGTGGATGAAGAAGCCCGGCTTGGCGAAGGACTCTAGCGAGTCGAAGCCTGTGATCCACGTGTCCCTGTGGAGGATGAAGGTGGCGCCGTCCCAGAATGCCTTGCTCTCCTCCCACTTGGCCAACCTCAACTGGCCTCCAGAGTCAGAGGACAGGAAGTAGTTGGGTCTGTGGGCAGCCTCGAAGGAGACCAGTGAAGTGTCTGGCGAGGATGGACACAAATGAACACATGAACCCCTAAAATGTCTCTTGAAACAGACTTTGTGGATAGCCTTCCCTATGCTCTGCATGGCATATAAAAAGGTAGACTGTGTGGTCTTGCTCAGGGACACTAAGACAAATCGTGTATACTGATTGGGCAAGACCAAAAAAAAAACGGGAACCTTCTGATTACCAGATCAGCTACTCTACTAATCACTAAGCTACAGCCGCCCCAAGCATAGACTGAAATATTATTTTTGTTAAGATCAGACATTTCTGCATCAACAAGATACAGTTTTACAGAGGAGACCGGCAGGGAGGAGAGAGTAGAGAGTTGGGATGACATGCTTTGGACCGTTTTTTGATAATGGTATACTGTTAGTATGTGTCCTATTCCTTTCTGCAGTGACATGGTCCAGTCTGCTGAGTTGCAAACAGGCTCCAACCTAGAGGAGTATATGGACTAGATGAAAGTAATAATTAATTTAGTCCCAACTCCTTTGGGGTATTCTTTTTTTTGTTACTGTACATTTGCACATACATGAAATGTGTCCCTTTGTTTTTACCCATCATCCTAACTATTAGGAGCAGTGGGCACATGTGAAAGACAGGCCGGAGAATACTTTCCCTTTAATGCTGAAACGGTTAAGCAACAGGCCTTGGAGGCAACAGTCAAGTCCAATAACAACACTATTCTTAAAGTAAGCTTGCAATCTTGCCATGGTAAGGAGCTGCTACTACAGCTCATAGCTCAGGTTGCTGTATTAGCATTCAGTAAACTGATCCCTGGGCCTGTATGCCACTGGAAGTCAACAGGACTCCATGTCTTCAGCATCAGTGTTTTCATTGGGAAACAACTCATTCCAAACACTTTTCCATGGCAGGGGAAACGGTGGAAGAGGAGAACTCCGGCTGGCTCACGTTCAGTCAGCGTCTGCAGGCCAGGGCCAGAGGAAACAAGTGTTGTTGTCTGAAACCTCTGATTCACAGATTAGGTTGGAAAGGGATAGCTGGCTACCGGGGCAAGTGGGCGATGGGAGGGAACTACTGTGAATGATGTGAAGAGGAGGACTGATAGATATGAGATGGAATATCTGGGACAGAAGGGCAGGACAGAGTGTGGATAAAAATCACTTAAAAAACTTTTAACCACTTTCAAACTGCTGTAAGCGTACTTTGCCAAGAACCTGAGTTGTGATTTCATACTGTAGGTGAGCTATTAATGCTGTTTTTTGTTTTGTTTCTTCATTTCTTTTTAAACATAAATAGGGATTTGTGGTGTCTAATTAAATGCTCATATCCTGTAGCATCTAAAAGGTTCCATTATACAGTACATAGGGAACCAATAGGTTCAATGACAAGGCTTCTTTCTAAGGAACCAGATAAAATGTGTGGGTGGGTGTATTTTCCAGTGTGTTCACCTCACCATGTGGCCGGGCTGGGCTGAGTGCCGGAGTTATCATAAAGTGGGACAGGGTGGAATCTGCAACGGTGTCTTCCCTCTGGAGAAGTACGGCCCCACTGGAGAGGTTCGCTGACAGCAGCCTGGTGGGCTCTTTGTAGGCCAGCAGCCTGTAGGGTCCTTTCCCTAGAACTACAAACACCAGTGTTCTGTAGGTCAAGGGTTCCAAAACCCCCCAAAAATAATCATATTTGAACTGGAGAACCCGCACCCTGACAAACACTTGATATTGTAGGAGTTGAGGCACTAGGTAGCCCTGGAAATGTTTTTCTCATGACGCCTTGCAATTGTAGATCAGCTATTTTCACAATGTTTGCCTCTTACTTATGTAACATTTGTCCAAAAAAAAGTCATTAAATTGCGAGGACTTTATAAATGTGCAGATACCCTGTATGTTGGTTTGTTAACTGTTGAGTGAGAAAACAAAGTTGCACATTAAGCTAATCATCTGGGGACGACCCCAATAAATATATAAACCTACGTTTAACGTTTGAACTTATGTATGTTATGTAATAAGGTAGGAGCTGCCTGCTCCAAACACCATGAAAAACACTGCTTGTATGATCAATGTATTCTTAAAATTGTATTTAGCATTTGGCAATCAATCTATGAATTTAATTGACTAATCAAATAAGTTTTTATCAAATGTATTTTCATGCGTTTTCAAAATACGGATTGTATCTCAAATACATTTATCAGAAAAATTGTATTTGTATTTTTCATTTTATTTTTTTATTTGGAGCACCAACAGTACACAACATCGGTTCTTGAGATATGCAAAGGACACACAGAGATGTTGGGTAACTGTTTCCTGGAATGGTTTCAGGCATGTCTTCTGACACCTCATCTTTCTAAGACCACACTGTGTGACTGAGGAGGCCACATAACGACCTGAGGCACGCAGGGCACAGAGTGACGCACCGCAGGGCCTCTGGCAGGACTGTCATTGTCATAATGGGCATAAGGGGTGCCCCGCTCACTCATGTCATCATTAGATGCCAGTGTAGCTTGTGCCAACCTCAAAGCGCCACTGAAACGTGATCCTGGGGCTCAGTGTGTTCCGTGAGGAAGTATTTTTTTTATGTGAACATGACAGTAGAAATAGAGTACAGTATGTGTCTGACAACTGAGCTTGACTTGATGAAAGTGAAGATGAAGTGAGATTCTGCCCTGACGTGAAAGCTCTCGTTACTTAAAAGAAATCACACCTGTGGGAACTGAGTGGTGCAACTCCCCCCCCCCCCCCCCCCCCCCCTCTCTCTCTCATTAGCAGGCAACAGTGCAGCACTATCTCTCTCTCTCTGTTTCTGGCACAACAGCGCCACTTTTGCCCCTACTGCTACTCATAGTCACATAGTCACATAGGTTAACACGGACATTGCTGTTCCTTGGAGTGGTTGCACCACTCAATTATGACCGAAACCTGCATGGCTAGATGATGTTGACATTCATACAGTATGTGGAAATTAGAAAAGGCATTTCCTGCCACCAAACATGAAATGCTACAGTGTCAATCCAATAGTTGTTTCTGTAATAGTAAAATGTTTTAGGTTTATCAAGAAGTACAAGTATAAGATTAGGATAATAGCTAGATCTGTGTATGATGATAGGGTTGAAGACAGTAGTTTGAGTTAGTGTAACAACTATACACAACTGACTCACTCACTGACTGATTAATGGAATACTTTATTAACACAAATCACAATTATTAACAGTACAGGTAGTCAAAGGTTATGCTAAAAGGACTTTGTTCTTAATTCATCAGTAATTGAATACATAGTGTACAATACAAATACAATACAAAACATTGGAATAAAGCTCAGTAGAATCATAAGGTATCCTATATTTACAGAGAACGAAGGGGTGGGGGCAGGGGGGAAGAGGAGTCTACTATCAAGATATTAAAGGAGTTAAACTATGTTCACTTGTAGTTGTATTTTGAGGACAGGAATTATTTTAGGTTAGTTTTGAGTTTGGGTAGGGAGTCGAGAACCTTTAATGTCTGTAAATACCTTCTGTGGTCTGCATTGGTTTTGTTGTGAGGGTTAGGATGGCAGGAATCATTTTGAAGTGAAACACAGAGGCTTACCTTCTTAATCCTGTCGCAACAGCTGCAGCCTCCACTTCTCCCCATACCAGCACACACCAAGCCTAACTGAGTCCTTTACCCTCCACTTCTCCCCATACCAGCACACACCAAGCCTAACTGAGTCCTTTACCCTCCACTTCTCCCCATACCAGCACACACCAAGCCTGACTGAGTCCTTTACCCTCATCTCTTGCTATGATATTCATCAACACTTTAACTTTAACTGCATGGCCTTCGTTTCAGACAATTCAAACTTTCAAAGTATTACCACTCGCACTTTTTCCTTTCAATCAGTGTAAGTGGAACGCACGCACGCACGCACGCACGCACCCACGCACGCACGCACGCACGCACGCACGCACGCACGCACGCACGCACGCACGCACGCACGCACACACACACACACACACACACACACACCACACATGAGGAACAATGGTTCAAACTGGTTTCACAGCCTAAAGAAGAGTTTTTATCCGAACATCCTCAGATTGTACAACAACAGCTCCATTGAAAGCGTCCTGTCAGGCTGTGTTACAGCCTGGTATGGAAAGTAAACTGCACTGTCCACGCTCCAGGAACTGTACAAGAAGAGGTCCGTAGTCAAAGCTCAGTGCCACCCCGGCCACAAACCCCTACAACGACCACGGCCAGGCAGAGTAGCCTACCGTAGTATCAAGGGCCAGATCGACCACCAGGTTTCTGAACAGATTCCACCCGGCTATGGGCTATGGACCCCATGCAGCTGTCGCCCCGGTGTCAGACAGTGTTGTTTTCGTCGACTAATACTATGATGAAAAATGTTCGTCGACTACCTTTTTTCACTGACAAAAGACTACATAAAAACTAAATAAAAACTAAGCCATGATGACTAAAACTATGACTAAATATACTGTTGATTTTGTCAACAAATAAAAACTAAACTAAAATGTTAGGAAGGGACTATAGTGGACAAGAGATCCAATATAAGTCATTTTACAATTGGTTGCATGCTGAAAATAGCCGATCTACAAGCTCACAACGTGCCGCGCTGTGACGCGTTGTGAGCTTGTAGATCAGATATTTTCAAGTGTAAAAACAGCCATTACGACGGCATCAAGGCCCGCGAAAATACATTTTAGTCGACTAAATCAACTGTAGACTTAGTCGACTAAAATCTTATGATATTTAGTTGACTAAAACTAGACATTCACTAAAACTTTCCAGGTGACTAAAATGTGACTGAAACTAATGAAAACTATTCAAGAGACAATATATGACTGAGACTGAAATAGAAATGTGCCGCCAAAAACAACACCGGTGTCAGATCCATTTGATAAAAAATATATAATACTTTAATAATATATAAGACTTTTGCTTTCCTCATGGACCTACCTGTGGATTGTACCATGCAGACTAGTTTTACAGACTAGTAAAGCAACCTTTTATGCGTTACTTATAACTCTGCTCATGAAGAGCATATACCCGTTGCTCGTTACCCGTTGCTCATGCACCTTATTTCTAAACCTCATGTACTTGATGTTTGGATGGATATGCTGCATAAATATGTATGATACCTTGTTGTCTCTTCACGCACGCACGCACGCACGCACGCACGCACGCACGCACGCACGCACGCACGCACGCACGCACGCACGCACGCACGCACGCACGCACGCACGCACGCACGCACGCACGCACGCACAAACAAACACACACACACCTGTGATTGAGGGAGGGAAGCCAGGCGAGGCGGGGAGGGTGATTTTTGTCACTGCGCCAGGGACTCCAACAGGCGGGGGCGGTGTCGGTCAGTGGGGGGTGTTGGGCAGGAGGTGCTATGTCCTCCCAGTGGGGGCTTCTCACTGGCAGGTGAACCAGTAGGGTACAATACTGTGTATATAGGTCAGTGACAACTGACAAAATAGGGTTGGTAAGATGACAAATGTAAAAACATTTTAAAATCTTATTTTAAAGGCAGGCTTGTTAGAATGTACATTTTATTGGCAGGCTTGTTAAAATGTACATTTTATTTTGTACTCTATTTTTCTGAAACCTTCACATTCTTATTCAAATATGTAAAACAAATATGATGATAATGATGTTACATGTATAGCATATTAATGAGCCACAGAGGTAGCATCCGGCTTCAGGTTGCACCAGGTGTCAGGGTTGTCATTTGAAAAGACATTTGCTCCATGATTGTTGCAATGGAAAAGAAAGTATTGAAGTTGTACCCACAATTCAAGTGACTTGAAAGTGTTCTCATTTAAAATGTACTTTATTTTAAAATATCAAATCATTTATTAGCATTATCTTTAGATATATTTATTTGACCGTTTTTGTTACATTGAGCTGACATAATGCTGAGAAAACCTTTGTTTTCTAAATAATCTTTGGCCTGCCCTGATTATTTCTTTCAGGGTCCAGCAACAACAATTGCCCGCACGCACGCACGCACGCACGCACGCACGCACGCACGCACGCACGCACGCACACTTGCTCCATGTCAGTTAACAGGTGTAGCGGGTCTGTCTGTGGAGAAGGGGTGCATTGTGCTGACTATAGTGGTCACCAACTGTGATGTGATTTACAGCTTCCCATTGCTTGTCGTTCAGGTGTTGACCCCTAGATATACTGTAATGGCCGTGACTAACAGAGGTAGGTATAGTTAATTGTGATGGGCTGAATTTTAGTTTGGGCACAGAGTAGACCGAGAGGCAACAATATGCTGTATCTGTTTATTTAGGTGGAATCTCCCCTTGAATTGAATCTCCCCTTTGAAAAAGGGGTAGAATGAGTTGTATCCTGTTTTGGTGAGAGCAGTGTGCAAAACTGGTTTTAGTCACTCAGCTATAAGTGAAACGTGAATCTAGTGCTTCTAGACTTTAATAACACATTACCGGATATTTGCTCTCACCATGCTAAATTTAGATAGAGCTGTTGGTGGTGTCATTGCATTCTTATCATTCACACTCAGCACTGAGATTTCCAGGCCGGGACAGATGGATTACTACAGTAGGCCTCTATGGTATCAAGCTTTTTATAACCTGGCGAGGGAGGTGGGCACCCATGTGCTTAAATATCATCCATGTGTACACTCACTGTTGTGCATTCTTGTTTGTATTTGTCAGTGGTGGAAAAAGTAGGCTACTCAATTGTTTTACTTAAGTAAAAGTACCAATACTGCAATTTAGAACTACTTCGTTACAAATAAAAGTACGTAATTGAAAATGTACTTGAGTAAAAGTGCAAAAGTCAAAATGTACTTAAAGTACTAAAAGTAAAAGTATTCATATTGCAGAATGTCACATTTCACAAGTTCAAAATGTGTACAAAATCTATTGAAAATAGCACATTTTGAAATGGCCAAAATGTATAGGGTTGAAGTGGTTAATGTATGTTTTCTAATCAAAATTTTAATCTCCAAAGTAACTAGTAACTAAAGTTTTCAAATAATTGTAGTGGAGTAAAAGTAAAAAAAATTGGCTCTGAGATGTAGTGGAGTAGTAGTAAAAGTGTTGGAAATTGGAAATACTCAAGTAAAGTACAAATACCTCTCAAAGTTGTACTTAAGTACAGTACTTAAGTAAAAGTACTTAGTTACTTTACACCACTGGTATTTGTTATGGTGCTGTGGTTGTTATGATCATTATCGAATATTGATCAAAATATGGTATTTTCTGTATTTTAAAACACAGAAAATACGGATTTCAAGTACATGAATTTCAAATACTGCCCATCTCTGCATGGTACTAGGCCAATGCTCGTTGGAAACGTATTCTGACATAAGGTTTCTATCTCTACAGGCTTTGAATCAGAATCATCTACATTTTGGTCAAGTGCTGGCATTGAACAAGCCAGGACGCACCCCAGCAGTCACCACTCCAAGGTGATTTGGGGCACAACAGGGCCACTCATTAGTGCCTTGTTGTTTTTTCTGTTTCATTCCCTCCTCCCCCTTTACCTAACAAGAGGAAGCCTTGAGAATAGATTAATGCCTGGCTTCTGTCCACACTCCCACACATCAAGCGCTCTCACAGCCCCCCCTGGGAGGGGGTGGGGGTGGGGGGGTCTTAGGTTAAGTCAATTCTAATGGCTAAAACATAGAACCTGCTTTCCCTATTTGCTCCTGTCTGTAATAAAACCATTATGACACTTCCTGACTGGGGACAAATGTCATGTCCATTCTCTCTCTCTCTCTCTCTCTCTCTCTCTCTCTCTCTCTCTCTCTCTCTCTCTCTCGGACGCTCTCTCTCTCCCTCCCTCCAATTTTACATTTGCAATTTGCATTGCCAAAGCAAGTGTGAAGAATAACAATAAAAAGTTAAGAAATCCACGTACAATGAAAATGTACGCCTATATATAGAATAGATTAGTCGATCAGCTCGGGGCAGATGATGCAGGTGAATGATTGACAGCTTTATGGTGGTTGTATTCCATTGGACATCCTTTTCCTGTCACAAGCAAGCCCACACATCTTGCTGCTGTGATTGCACGCTGCTGTAGGCCTACTTCACCCAGCAGATATCCTTGTCATGTTTGTATAATATTTATAGTCTATGGGGACATACTGTATGTGCATCTGATGTCTTGGTACAGTTGGCAGGTAGCAGGAAACTGTAGCTCAGTTTTGTGTGTATAGTGGTGGGTGCACAGTGACCCCCTTTCCACCGGTTGGTTCCCAATGGGAACCGGTTCAGTTCTTTTTGGTTCTTAGTCCATGAGCCACAGAGCTCCAAAATTGGTGGGAAAAACTAGACCTATATTAAATTGTTTATAGGATCAATACAAGTAAATTAATACATGATAATCCTTCCACAGTAGTAGCTTTTTCATATTTTCTATTATTTTGCATATTTTCCTACATAATGCCTCATTTGCATATTTACAAATGTAAAATTTGTAAAACAATAAATCATTGTCTTCGTGTAAGTAATCAACTGGGGAAGTTTTTCATGGTGATAAGAATCTAATATAGGTATAGTTTTGCCCACTCAATTCATAATTAACGTTCCAATTTTGGAGCTCTGGCTCATGGACTAAGAACCAAAAAGAACTGAACCGGTTCCCTTTGGGAACCAACCGGTGGAAAAGGGGCCAGTTTGTCTTCTCTCTGGACTCGCGTCGGTAGCTATAGGTCTGCCCTCACAGCATTCTAGCCATTGTGTACTCTCTGTTTAAGGCCAAATAGAATTCTAACTTCCTCTGGTTTCTGGTTGATTCTTTCCAGTGTGTCAGGTCAGGTGGTTTTTTAATACAAATGATAAGAAAACACGTTTTTGTTTTCTTATAATTTGGTGAAGTTTGTGGTGTTTCTTCCTGATGGCTGGGTATGCTTGTGTTAGTGAGCAGATTCCCTAGAACCAGTAGGTGACAGTAACTGTAGGCGACGGCTTTTGTTATGGATCTTCCAATCACACTCACCCCCCAAATGGACCTTACCTGTCAATCTTTACACTCTCTGTGTTGTATTAACTTACAGAGTTGAATTAACACTCATGATTATGAGTGCTAATGTAACTCAGAGAGTGTAAAATACGACCCGTGAGGACTTTAATGTGGTAGGCCTGTTGTTGCTAGCTGTTGGTGCAAGTTTGATCTGAGGATGTTTTTCCGTAATTAGCCAAGGGATGCCATATCCACAAAGCCCCGGTTCGAACAGACTGTAACAAAAGGAGAGGCCAAATGAAAGTAGCAGCAGCGTTGACATGTTTGATGAAAATGCCACCATGTCAGGAAGAAGGAGGCTTGGGAAGAAGGGACGAGGTGTTTCAGAAAGGTCAAGTCAAATGGAGAGAATGTAACAGGGGAATAATAACAAAATAACAGTCACCTTTTCACCAACTACAATAAATCCACATTCATTTGAACCTTGAGTCTTGTTATTTTTGTCAATTTACGGCACACGCACGCACGCGCACACACACACACACACACACACACACACACACACACACACACACACACACACACACACACACACACACACACACACACAATGGAAATAAGCTCTTAAGCTTTATTGTGTCTAATCCTTTTCGACAATAAAATCATCAATCAATTTAATCAGTTATCAGTTATCTTATCTTATGTTGTCTTGTTTCTTGTCAGGATAACATGTGTATAAGATAAGATGGCCATGTTATGCGCATGTCTGACTCTCGTCTCCCAAAACAAGTCCTTTATTCACAGCTTGTTAAAGGGAAATGGGCCCCTGCGGGCAAAATATGAGGTACATGGATTTAGAGGACGATTCTATAAAAGTTGTCTAAATCATGACAGTTTTCTGAAAAACCTATGTTTCTATGTCAGTCGTCATTTTCATGTCAAGGACCCCCAAGATTATATGTAATTGGCCGCCGACCCCCATCTGAAAATATGTTGTTCCAGGGACCCACCCCAGAAGCAAAGATTTGAGTTAAAAACGTTTGCTGTGAAAGAATATATATTCAAAGATTTGCGCCACATTTTCACGATTTTTCAAAAATAGCAGAGCTACATGCCGTGCTATGAGCTTGTAGATCTGCTATTTTTCAATAGATAAAGTACAACATAATGCATGAAACACCAAAAGGGGTTCCTGCCCAGAATGGGTTAAAACAAACCTAAAGAAGTGCCACAGAGACCTAAAAGCTTGGGAAGACATGGCAAAAGACAGGACGACCCGGAGAAACCTTGTCCGTGCACGCACGGTGCTGCTCTGTCCAACGATGACCTCCGACCTCCGCCATGCTGCACAAGACAAGCACAGACTCAGAAAGCATGCAACAAAATCTGAAGCGATTTCTCTGTCCTAGACGGTCGGCGTTGCACCACTCAGTTCACACAGGTGTGATTTTATATCTTTAGAACAGTCTGGGTGTGACTGTCTTGGGCCTACACAGTCAAATCCACTGACTGCTTACCGGGTCGGGGGGGCGGCGGTGGCTCAGTGGTAGAGTGGCTGGATGGAAACCGCAAGGTTGCCAGCTCGAACCCAGGCTCCCCCAGAGTTAGTGTCGAAGTGTCCTTGAGCAAGACACTTGAACCCCTATGCTCCGGATGTGCTGGTTGGTGCCTTGCATGGTTTCTGCCGCCATCGGTGTATGAATGTGTGTGTGAATGGGTGAATGTAATGCACAATCTCTGTAAAGCGCCTTGGATAAAGGCACTATATAAATGCACCATTTACCATTTACCATTTACTGCCTACCTACACTGTGTAGAGACTGTAGACAGTCACCAGGCAGAGTCACCGCTCTCGCAGCAGCAACATGACTGTTACTGGAATCAACCCTGTGACATTTTGGTTTCAGCACACAGCCATGCTAACCTCAAGCCATTCTAGCATCAAGCCAAAGCAAGCCTCCTCAAGTTCTCATATATATACCGGCATGGTCTGGACACTGGACAGCTGCCCTGCTGCATGAGAGCATCGGCATCACACAAGACCACCATAATTCACTTGCACATGCAGCACACACAAACACATGTGCAGCACTTCACATTCAGATCATAGAGATTCTTTTAAGACATATATGCTTAATTTATAGACCTTGTGCATGGTTGCATTGCGATTCGCGACATCCTGTGAGCTTGTAGATCAGGTATTTTCCGTGTGTGACTATCAGTATAAAAAAAAACAGTGCAGATATATACAACGGCATGCAAAAGAAAGTGCCTGTGTGCGCATGCACACTCGCACACACGTAAATGTCCACATGGGCATGTGCATTGCACACATGCAAGCACATGCACACTTTAATGTTCGTGCGTGCGCGTGTGTGCACGCACAAATACAGGGACACTGTCTCCGGTATGGCTGCAGCTGCTACTGGATTTCCAAAGTGACAGGGAGTCATTTTCCACTAGTGTCACCCATGGGGGCCTCGGGTGACCTGTCCTCCACACAGTAAAAGCTTCAGTGCTCATTTAACTCACTGAGAGTGACATCCATCCTACTGTGACATCCAAGCCAGCCCAGTTGTCTTGGATTTGAGTGTATTTTGAGTGCTTGAACTTCGTGTGTTACAAGTCTAAAATTGCACTTTTCTATCCTATCTTATATTATAGGCCAGTGGCTTTGTGGATATGGCATCCCGTGGCTAATTACGGAAAAACATCCTCAGATCAAACTTGCACCAACAGCTAGCAACAACAGGCCTACCACATTAAAGTCCTCACGGGTCGTATTTTACACTCTCTGAGTTACATTAGCACTCTGTAATCATGAGTGTTAATTCAACTCTATAAGTTAATACAACACAGAGAGTGTAAAGATTGACAGGTAAGGTCCATTTGGGGGGTGAGTGTGATTGGAAGATCCATAACAAAAGCCGTCGCCTACAGTTACTGTCACCTACTGGTTCTGGGAAACTTTTTCATGTCAAGGACCCCCAAAATGATACTCATTATAGCCCGCAGACCCCCCATTTGAAAACATATGCCAAGGACCCCCATAAGAGAAGATGTTGTACGGCTCTAGCAGTGATTCTCAACCAGTTTTGACCCCCAGGTTTGACCTGAATTAGGCTACGGTCCCCAATTAAATGGCATTTCTATCTCTGGGACCCCGAATGTATATTGTAAAATCAAAGTTAATTTAACGGGTCCATTTGGCTCCATTTGTAGGCCTACACTCTCTGAGTTACAGACCCATAAGGGTCCATTTGGTTCCTAATCACCATGTAGACCCCCTGAAACTCTCTCAACACTACACTACACTACACTACACTACACTACACTACACTATACTTCTGTAGCATATAGAACTGAGGTAAACCCAATGGGTTGTAGTGTAACTGAGGTCTGTTTTGGGGGATTGAGCTCATCTCACTTCTGCAGCTGTTAGAGGGATGAACATTTTACTGAGAGAGTCAGACCATCTGCCTGGCAACCACACGCGCGCGCACGCACGCACGCACACAATTCAATTCAATTCAATTCAATTCAATTCAATTCAATTCAATTCAATTCAATTCAATTCAATTCAATTCAATTCAATTCAATTCAATTCAATTCAATTGGGCCTTTTTTGGCATGAGAAAATATATGTTTACATCTCTCTCTCTCTCTCTCTCTCTCTCCCTCTCTCTCTCTCTCTCTCTCTAAAGATCGAGGGCCCACACACACACACACACACACACACACACACACACACACACACACACACACACACACACACACACACACACACACACACACACACACACACACACACACACACACACACACACACACACAACCACACACACACACACAACCAGGCATGGACACACACAAACCTACAGACATGTGCGTACTATATATGCATTGAATATATATGATACAATCCCAGTAAATGTCTATTTAATGTATTTTTTTGGTAAAAGTACCTTGGCCTGTCTCTGGTATGCATTCTTCACACCATGCGGTCGAATCCATCTCATGCATGCATAATGTCCTCTCCTTGATCATCTCTCTCTCTCTGAAAGCTATCCTTCCTTTCTTTCAATCCACTGAAGCACATAAATTAAAGATAATTAAAAAGAAAGAGAAATCTGAAAAAATGAATAATTTTGACAAAAATAATTTCCATAGCATGGCATAAAAGAGAGCCCAGGGTCACTCTTTTGAGAGAGAAACAAAAAACTATGCTTTAATACCCAATGATTGATATTCTGATGTTGGTTTTGAAGCATTACATTGTATGTACTGTATGAGAACTGGTCATGCTTTTATCATTATTCTTATCATTATTGAAAATGGCAGGGAGGCATACATTCTTGGTTGCCCCCTTGTGGCCACATCAGAGTATTATGTCATCATTAACAACAACAACAATCAAAATGCCATTAGCTTAAACCAGCCATCACATTACCAGGTAAATAAAAGTAGACTTTTAAGTAGGTTTTAAAACTTATTATAGAGAATCCGACATTATGCCTTGATAAGAGAGGTTAATACACATTAATTGAATATGCAGAACCTTAATGGAAACAAGCCCTGAGGACTTATTTATATCTGTGCCACCATGCCTTTTTCTTTTTTGCAAACTGTTAATAATACAGTATTCAATCAATCAAAGAGGTCAGTATAGGGCAAATGGTGTGCCGTGATGCTTCAAGAGAAATGTATAGTGAAATTCAACACAGGGCCCATATTATGTAACCATTATAGGCCAAGAGTGGGGAGTGGGGAGTGTGTGTGTGTGTGTGTGTGTGTGTGTGTGTGTGTGTGTGTGTGTGTGTGTGTGTGTGTGTGTGTGTGTGTGTGTGTGTGTGTGTGCGTGCGTGCGTGCGTGCGTGCGTGCGTGTGCATGACGTGTGCTGTTTCTCCACTGATATTTACTTAGATCCAAAACTATCTGACATTATTATTGATGTTGACACTTGACAGGCCGCTACCAACAGTGAAGCATGAGCCACAAATTCAATCTAATTATTCCATTGAAACGGGAATATATATATATTGAGTTGAGAATGCACTGTCTTGGTTTCTCTTTTGCTGTAGCCTACTAAAGGCTGATAATTCCTGTCACTGTGTCATAATAAAACTACTTCACGCCTCCCTTTGAGTTGGCACGTCACATTGGCCTTCTCGGATAACAGTTTGCCGGCCCACGACACGCCCCCTAACAGGCCCCTTTATAAAGACCCCAGCCTCAAAATGTGACCATGCAAAACATAAGGGCACAGAGGTCTAACAGACTACAGGGTTTTTACACTAGTCCTACAATTAGGGTGTTGCTAACTTGCCATGCAAAATTAAGACACATTTTTTAGATCAAATCGGTCATAATAAGTCTTGTATCAAGGCTATACATTTTTACCGTTGTCTTCAGTGAGCCAGAAGAAGAAGAACACCATGGAGTTGACACTAGATATTCCTTTCCCAATGTCCCCTGCCGCAGACGATTTAAACGATGACCTGTGTTTCAACATCGGTGACATGCAGTTTTTCGAGGACCTCGACCCGAGGTTGATGCACGTCGGACTGTTGAAGTCGTCAGAGCAGGACCACCACCACCACCACCACCACCACCATCGGCCCGGCAGCGAGGACTCAGAGGACGGGCACATCAGGGCACCCAGCGGACACCACCAGGCCGGGAGATGTCTGCTGTGGGCCTGCAAGGCTTGCAAGAGAAAGTCCACCAACGAGGACCGACGGAAAGCGGCCACCATGCGAGAGAGGAGACGCCTCTCCAAGGTGAACGACGCCTTCGAGAACTTGAAGAGGTGCACCTCCGCCAACCCCAACCAGAGGCTTCCCAAGGTGGACATCCTGCGCAACGCCATCAGCTACATCGAGTCGCTCCAGGCCGTGCTGCGAGGAGGCGGACAGGAGGACAACTATTACCCCGTTCTGGATCACTACAGTGGGGACTCGGATGCGTCCAGTCCGCGCTCCAACTGCTCTGATGGCATGGTATGTAATAGATTCCATAAGCTATTATTATTATTCAATTTTGATATAGCTATAGTCCTGCCTTGATTGTCCATTAATAATAGGCTCCTACGTTGACTTTGAGGAGACTATGGGCGCGTTCGGAAATACCGCACCGGAGCGCACTCGCCCATTAGTTTGTATTGCACAGTGCGCTCAGTGGGCTATGCGCCCCATATGAATCAATTAATGCGATGTCCTGTTTGTTAATGTGTTTATTTATTTTGATTATTTTCCTCATTACAGATGGACTTCAGCGGGCTTCAGCGGTGTCCAGTCAAAAATGAAAACTACTATATGAACCAAACATCAAATGGTGAGTCACGTGCGTAATGTAGCCTATAGCCTAAAATGCTTGCCTAGGCAAATTTTGACAGATATGATGACAGATATGCCACCATTTTCTATTGACTCTATAGCTAAATGTCATTTAATTAACCTTATTTAATTATCATTATAAAGTATGAGTACTTTTGATTCTAATAATGAATAGAACTCTGCACCCAAACGTACTATAAGCCTATAGGCCTATTTAGGCCTCAGTGGTCTAAAGTAACTAAGTTATTTTACTTAAGTACTGTACTTAAGTACAATTTTGAGGTATTTGTACTTTACTTGAGTATTTCCATTTCCAGTACTTTTACTTCTACTCCACTACGTCTCAGAGACAAAATTTGTACTTTTACTTCACTACAATTATTTGAAAACTTTATTTACTAGTTACTTTGGCGATTTTTTTGATTAGAAAACATACATTAACCACTTCAACCCTATACATTTCGGCCATTTGAAAATAGCAGCTCACATAGCAGCTTGTAGATCTGCTATTTTCAATAGATTTTGTACACATTTTGAACTTGTGAAATGGGACATTCTGCAATATGAGTACTTTTACTTTTAGTACTTTAAGTACATTTTGATGCCGATACTTTTGTACTTTTATACGCAAGTACATTTAAAATTCCGTACTTTTACTTGTAACGAAGTATAGTTCTAAATTGCAGTATTGGTACTTTTACTTAAGTAAAACAATTGAGTACTTTTTCCACGACTGGAGAAAATATTAACCAAATGTTCCTGTCTCCCTGTCCCCCCCGCTTCCATGCAGATTCCAGAAGTAAAAACTCAGTGATTTCCAGCTTGGACTGCCTGTCCAGCATCGTGGAGCGGATCACCACAGACACCACGTCCTCCACGGGCCCTGTGGTGCTTCTAGTGGACAGTTCAGAGGACAGCAGCGCCAGCTCTTCTTGTCCTCCTTCGGAGTGCTCCTCCGGGGCCTCTCTGCCTCCCTCCCCGAGCAGCTGGACAGTGCCCACCCCCAGTGACCCCAAATTAACAGTCTATGAAGTGCTGTGAGCCCCTAGAAGCTATATAGAACCATGGGGAATATATAGACTGACCACCAACACAGCATGCTGTGGTTGGATGGATGCGGACAGTGTTTGAAGGGGACAAGGCCAGGGTAGACAACAGAACATACCGGTATATTAGGCAGTGCTCGACTGCTCGTGCAGTCATATATATCCCATTCCCACGTGACAAGACGTTGACATAAACTGTATAGGCCAGTGGTTCCCAAACCTTTTCATGTCAAGGACCCCCAAAATGATACTCATTAGCCCCGCGGACCCCCCATCAGAAAATATATGCCCATAAGAGAAGATTGTTACGGCTCTAGCAGCGATTCTCAACCATTTTCATTTCAAGGACCCCCGCGGTTTGAAGTGAATTAGGCCATTATTTAATGGCATTTATATCTCTGGGACCCCCAATTTATATTGTAAAATCACTGTTAATTTAACTCTGAGAGTGTACAAATGGACCAAAAATGTGGTTCTTAATTATCATTTAGCTGGGGAAACCCTGGAACTCCCTCCCCGGACCCCACTTTGGGAACCACTGCCTATACACAGTATAGCCTACCTGAAAAAAGTAAGTTCAAGCCGAGGCCAATTTCCTAAATTCTTCGTTTCAAGCCTTGCCCTGCATGGCTGTTGATGAATGAATGACGTGAATGCAAGGCCTGCTGTTTCCTCCATGGACATTACTGCCATTTATATTCTATCCAGTGGTTCCAAAACTGTTTTAAGACCCAAAAGAGAAATTAGACGTTTGCCCGGAGATCTATAAGCTCAGTCACACTCACACAACTTGTCCCTTCAGGCTGCGTTGCTTGCGGATCTGCTATTTTCACTGTAGGCCTATACTTCTTAAACTTTATTATTTAATTTTTCTTGCTTATTTTATATAATTTATGGAAATTATTTGATTTCTTAATTTTATTTATGAAATTCTTTTGAAAACAATGTTGGAATTGTTTTTAATTGATGAAACGTGCATTTTTTGTTAAAACCTTTTTAGAAATCTTTAGAAATTTTATATATATTTATGCAACAAAAATAGGGGATATTTACTCGTGACCCATACAAATTGGTCAAGGGGTCCTGAGTCCTGACCCACTGTTTGGAAACAACATAAAGATATGCCATGATGATGCAGTTTGAGGGGGAAAACTTTTGTGATTCCTGTTTGGGCAGAAATGCTATAACAATGAGGACCATTCTGTAGATTTGTACATACAAATTACTGAAATTAACTATTTGGCCTACATGGCCGCTATATGGAAAAGGTTGTGTAAAATGTTTATTTATTATTTAAAGACTGAGTGAATGTTATTTCAATAAAACGTTATTTATAAAATTGGTGTGTCGGTGATGGTCTGTAATTGTGCACCGAGATTCCTAAAATCTCGTTTACTAAAATCTTTTCAATATTGTTTGCTGATCTTGCAATAATCTTAATAGCAACAGAAAATATGAAAATCAGGAAAAAATAACATACTATAGTTCATGGTTTTTAACAAACATGCTATAGTATGTCGTTTTTCATGATTTTCGACGATTTAAAAATGTATGAAAATCACGAAAAAAAACAACATACTCACCGAACCATTATATAGAACATAGACTTTTCCCCTGCACAACAGACATTTGGAAGAGGATTGTGGCAACTTCCGAACTATTTCGTGTCACGGACCCCCAAATCAACATTTATTAGGCCACGGACTCCCCATTTGAAAACATATGCCATGAACCCCAATAAGGGAGGATTTTTACGGCTCTAGCAGTGATTCCGAAACATATTAATTTCATGGAACCCCAGTTTCACACGCATTATGCTATACGGACCCCCGATTTAATGGCATTTCTATCTAGCGATCCTCTGAAGTGACGCAGTTAATTATGTCCAATAGGCTACTGTCCCGTTAACAAAGTGCAACTTTTTCATCATTCACCATTGTGCATCAGTCCCGAACAGAGCTATACAATATTATGACAATTGTCAACTTGGCTATAATCTACTAGGTTACTGTATAGTTTACATTAATCATTGCCTCTCAAACCCACATACCACGCGTAATGTGCGTTGCCTAACCAAAAGAACAGACATACAAACCATCAACATGCCGCTCGATGGCGTGTCGAGTCTGTCGACAGCTTGCAGATCTTTTATTTTGGGCAGTGGGCACACAACGAGGCGCGCTGCGCTACGATGGGGAAATTAAATAGCTGTACAGCGCGCTGCGATACGATTTGTAAACCAAATAGCTGTAGCCTACAGTGTGACTAACATTGCTTGGTCATCATGTAACTGATGGATCTGTAGATCTGCTACTTTGGTATTTTTTGTGGACATGTGTCAAGTGTTCATGTTTTGTCATCTTGCCCTTTGACCATCAGTTTTATCACCCTCCACAGGCCTAATCATCTCAGACCTATATTATTATATCATATTATATTATGGATTGCCTGACGCCAAGCTCAGATTTTATATCTTAATTAGGCTCCATACTGTCTGCCTGTAGTCAAAAGTTAGCTGGCATATTGAGAGGTCTATTTGGATAAACACTACATGCATTTGACCTTGGTGCCCAGTGAGAAAGTAGATAGGAGTATTTCTCTCTGTCTCTGCTAGCAGGGAAAGAATGTTATCTACAGGTTGCCTGGCAACGCCAGCGTCCACGCTTTCCCGGTCTATGGCTTTCATGACGGAAACTAAGGAAGCTGTCCCGATATCAGTCTCATCAGCTATGTGCTGGTCCAATCAGCGTTCGACACCTAGTGCCAGCGTGGCAAAGTGGAAATTAACTGTGTGTTCAGCCAATGAAATGTGTATCAACAATAACGTATTCTACAGTATGAATAGCCTTTGAAATGAATTGTTCGTCAGAGACTACCCTGTGCCCTTTTGGTGGTACAGGGGAGAGTGTAATTTGGCTGTCTGTGGATCTGTTCTGTCTCTCTGATCTGAAAATGAATTAACTAAACCATAATCTGCTGACTGGACAATCCTTCTTCCTGGTGGTTTCATCTTTTTTTTGGTTAACTAAAGGTATTTTTCTAAAAGAGTATTTCCTGCTTAAAGTAATCCTGTTAAAACTAATTGAACTTGGTCATAGGCTCTCTGCCTAGTTGTGGTGCTGAGTATTCCTCCGTACTTTTAAATACTTTCTTAGAAGTATTTCTGTGTACTCTTTGAGTACTTTCTCAAGAGTAGTTTTATAGTTTTAGCCCTGTGTAGCTCAGTAATTCAGTAATACAGTCCTTTTATATCCTTGGAATCATTAATTGTCCCTTTGGCATTTTATATGCAACAAATGGGTTTTATCTAATGATAAAGCCATCAAATTGGTCCTTTTCGAACCGTTCTTTTTCTGAGTATAAGTCTAATTTATTTAATTAGCACCTCCGACAAAAGGAACCATCCCCCCATTTTTATTTTTTTTATTTTCTGCCGGAAGAACAAAGTCCATGGTCATATTTTTGGAGCAGTGGTTTGGTCGATCCATGTTCAGTTCTGGAACCGATCCTCCCCATTTTTGGGAACATACAAGCCGCGGATCTGTGGACGAACGAACGAAGCATGAGTTATACAGCTTGCCTTGGCCGGTCCTCCACAGACCCCTCCTACCCGGTTCCTCTCCGCTTCGGTGCCCTCTGTCTGGGTCCGGTCTGCCTACGTGATTCTCCCAGCTTGCTTTTCTGAAGTTAAGTAATTTACCTTTCTGATATCTTTCAAAGATTATACTGTTATTATAATTTATTGCCGTACATTCATGTCTGGGACTTAATCCCTGAACATGTCTCAGTCATATTACTCTTCCTCCTCTTTACATTTTCAGGATGTGCCGCTACGCGTGCGCTGCGTCCTAATTCTTTATTTTTTATCTATCGGCTTCGATTTCTTGTCTTTTTATAATATTTATGCCTTTCAGCATACGGTTATCATTCGTAGGACACCCTTGTTGATATATCGCTGTAAGAATCCATAGATGTTACTTAATTTATAGTCTTCTTTCTCTCAAACCTCGGCCAGGGTGCGAGAGTAGAGTAGGTTCTTTTTATACCATAAAAGGTCTGTGATTCCTTTCACCATTACATTACACATGATTATTTTTTATTTTTAGAGTGTGTAGGCTCCTTATCTAAGGAATTTAGTCTCTCACTCCCTCTCTGGGACTGAGTGCGTGCGTGTGCGTGCGTGTGATAACGCATGCCTCCAACTCTCTCTCTCCTTCTCTCCTTTTTCTCTATCTGCCTGTGGGCCTCTCTGTCTGTCTGCGTGCGTGTTAGTGCGTACGTGTGTATATCACTGTCTTGTGTTTGGATGGATGTATATGTGTTTGTCCCGTAGAACAGTTATTCTTCTTTTAGGCCTAATAGTTGAATGATGTGGGTGTGTGTGTAACGTGCCACTTGTTCAATGTCACCTAGTATATTGTATATAATTTTATTTGTATTTAGAGTGACTGAGTGAGTATGTTGGTCCTGTGGGCGGATATGTTGCCTTTGTCTATGTGTGTGCATGCGTTAGTGCGTGTGTCAGTAGCTGAGACAATTACGCACAGGGTGCGTGTGTGCGTGCATATGTGTTTGTCCGTGTTCATGCGTGTGTGTGTGGGTGAAACACCATTTGATTGTTTTTGTTTTTTTAGAGTGTGACAGTACGGGTACTTGCGTATAGCCTCCATTCTAATGATTAGTGATGATATTAGGGATGCGCGACGACTATTTACTATTGATTTATTTATCTGTCAGGCTCCGTTGTTCCATTTATCATCATTTCATACACTTTATAATTGCCTAGTGGCCGTGCCATGGTTTTTCAATTTTAGATAGGACCCCATGAACATTTAAAGGCCCATTATCATGACAATTTATTATTGATTTCAACCAATCCCCTTATTGATTTAAATTCATTTATTATTTTGTATTATTTAATTTCATTTATTTTTGAGTGGTGTCAACCATTCATTCCCAAGACATTTTAAATTCCCTATTATTATAATACTTATTATTTTATTTTTATTTGTACTCTACTCTCTCTTTTTCTCTGCCTGGAACGAGTAACTATAGGCTCCTACAGGTAGAACTTGTGATCTCACAATTTCTTTTTTGGCGTCTTTTACGTGACATTAGCTACGTCATTAATAGCGTATTTGATAAGTACATTAGCATACATGTGTTTTTTTAGGAGTGATGACCTACATTTTGTTTATTTCTGTCCGTGTTTGCAATGCCATGCCATATTATGCATGATAGTCTTAAAGTCCAGTGCAAATACAGGGCAAAATAGACTTGTGCGTTTATTCTGTCATCATCAAGCTGTGTTTCCTGTGTTAACGGATTTATCACTGCAACGTTGTTTTCTACTTGAGATATCGTTTTATTGTATTCTCCCTGCCCTTTATCTTTAAAGGTGCACATACATACGTAGAATGCTGGTTCTCTATCTTTCTCTCTCTCCCTGTCTCTACGTAACCTCCCTCCAGTTGTTTATCTCTGTGTAAATGCGTACGTAGAACGCTGGGTCTCTCTCTCTCTATCTCTCTCTCCTTGACCTGTCTCTCTAAGTACTCTCCCTCCATATAACTGTGAAATGCATGCGTTTGAGAACGTCTGTCTCTCTGCGTATCCTCCCTCCATAAATGTGTAAATACGTACTGTGAGAACGGTCAGGAGAAGTACAAATATTAATATTATTTTTTATTATTATTTTAATTTTAATTTTTTAAACCATACCCTGTCTACCTACACGCCCTACTTTCACCATTGCTGTGGAACATGCGCGGTTGGTAGATCAGTCATTTTCATTTTTTTAAACTTTACCCTGTTGATGAATTGTTTATAAGTATTATTGTTTCATTTCATTCACCAGTTGTTTTTGTTCTTTCTGTTTTTATCTCACAGATACGGATTTCTGGTGGTTTCGTGGGTCAGGAACAAACCCGGGACAGAGTAATCTAGAGGTCAACAAGAAGTGATGGAGAATAGTGAAGGAATGTGTTGTCGACCTCGAGATCCCTTTTCCCTTAAGTTTAGGGTTTGCCCTTAGACTCCGACCCACTCAGAACCGTTTAAAAAAACAGTATTAGGCCCGACCCCCCTAGAACAGTATAGGCCTTATGCCATCTGCTCATAGATTTCCCATCGGGAACAAATTAGAATTCCACTCATGTTTCACCATGCACATAATTGTTCTATGTTTTTCTTTTCTAAGACACTGTATTTTGCTAAAACGCTGTTACCCTTCCCTACCTAGTATTAGGATTCATTTGATCATTCCTTCTCCCCTCAATTGATTAATATGGTATTTTGACTATTCATTTTCCAGATCCCAGATCTGCCACATTATATAGATTATGTAAACTGAATTATCCCATCTTTGGACAATCTAAATTTCCTTCCATTAGGATTCATTATCCCACCTCATTATATTTTTATTATTTTAGATTTGATTCATATTTTACCTCTGAATTTGGAATATCCCTCCATTGTAAACATTTAACCTTTACTATCCCCGAACCACCCCTTGACCTTACATTGAGATATTTAGAATAGGGACATCTTTCCCTTCCATTTCATTTTATTATTTTGTTTTCATCACCTTGAGTTTGACTTGATTAGGCATATATATCCTCCCCTGGATAGACTTGATTCTATATTTGGCCTTCATGGTACTAATGGACTCGCCAGGAAGCGACACGACATCATCAATTACCCTGTCCCCCCCCCTTTCCAAGCTCTGCCTGGTATAAGAACTGTATCTGTCAATGAGAAAGTATAGGCTGAGATTGTCACCTATGGGTCACCTGTTATGTCACCCATCCTGGGGGGCGGGGCGAAGATTCGGCTCCGACAACGAGCCAAACCATCCAGTGTCTGCTCTGATGAGCTACAAAGAACTTTGTTGTCAAATGACACTTTCGACGGCGTAGGAACGCTGCAACATTGCTGAGTTCTTTGAGAACCCCGAAGACCGAAGAAGATCGAGAGAGAAAAGTCATTCTGTCTCTCTCCCACAGTACCATCTAAATAAGGAGTGATTGTTTGCCTAGTCTTAAGTCAAAACTATTTTTTATTTTTCATTGTTCCTGGTTCCACTGCCTTAGTATAGAGTTAATGTTTATTTCTCATCTCCCAATTGACCCTTATATTATTTTAAATTTAATTCCCTGAAGATTGATTATTGATTATTGATCACATTTGACACTTCATCCACAAAACGTGATGGAGTTGATGGATCTGTAGATCTGCTACTTTGGTATTTTTTGTGGACATGTGTCAAGTGTTCATGTTTTGTCATCTTGCCCTTTGACCATCAGTTTTATCACCCTCCACAGGCCTAATCATCTCAGACCTATATTATTATATCATATTATATTATGGATTGCCTGACGCCAAGCTCAGATTTTATATCTTAATTAGGCTCCATACTGTCTGCCTGTAGTCAAAAGTTAGCTGGCATATTGAGAGGTCTATTTGGATAAACACTACATGCATTTGACCTTGGTGCCCAGTGAGAAAGTAGATAGGAGTATTTCTCTCTGTCTCTGCTAGCAGGGAAAGAATGTTATCTACAGGTTGCCTGGCAACGCCAGCGTCCACGCTTTCCCGGTCTATGGCTTTCATGACGGAAACTAAGGAAGCTGTCCCGATATCAGTCTCATCAGCTATGTGCTGGTCCAATCAGCGTTCGACACCTAGTGCCAGCGTGGCAAAGTGGAAATTAACTGTGTGTTCAGCCAATGAAATGTGTATCAACAATAACGTATTCTACAGTATGAATAGCCTTTGAAATGAATTGTTCGTCAGAGACTACCCTGTGCCCTTTTGGTGGTACAGGGGAGAGTGTAATTTGGCTGTCTGTGGATCTGTTCTGTCTCTCTGATCTGAAAATGAATTAACTAAACCATAATCTGCTGACTGGACAATCCTTCTTCCTGGTGGTTTCATCTTTTTTTTGGTTAACTAAAGGTATTTTTCTAAAAGAGTATTTCCTGCTTAAAGTAATCCTGTTAAAACTAATTGAACTTGGTCATAGGCTCTCTGCCTAGTTGTGGTGCTGAGTATTCCTCCGTACTTTTAAATACTTTCTTAGAAGTATTTCTGTGTACTCTTTGAGTACTTTCTCAAGAGTAGTTTTATAGTTTTAGCCCTGTGTAGCTCAGTAATTCAGTAATACAGTCCTTTTATATCCTTGGAATCATTAATTGTCCCTTTGGCATTTTATATGCAACAAATGGGTTTTATCTAATGATAAAGCCATCAGTAACTATGTGTATGCAGGCGCTTTCATAGTTATATGGAGCATTTACCGTGGTGACGTTGATTAGGTAGCCTAATTTAGCTTATTCACCCAGCTGGGTTCAACGAGACAGCAGTGTCTCGTTAAGCCCCGACGTTTCCAAAACGAGCTATTGCGGATGAATCGATGGACGGTCTTATAAAACATTTAAGCATATGGCAAGTTAACTTAAGTTATTGCTGAGCAGTAAGCAGCTCATTTGGTTGGCAAACCAGAGGCCAGCCAGCGGTAGCAAGTTCAACAACCACCGTTCTATTCTGTCACTTTGGTGCGCTGCTGCTGATCATCGCCTCCTCCTCCTTCAGTCACATATAGTATAATAGCCTAAACTGTAAAAGTTAATCACCAACATTCACCAGCTCAGCCCTCTTCATATTAAATAAATACATTACACAAACAACAGAATTGTTCGGGCAGAGATTGAGAACTCTAATCTCTGGTACCCCGATTTATATTGTAAATCCACTGTTAATTTAACTCTGAGAGTGTACAAATGGAATCAAATGGACCTGTTTCATTTGGTTCCATTTGTACACTCTGAGTTACAGAACCATAAGGGTCCATTTGGTTCCTAACTATCTCTAATTGAGCTAGGTACCCCCTGGAACTCCCTCAAGTACCCCTAGGGGGACCCAGACCCCACTTTGGGAACCCATGACTTATAGCCTTATCAGATGCACACAGTGAATATCTTTAGATTTGGACCAACTATTAACACGTTTAATTGATTGATTTTGTGGGCAATTATATAGACATGTCTTGACAACTACATATTTATAGCCAGGTCTATTTCAGAGGAAATAGACCACATTTGTGATTTGCCAAAAAATAATTGTAACAATGCTACTAATTCAATGAATAGGTGTAGTGAACACAAATTCTGCACAAATCTTCACAATAACCCCAGACCATTCAAACATACAACATCATTTGGGCTGAATAGGGATTTTATTATGCTGCGGAGAGCAGAGTTGCAGTGCCAGAACGTCACATTGTATTTACAAAAAAATAATGTAACAATGGTCCGGTGTTAGGGGACACACAAGAAATCCACCAATTTCCTTGCAATAGCCTAACATAAGAAATAAGACTGTAAGACGTCCAGTGGTTGGCGGGCTCTGGGTTGTTGGTTGGAAGCCATGGGGCAAGGCACCTCTTCCTGGTGGTGATCATCAGCATGGGGCCGTTCACTTTCTGCGACGGGTATGAGCGCCCTTCTTGCTGCTGCAAAGTGTCAATAGCACATGATACAGATTGTCAGTGGTGTTGTTAAAATACTGTTCAGTCAGTGTCACACTAAAACTCGACAGACAGACAGACAGACAGACAGATAGACAGATAGACAGATAGACAGATAGATAGATAGATAGATAGATAGGGGACATGGATACAGTGATGGTGCGGGCTGTGGGGACTTACTGCTTCTGTAGCTCGTCAATTCGGTTCCTGAGCGAGATGACCTGAGAACATACGAGACAGACAGACATTTGACCAGTGGTGGAAAGTACTGTAACTACTGTAGTACGTTTACTTAAGTACTGTAGGCTACAATTTTGAGTATTTCCAATACTTTTACTTCTACTCCACTACATCTCAGATGCAAATATTGCACATTTACTCCACTACATGCATTTGGAAACTTTAGTTACTAGTTACTTTGTAGATTATATATAAAAACATACATTAACCCCTTCAGCCATATAATACATTTCAGCCATTTGAAAATAGCCGATCTACAAGCTCACAATGCGTCGCATTGCGACGCATTTGTGAACGTGTAGATCTGCTATTTTCAAAAGATTTTTATACATTTGAAAACTTGAAATGGGACATTCTGCATAATGAGTACTTTTACTTTTGTGTTGTATGGCTTTCGGCTGTGTTTCGACTGCCGCCCTCCCCCTCATACAACACAAATGTTGTGTCAAACCATGTGACTCCCATTGGAAATGCATTGCGAGCTTGCATCAGCTATACATCTCATACAACAAGCATACATCAATCTGTTGCGACCGTGTGAGTCGCCCCTTACTTGTAACGGAGTAGTTCTATATTGCAGTATTGATGCTTTTACTTAAGTAAAACAAGTGAGTACTTTTTCCACCACTGCTGGCATGCAGCATTTAGTTAGCTACTGACCTCATATCATGATATAATTTAGTTAATAATGAATTGCATTTTTATAGCGCTTTTCCAAGTGCTCAAAGCGCTTTACAATGGTTAATTCATTCATACATTGGGAGGTGAAGCGGCAAACAGTCGACACCAGCGTCCTCACTTCCCACATTCACACACCAATGGTGGCGAGCTCACACCAACCGACTCATTGGAGGCAATGTAGGGTTCAGTGTCTTGCCCAAGGACACTTCGACATGTGGACAGGAGGAGCCGGGATTCAAACCGCTGACCCAGGGATCATTGGACGACCTGCTCTACCTCCTGAGCCACAGCTGTTAGCTACTGACCTCATATCTCTGCCTGTTAAGTTTCTCAAGGGTGTCAAATTTGTCTGCCTCTAAGTTGTGCATCCAGTTCCACAGTTCCTGGGCCTTCTCCCTGAGAATCAATGGCACATCAATCTTAATGTCAACAAATATATATAACAATTCCACACCAGAAATTGTATTTTATTTGTCTTCATTAATTGTTGTCAAATCCCTCCTGTGGGTCACCTAAGCTTGTCATCACTGAGACTGTCAACGTTGTCGATTGTTTTGCATCTCTCCAGCAAGACCTTCCTCTTCTTCTCTCTCTCTGTCTGCTTCTTTCCTCGCTTCGCCTCCACCTTGAACAGAATAAAAATCACAAACAACCAGGCTTGCTTGTTTGGTTTATCTCCAGGTAAAAAGGTGCATTTAAACTGGATGTGATGAAAAAAATCACACCCGTGTGAACTGAGTGGTGCAAGGTCTTATACAGCCTGATCAGCTGTGGTCTGACGTAATGTCAGTGACCTGAGTAACCATGCTCATTTTTTTGGGTCCCACGTAAAGGTACACACACGTATACAGGTACACACATACATAGACACATACAGACAAAGCTGGTTGTTGGAGTGGTTTGCACCACTCAAAAAATGCAGTGAATTAAACAATGGCTGTTCCTCTGTTCGGTTTGGTGAAAATCACTTGAATAGGAACAAATTCAACTTGGGCAATTTGCACCACTCTGGTCATAGACGTGGAATATTGCCCAATGTGGTGTTACATCAACATTGAGAGAAGCACAGGAAGAGCGTTTTTTCCATCGTACCTTCTGCAGGCCACTGTAGCCACATCCCATGTTGGTTAGAGCGGACTTCTTCTTGGCATCATCCACAGCCTTCCTCCCCATGTCTGCTTCCTCCTTTCTCTGCCTCTCAGCCTGTCAAAGGACCAATCAAAATGTAAACAAATCATCCAAATGGCAATTCAGATTTACAATGACTCTACACACCATCTTAACCCACCATCATTTGATCTCTCATATTGCCATCAGCCATTACCGTACAGCAAAAAAGGGTTGCAAGACTTTGTTTGTTTAAATAGCTCTACCACCAAATCCATACAGCCCATGATCACTATGTTGCTGTGTTATGGGAATGCATTTTTATATAGTATTTTAATGCATTTGTATTTATTCTATGAAATGGTTTTATTCTTGTATACTGACTGGCAGTGTGCCAAAGGCACATTTCCATTTTATGTTACATTTTATGGGCAATAATGTTTTCTTTATCTTTATCAAGCAGATATTTTCTGTATTATTCAATCCAGGTATCCAAACCACACAGGCATAAAAAAAACATGTAATAGATTGACCCATAGATGTCAATCTTTACAAACCTCAGTATATTTTTGCTGCCAATCTTTACAGATATAGGATGGGATACTGTAACGACACAGCTGTTTGTGCGTATTGTTTTATCTTGTATATAGTGCAGGCTATTACTGTATATACTGTCAGATAGTTGTTAATTTGGTCAACACACCATTTGCACCATAATCCCATGTGCAACGCACTGACTTTTGTTTAGTTTTCTCGCACCTTAACTTGAAGTCCATAGCATATCATGAACAGTATATCTGCTGCTATGCTCATGCACCTTTATGTCTTACCTCTCAGGTACTACACTGACCAGCTCAGTGACCTTGTGGGTTAGAGTGTCCGCCGTGAGACTGGGAGGTCGGGGTTCGATCCCCGGCCGGGTCATACCAAAGACTCTAAAAATGGGACCCAATGCCTCCCTGCTTGGCACTCATCATCAAGGGTTGGATAGGGGGTAAGTCCCTGCGACATACTAGCGTCATGTCCTGGGGGTGTACTTGTACATCAAGCTGCCTCATGCTACAGAAACAGGAGATAGGCTCCTGCCCTATGGGCCTCATGGCTCGGCAAGGCTTACTACTACTACTTACCGCACCTTGGGCTCCATTTTCGTCACCGCTAAACCCCTTATCCCTAAACTTCTTTGCATTTTTTTACTATTTTGCTAAACATTTTTGAATAGTTAAAATGGCCAGTCTACAAGCTCACAATGTGTCAATGTAGATTGTCTAGTTGAACTATTCAAAAATGTTTTCAAAATAGTAAAAAAGGCAAAGAAGTTTAGGGATAAGGGGTTTAGCGGTGACGAAAATGGAGCCCCCTATGTCTTACCTCAAGTACTATGTGTATGTAGAATTGTAGATAATTGGTTTGTTTCTTACTGATTGTCTGTCTGTCTGTCTGTCTGTCTGTCTGTCTGTCTGTCTGTCTGTCTGTCTGTCTGTCTGTCTGTCTGTCTGTCTGTCTGTCTGTCTGTCTGTCTGTCTGTCTGTCTGTCTGTCTGTCTGTCTGTCTGTCTGTCTGTATGTATGTCTGTCTGTCTGTCTGTCTGCCCGCCCTAATGAAGATGCATTGCGGGTATTTATGATTCAAGAGATTTTATTCATTACGCTCATACTGTACATGTATGTGCATTGAAATGTTGTATTAGAGTTGTGACCTCAATTTATTCCAAACAAAAACATTGAACGTTGGAACATGTAAAATGAATGGAATCACCGAAAAACAGATGTATGTTTATGAGTGCTGGAAAGAAACTTGCATATTTGAACTCTAATTCCCAATTACATACCTCACGTTTGGCCTCGCGTTCTTTGGCCTGTTCAGCACGAACCCTCTGAATTTCAGCACGCTCAGCCCTGCGCTTCTCCTAAACAAAGTACAGTAAGGTATTCTTTAATATTGCTTGGGGCTGAATATGAAGTACTGTCCTGCAAAAATGTCACCAAATACCTCATTTTCTTTTTGCTTTAAAATGTGGTTAATTTGGTTGATTTAGATGTAATTTAGATACGAACATATGCCCTTCAGGAGAAATATCCTGGATAGTTTACAAAATCACACCTGTGTGAACTGAGCGGTGCAACTATGTGATTGTTATAGCCGGTACTGTACTGAACTAGTGCAAACCCCAGGTCACACAGTGCTAGGTGCCCAACAGTGCCACCCCAGGTCACAGAGTGCTACTGCAGCTGTCCATGCTGAAACGGACATACATACATACATACATACATACATACAATACATACATACATACATACATACATACATACATACATACATATGCGGACACACACACACACACACACACACACACACACACACACACACACACACACACACACACACACACACACACACACACACACACACACACACACACACACACACACACACACACACACACACACACACACACACACACACACAGCTACGTATACTGGAAAGGCTATAGGCATCTCTCAAAAACTGTTGGATCTCACAATTCTGTCTTTGAGACTAATAAGTTCCTCCTCTTCCTTCTTCCTGCACTCAAAGTGACAGTCTATCAGCCCCTGCAGTTCATTCAGGTCCTTGTTCTGACGCTTCTTCTGGATGTCCTGCGGGAAGCCAAAAGAAGAACGTATAGTCAGCCAGAGACAGTTCAAGTCAACGTCAGTGTTGTTTTTGACAGCAAATTGTGTGTTTCCTAGTATGAAAAGTATGAAAGAAATCATTAACATGGTGAAACACATCTTGATGACATCATCAAGATGTGTTTCACCATGTTAATGATTTTTTTCAGACCTCCAGTTCTAGGAAACACAGCATGGGGGGGACTTTTTTATTATTTCCACACAACAGCTCTAAGGTATATTAATGACATAGTAAAATGTTGAAAATGAGTGGAATGCCCCTTTAACTTGGTTCCTGTGTTTGGCTCTGCTTTTGGGTTCAACTTTCTGCATACCATGACAGTGTTGCACTGCAATGCGTTGTGAGGTTGTAGATTGGTTATTTTCAGCATGCAACCAAGTGTAAAATGACTTGTACTGGATCTCTTGTTCACTAGTCCCTTCCTAACATTTTAGTCTAGTTTTTAGCTGTTGATTAAATTGTCAATACATTTAGTCTTAAGTTTTAGTCATCATAGCTTAGTTTTCATTTAGTTTCCATTTTGTTTTCGTCAGTGGAAAAAGGTAGTTTACGAACATCTTTTCATTTAGTCGACAAAAACAACACTGATCAACACGTTGATGCCTGATGGTGGTACATGGGTTAGCCAGGCATTTAGGAATGCTAAATATGAACTGGGGGGAAATAGCAGATCTACAAGATTAGCTATGTGTCCCTTTATTCCTGTATATGGAGTTCTGTGTCAGCCATGCATTTATAGTTAGATTTGGTGTAGAGAAATGAAATGAAATGAAATGAAATCTATATTTACCCAGGGTATCTGGGCTAAGCTCAAGAACTTGTTTCCAGCCAGGCCCTGCTCATAGAACACATTTCATCGTAGTGGTTGATGCCTTGTTCAAGGGCATTTCAGCGGTGGTAATTTTAACGTGTCGGACGGCTGGTTCGAACTGGGAACCTTCCGGTATCAAGACCGCGCCGCTATCCGTTCGGCCACCGCAGGGTTAGGTTTAGGGGTTAATTAACACAATGTTCAAATAAAGAGACTTAACAACTGCATTCTACCACCAAGTGGCACTGCACACCGCTGGATAGTAGTGAAGACTATAACAGAAAAACTAAGGCACTCCATCTTCAGGTGGAGAAAAAAAAATGTTTTTCTTTGAGCAAAATACTTTTGGCAACCAAATGGTCAGCGGCGCCCCTGCATTCAAGTACACTCTCTGAGTTGCAAATGGATAAGTTATCACTTTTACTGTGTATGAGTAGTGAGTAGCGATCTGATTGACTTTGAGTCAATCAGATCGCTACCACTATTCTTCTATTTATAGTCTAGTGCAGTGTTTCCCAACCTTTTTTGTCCCAGGGCACACTTTTCATAGCCTAAAAATCTCAGGGCACACCTAGATATACGGTGTATAGGCCTATCTATATACATATACATACATATGTGTATGTATGTGTATATAATATATACAGTATATATTTATATATTTATATATTCATATATTCATATATTCATATATTCATATATTCATATATTCATATATTCATATATTCATATATTCATATATTCATCATTCAATATTTTGAACTAAAGTTCATGGTTCCAAAAAATGAACTATTGTAGTTCTTTTTCGTTCTTTCTTTTTTGAATTATTATTATTATTATTACCACAGTACCACAGCCCATAGCCATATAGAACCTCAGACTTTATTGAATAAAAAAACTTTGGGGAATTTAATAATAAAATTCCTTGAAGAAAAATACATTTTGGAGAAAAAATAGCTCATATGCAATGTGAAATGCCACCTAATTCTTAATCCTTTTCCTTGTCTTTATTATGGGCCAACTTGTGAAAGATGCATGCTTTTATTGTGAAGGGTCTCAGTTCTCACCATAGATATATCTATGGTTCTCACAGCCTGCATATTTCCACGTGCTGAAAATAGCTGATCGACAAGCTCACAGCGCGTTGCGTCCGCAACGCGTTGTGAGCTTGTAAATCAGCAATTTTCAGCATGGAACACGTGTACGACGAAGAATAAATCAGGCATCACTCATGCGCTTCTGTGGAGGGAGGGAGATATATTGTGTTGGCCGAACGAGGCGATCATGTATGGACAGTTGGACAGCTATTTTTCGTGGCACATTATGTTTAATCACAACAACGTCACGTTTACTTGACCTCCTCAGTATTTGGGTCGGGACATGTAGGACTGTATGTGTCTGCTGTCTACGTGCATATGCGCGAAATGTAGCGTCTTCTGGATGCATCTCTTTTGCATTAACATTTCAATGGCCGAGGGTCGTTAGAGTCTATTGTTCCGTCGTTATCGCACGTCTAATGGTTAGACGTGTGACAACAACAACGACGCAACAATAGGACGCCTGCAGCCCAGTAGCTATAATATTGCTTTCGGGGGAGGGTTAGTGTTATTTTCGGTCAAATCAGGCGGCATACACTAGACTCTAGTGTATACCCAAACTATGGCTGTAGCCCACCCTCCAAATCTTGTAGAGTAATTCAATCAATCTGTAATCCATTATGTCCAGCAAGGTGAAGCAAACACAATTGAAACCGTTCCAAATATTCAGAACCATATACAATTATACAGTATGAAACAATATGACACTACCACTTTTTTCTGACATAATATTCTTGGGACTAATATGTTCTGTGCAAAACTGTAGTTCCCGGTTTCCAGAAGATGGAAGCTATATGGGACACTGAGCCGTAACAATTAAGAAACAGGCCTAGAGCCTGATATTAGTTGATACATTAATTTGTAACAGAAATAATGTTGGGAGTGGGGGGATTTATGGAATGAAATCAAAATGTCAGTGCTCGTCTTTGGCAATTAACTCTCAAGGTGGCAAATGTGAGATACTCCCAGCCTGAATGGTGGCCCCAGTCAGGGTCCTATAGCTGTACCTTGAAGCTACCAGGTATGAATGTGTGCCCTGGTAAAGGTACCTAGAAGCTACCAGGTATGAATGTGTGCCCTGGTAAAGGTACCTTGAAGCTACCAGGTATGAATGTGTGCCCTGGTAAAGGTACCTAGAAGCTACCAGGTATGAATGTGTTCCCTGGTAAAGGTACCTAGAAGCTACCAGGTATGAATGTGTGCCCTGGTAAAGGTACCTAGAAGCTACCAGGTATGAATGTGTTCCCTGGTAAAGGTACCTAGAAACTACCAGGTATGAATGTGTTCCCTGGTAAAGGTACCTAGAAACTACCAGGTATGAATGTGTGCCCTGGTAAAGGTACCTAGAAGCTACCAGGTATGAATGTGTGCCCTGGTAAAGGTACCTAGAAGCTACCAGGTATGAATGTGTGCCCTGGTAAAGGTACCTAGAAGCTACCAGGTATGAATGTGTGCCCTGGTAAAGGTACCTAGAAGCTACCAGGTATGAATGTGTTCCCTGGTAAAGGTACCTAGAAACTACCAGGTATGAATGTGTTCCCTGGTAAAGGTACCTAGAAACTACCAGGTATGAATGTGTGCCCTGGTAAAGGTACCTAGAAGCTACCAGGTATGAATGTGTGCCCTGGTAAAGGTAAAGAAGAGTGCTTAAGAAGATGCTCAGTTAACTTACGTCAAAGTCGACTTTCTCACCATCAGGGATCTTAGGTGCACTTGGTCTATAGAACAGTAAGAAAACAAAAATAGTTTAATTCTTAAGGTTGTTTATTATTATTATTATTAATAATAATAATAATAATAATAATAATCTCTCTCTCTCTCTCTCTCTCTCTCTCTCTCTCTCTCTCTCTCTCTCTCTCTCTCTCTGCCCACTTTGTTTTAGTTTTGTTTGTTTTACACCACATAATATTGAAACGTATCCATTGGCTAATCAGAGAACACTCTTCCGCCTGTTTCAGTATCTTATATTCTTTTAGGAGTTATTTTCTCATTATCTACATTACTCATAGCATAAAAGTCATACAATTTATACAGGTAATGGGCTTGTGGTTATGTTGACTATAGTGTCAGTGTGGTGTGCTCTACTTCTATTGGCCAAATGAGAAAAGGGACCTTCATAAATGGAGGGGGAAAAAAGTTTATAAATGTGTGTTTGTGCGATTACCATAACCTGTTGTTATTGTAGCGTACTAGTGGTCTCTTATATAATTTGGAAGCTTGTCCATTTACACTTATGTCCCATTTGTAGGATGAGCAGCACAGACAGCTGGTTATGTGAGCCGATCCCCAGTGTATTCCCCTGATGGTACTGACTCGATTGGCTCCTGATTGGTTAGCTTAAGTCCCTCTCGGAGAGAGTCATATGGGGTCCAGCCACTAGATGGCACGGACACATGAAACACAAGTGAGCCGTCTGGTAACTTGTGGTTGCCATTTTGGCAAATGTTTTTGTAGCGTTACCATTTGCCAAAATGGTAAATGGTTGGTATTCACCCATGCTTTGAGTTGCTTAGTAGTGGATTGGATGATTGCACTTTCCCACCGTAATATGCATATGCTTCCTAGCAGTAATGCTAGGAAGGCCCCCAGAACCGAGCTCGTCCCATGTGGAGGCACTCCTTAAGTGGCCCGCAGAGCGGTCCCCAAGGCAGTCAAGCGAACCTTCGGGGACAGAGCGTTCAGTGTGGCAGCCCCCCACCCTGTGGAACTCTCTTCCAATAGAGATTCGCCATGCTCCAACACTGGACTCTTTTAAGGCTGCCTTGAAAAGACACTTATTTTCTCAGGCTTATGGCATATAGTCTTTGATTGTTGTTGGTACATTTTGTAAAGCGTCCTTGGGTTCATGAAAGGCGCTATATAAATTCTATCAGCCGATTTCAAACGAAAGGTAATACAAAAACTGTTACTGTGGACGACACCATCCACACAGAATGAGCACACTTGGAGATGAAATGTAAATGCTATTGCATTATACTGTATATTCACTTAAATGTGTTCATTATTGCGAACGCAGTGATTGCGAACGCAGTGAGCATTTACTATGAGACCCAGCAGATCATGTCTGTCTGTCTGTCTGTCTGTGTGTGTGTCTGTGTGTGTGTGTCACGCTGTAACACCACCCGCCCACCACCAGAGGGCGCAGCTGTATCACACACAAAAATGCACACACACACGCACGCACGCACACACACACAAAACTTAACTTAAAAAAAACTTAACTTAAAAAAAACTTAACTTAAAAAAAAACTTAAAAAGGAAAAACTTAAAAAAAACTTAACTTAAAAAAAAACTTACCTTAAAAAAGAATCTTAAAAAACACAAAAAAAGAGAACTTAAAAAAAACCTTAAAAAATTACGTAATTTATTCTAATTGTTGTTTTTGCAATTTACGAGCTGCGTTCGCTTCCCGCGTTCGCGCGTCTTACTTGTCATATATCTTATTTCATTAGAATTTTCTAAATTGCATTTTCATTTTAATATTGTCCACTAATTAGCAGGGCATTTTTTGAAAATTGAAAATCAAATGATCTTTTATTTATAATTTGAATTGTGTCATAGAATGAGCACATCTGTAGATTAAAACGGGGCGGCTGTGGCTCAGGAGGTAGAGCAGGTGGTCCAATGATCCCTGGGTCGGCGGCTCGAATCCCGGCTCCTCCTGTCCACATGTCGAAGTGTCCTTGGGCAAGACACTGAACCCTACATTGCCTCCAATGAGTCGGTCGGTGTGAGCTCACCACCATTGGTGTGTGAATGTGGGAAGTGAGGACGCTGGTGTCGACTGTTTGCCGCTTCACCTCCCAATGAATGAACCATTGTAAAGCACTTTGAGCACTTGAAAAAGCGCTATAAAAAAGCAATTCATTATTATTATTATTAAATGTAAATGCTATTGCATTTTAGATTATTTTTTGTCTCAAGAAATGCGTTAATGACCTGAAAATGAAAAAGCATTTGTCTTATTTCAATTGACTTTTTGTATTTGCCATTTCATTTGAATTTTGGCAGCTTTATGCTTCCATATCAACCATTATACAACTTTCACACTCTTCATTTCACTTGCACTACGATAGTGCAGATTGTTCATACTGTGTGTGTCCATGGCCAGAGATGCTTCTGTTCCATGATGTCATGCATGCATCGTAGGGACAACTACAGTATAATGTACTATTAAGAACTAAACACATTATCACATTTGGAACAACATACTCACTTGAACTTTGGCTTCTCCTCTGTTCATTTGGTCCCAACATAACAACGGGGAGAAAAAGAGTTGGTTTCGTTAGAGAAACACATTTGTAAAGAGTAACCAGGTTTCAAAAGGCGAAATTGGGTGTTTTATTTGCTGGGTTAATGGGGGAAACTGTAACTGTGGTTACATACTGTAGACTGTATTTTCAGTTGTGTTATATTTTGTAACACTTCACAATGTGGCCATATTTCAGTCTCTTACCAATGAAAAAGAATTGTAAATACACAATAGTAAAGAGTGGTCTGGTCACCTCAAGTTGTACATTTTTATAACATGCACAACTTTAATTCCCCTACTACGTGCATGGAAGTGGAGAATAGAGACTTAAGTGATTCTACCATAAAGCCATGTAATTTAAATAGAGGGGAGCTTTCAAAGTTTAAAACAAGGGGTTGTATTAGTCCGGCAGCCAACAGGTATCTTTTGTTTAAAGTGCAAAATAGTCTTTTTTATTGGCTTATACATACATTCATGAATCCACTTGCTGACCGGCTGTCGGCATTCAGCAAATGTTTTTATGGGGGTTTACCAATACCATTAGCATCCTATATAAGGCACACAAAACACTCCTTGGGCTAAAAACGGCCATAGCCGTCATGACAAATGTGATGAGGTCAGCACATTTGGCTATACAAGTGGCTATGGCTGTTTTTAGCCCAAGGAGTGTTTTTTGTGCAAAACTAATGCTTGGAATGGATTCAGAATCATGAAAACCCCCTAGTTTGACATGCTACTTAAAGCATAAGGAAGGTTTGACATTTTTGCCTTCTATAGGATGTTAATTTAATGGTAGGATCACATATAAACCCCTATAAAACAAATTGCTCAATAACGACAGCGGGTCAGCAAGTGGATTCATGAATGTATGTATATAGACAATACTTTTGGCCAATAAAAAAATACTATATACCAAATTTCCCAGTCCACACCCCCGACTGCCGGACTATATTACATGAAATCAACCATGCATTCTTTCTCTGTTACATTACAGTATATTTGAATATCTTAGGGAGATTTTCATGAAGTTCTTAAAGAAGAATATTGTTGTGTACTTGCAAACCTTTTCCATGAATTGACTATCACGGGCTGTCTTCAGAAAATAGTTAATTTTGGTTTGAATTAGTGTGTAAATATGCTAATACTTGTTTAGAGCTTGTTGCTCTAAATATACTTCAACACACACTTACAAAAAAAACACTACAACAGGATTGTCAGTTTGACTGTCCTACAATAGTTAATTGTATTGCTAATGAAAACTTCAAAATAGTTGTTATTCTTTCGAATTAGGAATTTTGGATTTGACTTGACGCTCACACTCAAATCAACAACAGGCAAGGCAAGAGCGAATCAGCAGGAAATACAAACTACCATCTTGTTCTCCCTCTTCTGGCAGGGCATATGATCATGTCATGTCATGCAAAAGGAGAAAGAAGCAGAGCATAGATGAGCTGTGGGTCATTATAGCTTGGTGCCCTCGGCTCAGACATTAAATTTTGATATTGTATCTTGAGGATTTGGAATACTGGAGTTTTCCCAATGGCATTATAATTTAATACTGTACTTCTGTTATGTCCATTTTGTTATTGCCATGTGTTTTGTATATATATACATACATACATACATAGTATGTATTGTGTATATAAACACCCATGAACCTTTAGAACCTTTGATCAGTACTTTTGGATGACTAACTGGACTTCAGTGTCCAGTTACAGATTGTACAAAACCTCCATGTCTGACTAATATGGAAAGACCAACTTCAACCAGAGGCGTCATTTTAGAAAAAAAAATGTTTGGCAAGAAAGTGACCACCTTAAGCTCTTTATTTAAAACATAAATAGCAGAAATAGCCAGTCTATCGCATCGCATTGTGAGTGTGTAGGGCAGGCTAGATCAGCTATTTTAGCTTGCCTATAATTGCATTCTCAAAATAGGGCCATCAATTTGAAGGTGGCTTAATGAAAGTATGATGCCAGACAAGACACATGTCTGTAACATGTTATGTGGGGCAATTACCATCGTCTGGGACCCCAAACGACGCCCCTGATTATAAAGCAGTCAGAAGATCAGATAGAAGAATGCAAGTGAACGTACCTTCCTCTTCATAGGCCTCTGCATGCAGCAAAGCGTCCAAAGCAAGAGCAGAATAAGACAGAATAAGACAACACTCCAGAGGCTTGCGGTGGCAGATTGCAGCTTTGTGTGTCTCTACAATGCAGAGCTTAAAAAGCGCATTTACCCAAATTGAGGTGTTCTTATATTCTTACATGTGTATTGTGTATATACAAACACAATTTTGAAATTAATAAACAATGCACATGAGCATTAGAGCAAATAGATATAAGATTCTGAATTTCATTGACTTACAACACCCCAATGTAAACGCTTCAGAGCAAATGGAGATAGCAGTGTCAAACAGCTTAAAACCACCACATTCTTCATTCAAGCACATAGATAAGAATGGACAGTACATGGACCAATGGGAGATGAAGAAATGGCCTTTTACATGAGAGCAGCGCCCACGCCCTCCATTCTGTTAGGGATGGTCATATTTGCAAATTTCATATACTGTATGTCAATAGGTGGCCATCAATGGAGAGCAGCGTTAAGTCATGTAAAGAGCAGTTTGTTTTCTTTTAACTCCCCTTATACACAGAATACACGTTCAAAACACACGTGGGAAATCTGTCATGAAATAAATGTGATGGAAACAAGGCAAATCCTTTTTTTCTTTTTGGATTACCTAATTGGACTAGCTAACGACAATGAGAATTGCAAGGATTTGTTTGCTATTGCTGATGGATCCTACAGGATGAAAGTCTTTGTTGCCAGACAGATACTGATTTGTGAGTCTTAAAGCAGATGTGACTTATGTTCATTGGAATAATAAATTTAAGTCACATCTGCAGTCATAGAATGATGACATTGGGTAGGGTGGTGGCTGGGTTTCTGTAGGGAACAGATCATTAAACAGATAATGGCTATAGGTGCTAGCTTGATGCTGCTGGCACGCCATATTTTCCAATAGATGTGCATTGCACAGGTATAAGGAAGGGACTGAGACAAGGCCAAAGCAGTGCTCAGTGTCTAGGATGTTGTCAGTGGAAAACTTTACATGCACACGAATACCTTGTACTGAACCCAATTAAGACTCTGACCATTCTGGTGTGTCACTTTAGCGTGATTATCTTAATCAGAATAAGGACAATAGGCATTCAATGGAAAGAGTACAGTATACTTAACTAGAACATTCTAATAAAGAATGATACTGTTACTGTGGATTACTTGTGTTGAAAACTATTGATGCAAAAGTACAAATTACAAAAGTATAGTTACTTTGAATATGAGTAACAGTTACTTAGTTACAGTACCTTCACTTTGAAAGGGCCAATTATGTGGCATACTGATTTCACTAAAACAAGACGTTTATATAATCTCTAGGAGAAACGGTGCACCCTCAAACTATGTGAACACTTAACTTGAGCACCTCAACCTAATTAATCCCAATAATCACAGTATTGTGCGCATGTAAACCGCTTGCCCTCCACCACGATGCACATCTATTGCAGTCTTCATACTGGGCTTGTATGAAGGGGAGGCACGGTGTGGAAAGACTTGGATGTTAATCTGAACTGAGGCTCAGTGCGCCAGGGACCCCGTAAGATAATTGTTTTGTGATATTTACAGTATATGTTTTTGTCTGTCTGTTTACAGTGGAATGGAAATTAAAAAAAAAAAAAAAAATCCGTGCTGGATTCCAGTGAAAATATATAACAGTGACTTTTTAAACTGTCAGCATTTTGCTAAGGACGCCTTTTAACGATCCCCTGGGGAGCAGAAAAATAGGGGGGATATCTTCCAGACCTTCTGTTCGCTGCTGTATATAGGTGTATCAGTGGCGTGCACAGACATTTAGAGGGGCAGGTGCTCAAGTTAAAAAAGGGCACCTTGTGCAGCGCGTGGAACCGGCCGGTTGCCTTAATCTATTTTGGGCGGGAACCCCTTTTGGTGTTAGCATTATGTTATGCTTTAGCTATTGAAAAATAGCAGATCTACAAGCTCATAGCGCGCCACCGAGTGGCGCGCTATGAACTTGTAGGTCTGCTATTTTCGAAAAATCAAAAAAAAGAAAGAAAAAAAAAGGTTTTTTTTTTTTTTTTTTTTTCCAAAAGGGCACATTGCCAAAAGGGCAGGGGGTGCTCTAGCACCCCCTAGTGTCTATCTGTGCACGCCACTGAGGTGTATATAGAATTGGTGGGGGGTTATGAAGAGAGCCGCCCCGATGCCACATACCTTCTACCTCACGAACCACCTCAGGCTCTGGCTCTGGCTCAGGCTCTGGCTCTGGCTCAGGCTCTGGCTCGGCCTCGGCCTCCGGGGCCACCTCTACCTCTACTATCTCCTCCTCCTGGGCTAGGTGGGGCGGGGCAGCACGGGGCATGCAGTAAAGCCACCAGGTTCAGGGAGAGGTTCAAAAGAAGGGTGATAAATGAAGACCACAGGGATGAGACAGGGACATAGCAAATTACACAACACTTTACCTCGGTCAGCCCCAGTGCCGGCGCGGGTGCGCTGCAGTCAAATCCGGAATGCTATCATTTAACTCTGCATAAGGTTGGAATAAAATCTCCAGATGTTGCTGTGTGTGTGCCCCCCAAGCAAGATAACAACTGTATAACAACGTGCCTTGATTAAAAATAAATATATGGATTCCTATTATGCGAGTAGAATTATTGCCCAAACATGTCATTATACTTGCTTTCACACCAGCGTCGTACAGAATCTGTGATATTCGGTGTGCGACACAAGTATAAATCCCTTCTACAGCTTGGTCATGGCACTGGGGCTGAGCCTATAAAAATTTATGTTTTGGCGAAAACGAGTCATGTGACAAAAAATGACATTTTCAACTGAAAATGTGCGTCAATATTATTAACAAATGAGTTGGTTCAGTTGAAAAAAACAAAACAGTTTTCGCTGAAGCATAAATTAGGCTTTACACAGAGAAAAATAGTGAAGCTTGATTGATTGACTTGGTGGATGAGCATGAGATAGCACTGCTGGAGAAAGGAACAGTGATGGGACAGGAATGGAATGGAGAGATGGGGTTGGGAACAGTTGATGGGAAAGAGATCAAGTTAACGCCGCTGTGCATTAAAAACAGAACGTGACATTAATAGGTTGATGAAATCATTTCCTATGGTGGGAGAACACGCCACACACCACACAGAATGTGGAAAAAGCCCAGACAAAAGTCTCCTTCTTTTTTTGGCCACATTTCTTTAGCATTGTCATTCAAAAAGAAAAAGAAGTCACTCAGTCAGAGATGTCACCCTTAATGTGGAAGTGTTTGACAGGTAGCAGTGTGAGCTTAGATCTTCAGAAACTGAAATCTGAAGGTAATATTAACACTATGTTTAGCCTAGTTGTAACTCTGTCTGTCTGTCTGTCTGTCTGTCTGTCTGTCTGTCTGTCTGTCTGTCTGTCTGTCTGTCTGTCTGTCTGTCTGTCTGTCTGTCTGTCTGTCTGTCTGTCTGTCTGGCCGTCTGGCCGTCCGTCTGTCTGTCCACCCGTCTGTTTATCTGTCCATCTGTCCAGGAGAATCAGTTGATGTTAAATCAGTAATTAAACAAGGGTTTTACGAGTTGTATGTAAAAAAAATAATACAATCGACAGCAAATCATGAATACGGTAAACATCAGTGTCTGGTGAATCATAAAGACAACTGGCTAAGCAGACACTGGGCATCGTCAAACACACGTCAGATTAAGAGTGTGGCGAGGGAACAGCTGGTCTCATTAGTACTGTATGGATGGAGAACATTTTTAAGTGTCAAGTTGATTCAGTCAGGTTTACCTTCCTCGTCTTCACGTTTGGCAAAAAGAAGATATGGTGAAAAGGAAACAAAACAAGCAGAATAATTATTACATCATTATTTATACAGTTCTTTATTGGATTGTTGCTAAATATGCATAAGAACTGTTATGGGTAGATATTCTAAAGTAAATGGTTCTCATCTCCTAAAGTCAACTGTCTGTTTCATGTATTATTGTGTAAATTTGTTATGCTATGTTGATTAATTGAATGCATATAACCACAATGGAAACAAGCCATTTCAGGGTGTTTTTGTGATATCCTTTTACCCTTAATGTAGACAGTACTACAGTATGTGCTGTTTATATTTCTGACTAATAAAGCATTCAATCAATCAATAAATGTCATTACAGAAGCCTTGGCCTTTTATGCTTCAATTGACTATTGGCCACTTTAATAAGCCTGAATTATGCGATTCAGGTTTACAGGTTAAATATTCAGACTACAGACAACCAATAGACACTACGGTTCATTAGGACCAGAGTTGTGAACCACTGAATAATTGTGTATTTATAATAATATTAAGTTATATACTTAAGGGTGCTTTATAGTTAGTTGCGCGACAGTCAGTGTCACTTTCCGAAAATAGCCGATACACAAACAATGCATTGCAGGGCTTATACAGCTATTTTCGGTGTGTGCGCGGCGTGGCACGCAGCCAAGTATAACTCAGGCTCCAACAGGGGACAGAAATGTACTCTTAACGAGGACGAAAGGGAGGAAGAAAAGAGGAAGAGAATAATGGTGGAGGACATTAGGATGGGATGAGAGGGAGGAGAAGGAAGCTGGGGAGGAGGAGAGAAGAAGAGAAGAGACGACAGGGACGGAAATGAGAATGAGGGGGCCAGTCGGAGAGGAGAAGAAATGAGTACATGAAGTAATACATTAAGAAGACAATAACGAAGACAGAAAAGACTAAAGATGACAACAGAATCAATTCACTTTAATCATTATCATTGTTATTTCTAACACTTACCCTCAACTTGATCCCTGAAAAATGGGAAAAGAATATTCTTTAGAAATTATGCATTGTTTGAGGCAATTTACAGGCCTGACAAAATGTCGGAAACAATGTATATTTAGTTAAAGATAACTATACTTAAAGGACATTTCACTACATTTCAAAGTATAAAAACTTGAGTGATTTAAAAACACTTACAATTCCTCAGTGTCAGACATGGTGACAACAATAGACTTTTATCACCTAAGGGAGAAGAAGACATATGGATGAGTTGCTGCATTTATAAGGGCCGTCCTGCAACCAAAAAGTTCCACGTTCAACATCCCCTTTATTGCAACAGCGAGTGTGTTCATCATTAGCGAGGTGGCCTGGCTGACAAAATGACTGGTGGATCAACCAGGTACAATCCTAAAAATATATTCCTCAATGTCCATTTGTAATTAGACACACACCTCTGATTTCTAATCAGACTCATGACTTGCACATGTGGCATGTCTTTCTTATTACGCAGATTGTAACAAAACACCCAATGAAACATGCACTCAGTATAGATCACAGACCCACACACACACACACACACACACACACACACACACACACACACACACACACACACACACACACACACACACACACACACACACACACACACACACACACACACACACACACACACCATCTAATTCAGGGCTTATCAACCTTTTTGACTGGGGACCCCCGGAAATGCTTTGGGCAGCATGTCTCACAACCCCCCCAATAGTAATTGACACAGACAATAACCTTAATAACAGAAAATACAGACATACAGTACAAAATTATAAATAAATACTGAAACCAGACATAATCGTTAAGGAACAATTATGCATGTTCATAGGCCTATGTAAACTCTATATAAAAAACACCACCACCAGTCACCACCACCACACACACACACACACAAATAATTTTGTGACCCACGGGTTGAAAACCCCTGATCTAATTCACCATCATTAAATGATTGTGCTCAGTGAGTGTAGTGATTTGCTGTGTATGCAAAGTGGACAAACTGGACATGAATGAAAGATCCAAGTTTCTGAAAAACATCAGTGTAGTCCAGTTTTAGGCCAACAATGCGTGAAACATAAAAATACCAATGTTATGCGGTTTTTTCTTGTCGCTTCTTGCCAGGAATTTAACATGATTTGAATGTGTCACATCTAGAACCCCAACCATCAACATTGCCAAAGTGCTCTTGACCATGCCATTGAACTGCTCCAAGGGTGTGGTACTACAGGTGACTGTCCTCTGTGATGGATTATATTATAATATCTGTTTGTATGAATCTATATATATAACTGTGCAAGTGTGTATGTGAAAACATTTTAGCCTACATTGAAAGAAGTTATCTTTCTTCAATCATTCTCCAGAATTTGGACATGTTGGTGATGTTAGGATAGGCAAGTTATCATTAAGTCTCTGGCGTCTGGCAAAAATGCAAATGTTGGTCATGGGTGGATGTATGGCCGACTTGCTGACAAATCCAAGGCCTATAACGTGAAAGCCTTTCATGAACATATTTACATTTCATGTATTTTGCTGACACTTTTATCCAGTACATGTGGAACCGTGGAATTTGAGTTTGCTAGCACTGTATCTACTGTAGCACTACTATATACAGGTAACCAGTGAAAAGGAGCAGAAAGTGTTCAGCTAGTGTTCAGAGACACAATGCTCAGAGCTTACTCGTCTGCTCTAAAGCCTACAAAGGGTACATAGCATTTGTGATCCTTTTTGTTATATATAAAGTGTCTTTGGATGACTTTTTCACACTTCGCTATCCAGCACAGCTGCAGAGGTCGCGAGGATTAGAGTGGGATCATATTTCAGACCATCAGCTCGGAGCCTTGTCCAAATAGCTTCACTAATCCCACTGGTCCATCCATTCCGGGCACCACTCATCATATCATGGACAGTACGGTTTACTGTACTGCCGATGAAGAGAACTCCTGATGACCATAACATTAGGTCTAGCATGTGGGCTGCGTGCGGCTGTCTGTCCCTGGCCAAGGTCATTTCCCCAGTGAATCAGCACCATATCAAATGTTAAATACGGATGGGGTAGATACCAAGTATGTATGAGTGACAGTGAATGAGTAACAGAGGGATCGAATGAGGATATCTGGGATGTGTGAAAAACCGACGAAAGGGTAGAGAGAGAATGTGGAAGCATGTCTCAGTAGGTCATAGGAAAGAATGATGGGAGCAAACCGTTCAAGGCTCAACCATTCGGACATTCATTATGAGAATATCACCAGCCTATCCCTATAGCTACAGTTGGGTGCCACCGATATTGTCCCTTATCATTTGACCCATTTAGGCCTGACCTCAAAATTTAAAAAAGATCCTTCTAAATCCTCCAGTTTTCTGAAATAAATATTCTCACGATTTTTCAAAAATAGCAGATCTACAAGCTCGTAGTGCGCCAATCGGTGGCGCGCTACGAGCTTGTAGATCTGCTATTTTTCAATAGCTAAATTATAACAATGTTTAAAACACCAAAAGGGGTTCCTGCCCAAAATGGGTTAACTGTCCTTTTGCGCAGATCACGCAAAACTCAGCAAAAAGAAAAGGACAATATCGATGGCCTCCAACTGTAAGCCATCATCATTTATCATTGGAAATGTTTGTACACTTCAGCAAACATTAGGCGTGTGGTAAGATTTGTGGTCCTGTTACAGCTCAAATGGGCAGAGCATGGCATTAACACGGCCAGTGTTAGCTGTTTAAATCCCGAAGGGGGCTGCCCGTTCTAAAAACGAACACACTCAAGGTAACAGAAGGCACTGTGGATAAACGCGTCCCCCCAATGACATATAAATGGCAAATGTTACACATCCTTTGGCAATGAAGAAGACCGCCAAGCATCAAAGAACCCACGAAACCGCCCTGCTAAAGAATAATCTCCATCCTGCCACATGCAATTCGACCTGTTACTTGTTACTAACAATCTTTTCATTGTTAAAATCAAAAGATTAACTCATTAATTATTGACCCGTTAACATTAACTCTAGATAGGAATTATTTATTTTCCATAATATGTTATAATATATCTGTAGTATCGACAACCTGTTCAGAACACATGAAACATAGAGGCAGCTATGCACAGACATGAAATGAGACAGCTATGCACAAACAATCCCCCACATACCTATCTATGCTACGCAAGCTTATCTCACACACAGGCAGCTGGCACTTTATATACAAAGACTACATGTAAACATACACGCACAAACAAACAAAGGTGCGCACGCTCACACACACACACACACACACACACACACACACACACACACACACACACACACACACACACACACACACACACACACACACACACACACACACACACACACACACACACACACACACACACAACTAGTGCTATGATGAATGTACAACCTTAGATATTTCTTTACCAGTACAATGCTTTATGTTGTTGTTTTTGTCATTTTAATTATTTGTTATTGTTGCGAAAATGTAGAGGAACTGAAAACAAATAAGTTTACATTAGTGTACTTTTATGAGATGTAACAAATTCAATCTTATATCTTGAAGCATTATACAATTACATGTATTAATTAAAAAGTTATTCTAATAATTATTTCGGAAATTATGCAAACCAAGCCCACAAAGCTCATCTCCCAAATACTGCCATCTGCACTCCTGAGCATGAACATACATTTATGTTTAACATGTTTGGTAATTGTACACATACAACCAACCTGCTGGCAGAAATATCCACCCAGTCTCTGCTATAGTGAGGGAACTGATTTTAATGAGCATTCATTGATTAATGTCAAATGTTCTTCTCATACTGTGGGAGAGACAACTTTGTCACAACTCTCCACTTCCCCCTCTATTCTATACAACAAGCAGAGTTTTGGCTTAAAATAACCAAAAATACAAAACAAACATATCACACAAACTATACCTGAAACAGGGTATTTGAGGAATCACCCCTATTGCTGTAGACCGTTCTAAATGCTAATGTCATGCTTAGGCTAAAAGTGTCTGCAACAAGTTGCTCAACAAGAACAATGCATTTTCAAAAGCATGGATATAGTGGCTTCTATCCTTTCCATCTTACCTCAGAGAAGGAGAAAGATGCAAGCTCCCCTGTGGAGGAAGACTGTCTGCAAGTACCTGCGAGCTCCGCGCAGAGAATAAGGCCTTGTGATATAGTGATACTTGATATTCTGAGGTCTGTCATTGGCTGCATGAGGGTGTGAGGTATAGGGGGGGGGGGGAGGCTTGTGGACATCTTAGTTCCCTGTCTCTGGATAAGGAGATAGATGGGATGTTGTAGATGAGAAAAGTGGGCTCAGGTTTAACCCGTTTTGGCCTGACGTAAAAAAAAAAAAAAAAAAGTCTTCTAAATCCTGACGGTTTTCTGAATAAAATCACACCCGTGTGAACTGAGTGGTGTAAGGTCTTATATAGCCTGATCAGCTGTGGTCTGACGTAATGTCTGACGTAATGAAATCACACCCGGGTGAACTGGGTGACCGTAGCAACCATGCTCATTTTTTGGTACGAACAGACAGACAGACAGACAGACAGACAGACAGACAGACAGACAGACAGACAGACAGACAGACACGTAAACTAACAAAGCCAGTCGTAGGAGTGGTTTACACCACTCAAAACCCCCATGTTTCTATGTCAGTGGTTCTCAAACATATTCATGTCAAGGATTCCAAATATATATGACATTGGCCGCCGACCCCCTTCTGAAAATATGTTGTTCCATGCAGGGACCCTCCCAGTAGCAAAGAGTTGAGTTCTAAAATCACTCTGAAAGAATATATATTCAAAGATTTCACGATTTAAAGCAGATTTACAAGCTCGTAGCGCGGCACTCGGTGCCGCGCTATGAGCTTGTAGATCTGCTATTTTTCAACAGCTAAAGTACAACATAATGCTTGAAACACCAAAAGGGGTTCCCGCTCAGAATGGATTAAAAGATACAGCAGCTGAGACATCTCTGTTGCTATATTTGCCCACAATAAGGCTGCCAGGGAATTATCCTACAGAAAGTAATCTAGGCAATGGAGGTCGGAGGAGGGTCTTAGCTGACAACGGCTTGTTACACATCCGCTTGGCATGCAGACAATGTGCCTGCATGTGTCTCACAGCCAAGGCTGTGATCACACAGACAGACAGTACATCCATCATTCATGCAGTCTGTCAGCATGTTGGTCAATTAGTTAGTTCAGTTGGCATGTCAGCCAGACTACTAGTTATATCCAGTACTACTTGGTCAAAGTTATAGTGAGCCACTTGTCAGTCCATTTATTAGCCAGCCTATCGTTCAGTTGGTCAGACAGTTATTCCATGCAGTCAATAAATCATTCAGTCAGCTAGTCTGTAAATTATTGCTATGAGTTAGATTTCATGACTTGGTGATAAATAACTTGTTAAATTTAAATAGCCTCTTCGCTACCGGGGATTGATTGATTGATTGACATTTTTGTGTGTGTGTGTGTGTGTGTGTGTGTGTGCGTGCGTGCGTGCGTGCGTGCGTGCGTGCGTGTGTGTGTGCGTGCGTGTGTCGGGGGGATTACATTCCCAGCTTTGTGTGTTCTGAAAATATATAGGCTACGCTACGGTATAAAAATAAAAATATAGTTTGAGTTCCTTACCAGAACTAAATATTTTGTTTGTTATGACTCCATTAAACCAATCAAATAATTGTATGTTGTATCTTGTTCTTGCATAGATTTATTGTCTTAAAACAACAAATGATCACTTATAGTGAAATACAATTATACAATTATAATGTATTGCAACTATGAGATTAACATGGGATACATAAGAAGTGTTTCCAAAAAGTCCACAGTGCCAAAGAATAATTACATACTGGAAATTATAAAAGGCGTACAAGTGTTATGATTTCATTGCAATCATAACACTTAAAGGCAAGCCTATTATAGTTTGTAATCATGCATTTATAATTATGCATTCATACTAGACCTTATAAATCAGAATAAAATGCGTTGTTTTATGATTATTGTTATAAAGCATTATGAGTCATTATGAGTGCTGATGCCTATAATTATACAGTATTATATACGCAGATTATAATGCATTATAAGTTTGCTTATAACGCAGCATGTGTCTGTGTGTGTGTCCGTGTGACTGTTGTCTGTGTGCAACTAATCTCCAATCCAAACATCTTAAAGATAGAAGGAATCTTTCCTTGGTCGGGGGAGATTTTGGTCTTGAGGCAGAGAGGCTCTTCCATTTTAAGATAACACAGCAGGAAACAAATAAAGCATACAGCATAATGAGGTATAGATGAACTGTACTATTAGGCGCTGTGTCCACAGAAAGTGTGGAGAGCAAAGCAGCACTTTGGATATCATGTTCCAGAGTGCTCGCATGCAATGTTCGAACCTATCCCTCATGGAAGTGGTTGCTCAAACATTGTGAATCTATACAAAGAAATTTGAATCTATGCTGCTTAATGATAGATAGCCGGGTTTATCCTGCGTTTTGAATAGTTTGAGGATACATAGGCTACAGTTTATTCTTTGTGCATCACAGTTCACCACATAGAGTGAAGCTTAAGTGTTTTAGTACTCATTGAGTCATCTGAGAACTCACCTAATCTGATGACTTCACTGGTGAACATTTTCTGTTCACTAAAGTCATACCCTGTAGTATTCTGAACATCAGCCAGGCCGGGATTGTGCTGCACATTCTTCGCGAATGGCACAGAATTATGTTGATCTATGTCCTCAGCAATCCCGGCCCGGCTGGGATTAAGGCTGCAAATGTGACAGACAGGTATCCAGGCAGCAGTTTAGAAGGCTTAAGTTTGTTTCTCGTTGGAAGCAGCATTTGGAATGTTATTTGCTTTGTGCAATTCTAAGAAAACATTGTAATACAAAGCAAATTGTCCAAATGGCAGGCTTATGCATGGCCTACAGTATATCCACGGAACAAGGGACAATAGTTTTGGTATCAAGCTCAAAAGAAAACATTGAGTATTGAGTATATTATGATATAATAATAGCTTCAAATGTTTTATTTTTTATTTGACATCACCTCTTGCCTGCGTGGTTAAGGAGCTATTAACAGGAGATATGTGTAGTCAAAATGCACCAACAGTATATTAACAGGCTATTAACAGTATCTTTCCAAGTATAAATATAGTGCAAGTGTACGTACAGTAGTGTGGTACTGCGTATACTATGTTATAGTTATTAACCCCTTAAACATACTGGGGTCCTCCAGGACCTGAACTAGTAAGTATTCCTCTACACAATATCCCGTTGCTGAAAATAGCAGATCTACAAGCTCACATTCCGTCACAATGTTACTGCACAACCCAGTTATTATGTCTGTGTCAGTTTTATGCCCATTTATGGAGCTCTTTGTCATGCATGCCCAAATATGGAGTCTATGCAGATGTGTGTCCTTTTTATGCCCATATATGGAGATTTCTGTATGTGTCTTTGTGTGTCCCTTTATTCCTATAGTATACCATATGGAGTTCTGTGTCAGACACAGGCCTTTTGTGGCGGCCCTGGACAACCGTGGGTCCGACCGTCTCGACACCGAGCACTGCACTCCCTGCAGAGGTGTAGAACACGTGTGTCGACTTTGAAGTCGGTGGGGCGTCCGCTGGCCTAGCGGTCCAGGCGCATGTCACATATGGCTCTGGCCTGACAGCGCACTGCGTGTTCGAGTCCCGGCCGTTCATGACGACCTTTGCTGCATTTTTCTCTCTCCCTCTTTCCTGTCTGTCTTCACTAATAACTATCAATAAAGGCAAAAAGCGTGGGATAAAAATTATAAAAAAAAATAAAGGCAAAAAGCCAAAAAACAAATCTTTAAAAAAGAAACACACCCGTGTGAAATGAGTGGCGCTCTTGTCATCATACATCAATTTATGTTAGCGGACATTGACATTGCTACATAAGGTACATAAGGTGGTCCCTTATTAGCCAAGCGGCGAGCACTCCCACCATGTGATTGGTTAGCCGATTTGCTCGTTTACATATGACGTAAGTTTTCCCTTCAATGTCAAAGGCGTTTAATGTTTTGATGTTTAATTTACGTCATATTTAGCGGAATTCTGACGTCATTTCTCCGTTCATTGTCAATGGCAAATATTGAGACGGGCGGGGACAAGATTTAGCGGACATTTGACCGGAAATCCCCTTTCATTGTCAATGGCAAATCTTGCTATTAGGATGTATTCTCTCTCTCTCTACGGCGCTGGTTTTGATCAGAACGGCAATGTTCTGTCCTAAGTTCTGATCTCGTTTGGAATATTAAAGGGCCACTTCACCACTTTTCAACCTGCCTTCATATAATTGGTCCTCACTAATGTTCATGAAAAAATACGACAATTATTTTCTACTCAGTCTGTGTCTCATATAGGAGGGCTGTGGGCAGTTCAGAAACCTGTCCACCAGTGACATCATCGATGGGGATTCCAAGCTAATAGAAACTGCAGGCTTTCTATTCCTGAAAAGTTGCAATACGATAATGGAAGCCATCGTTCTCATGATAATAAATATCTAAATATATTTTTTAATCTTGTTTAAAAATATATCTGACTAACGATGATGTCACTGGTGGACGGCTTTATGAACTGCCCACATCCCTGAGACACAGACTGGTTTCTGAACTGTCCACAGCCCTCCTATGAGACACAGACTGGTTTCTGAACTGCCCACAGCCCTCTATGAGACACAGACTGGTTTCTGAACTGCCCACAGCCCTCCTGACACAGACTGGTTTCTGAACTGTGTAGCGGTTTCCCAAATAAAGTTGGACACAGGAGGAGAAACCCTACAAAGGTCACTGTTTGAATACAGCAACCTACCTGTTAACTCAGGGATATATATATATATATAATAATAAATCTAATAAATATGTACACTTCAATAAACACTTATTTAAACTCAAAACAGTCAATAAATGCAAAAGACACACAGAAATTCAATTTAAAGGTTTGTATTATAATAAAGAAAAAGGGCAGTTCAGTTCAGTTCATTCATGGCACATTTAACTTATAAACGGCACACATCAACGGCGTCGACACACATCAACGGCGTCGACACACATCAACGGCGCGCCATTATTCTGGTATCATGTACAATTGTACACTTCTCTAGTAATGCATTTCCAAGGGGCTGTGTTTGTGTGTGTGTGCGTGCGCTGTCACGACAGAGGGTGTCCGTGTGCATGCGTGTGTGTCTCATGGAAATTAGCCATTTACTGCTGTGAAACAATTGATCTACATGCTCACAACACTACACGTGGCCCTTAAATCATACCCATTCCATGCGTAACTTAGCGCGTGCGTGCGCCATTATTATGGTATTATGTACAATTGTACACTTCTCTAGTAATTCATTTCCAAGGGGCTGTGTTTGTCTGTGGTGCATGTGTGTGTGTGTGTGCGCGCGTGCTGTTAAGGTTTCACGACAGAGGGTGTCCGTGTGCATGCGTGTGTGTGTCTCATGGAAATTAGCCATTTACTGCTGTGAAACAATTGATCTACATGCTCACACTACACGTGGCCCTTAAATCATATCCATTCCATGCGTAACTTAGCGCGGAGAGGATAGTGTGAGTCTGTCATTATGGACAATAAACGACACACATCAACGGCATGCGCCATTATTATGGTATGATGTACACTTCTCTAGTAATTCATTTCCAATGCCACCTGCGTGTGTCTCACAACACTACACGTGTCCCTTAAATAATATCCGTTAAATGCCTAAATTATATTTGTTAACCCTAGTTCAAATGTGACTGAGATACCTTGCACCAGGAGTGTTATGTTCCTCCACTGATAGTTGTATCGTTTTTGACACAGAGAGCCACACATAAAACTAACCATTATGCCTACAATACTGGGGAGACATTATCTGATCACACTAGTGTGACATTCCTCTCTGCAGATGAACAATAGATAATTGTCTCCACCAGGCCGAAGGCATGGGGAGAGAGAGTATGTTTTGCACTCCGTCCGTGTGTGTGTCCGTCCGTCCTTCCTTCCGTCCGTCTGTGTACAGCTAATCTCCGGCACCGTTAACCCGGTCGATGCCAAACTTTGCACACACACTCCCTGGATGCCAACGATGAACCTCTGCCCCGCATTTTCCAGAACGGCCTGTTATAGCGCCACCATGAGGCAGCTTTTCACATGTTTTACCTAAAACTGCACTGATCTGCGTGAAACGTTGCATGCACACTCCCTAGAGGTCAAGGACAAACCTTTGACCTGCATTTTCCGCATCTGCCTTTTATAGCGCCACCAGGAGGCCGACTTTTGTAAAACACATTTTTTGATATTACTCCTCCAGATTCTGTCCAAAAATCTCACAAATCGTTACACAGTATCTCTATGGTCATGTGCTCAAGTCGGATCTGTCCGATATTTCATATTCCATCCTAATTGGCTATAATTGGCTTTCACAGTTTGCAAGATTGCCCCGTTTTGAACAAAAGCCTCAAATCATGAACGCAGCATGCAATTTACGTGAAATCTTTCACACATTTTCTTACTGGACTGAGGAATATATCCCACCCTTTTCACATTGGCCGTTATAGCGCCACCAACAGGTTGATTTTTGCAAAACACATTTTTGGAACAAAATGCCTCAAATCATCCAATTGCCATCAAAGGCAAACATGTTTATATTACTCCTAAACATTTTGCCAAACATCTCACACAGTCCTATCCTCCTGGTGGAGACCTGTGCCCAGAAGGGCACTTTTTCTAGTTTGCTAATGTGTGTGTTGAGAGGAGTGGGGGAAGTGGAGATGAGAGGAGTGGGGGAAGTGGAGAGGAGGAGAGGGGCTTCCACAACTGAGGTGTTTACATGACACTCCAGTCATACTGTCTTTCAGCATTCCATCTATTCTGGGCTACAATTTGTGGTTGCCTCTCATTTCGCCACTTTCTATCATTGGGAATATCTGCTAAATGCCTGAATTGTTACCTCTAGTTCAAAATGTGACTGACTACAATATATTTATATAACTGAACTGACCATAACAAGCTTACCGACCAAGGTTTGTTTACCATCACTGTGTGTGTGTGTGTGTGTGTGTGTGTGTGTGTGTGTGTGTGTGTGTGTGTGTGTGTGTGTGTGTCAAGTTGCAACTTTGATCTGCTAGGTGGTTTGTAATGGCTTATGTTATTACAGTATGATGTACACTTCTCAAGTAATTCATCTCCAATGAGATCTTTGTCTCTGTGTGCACGGGGAAGTCGAGGGGCGCCGGTCCATTTGGACACTGTCAGAGTTACAGACCTGTAAGGGTCCATTTGGCTACATGTGTAAATTCTCTCTGTGTGTGAGTGCAGTGTGTGTGCTGTCAAAGGTTTCAGGATAGGGGGGGGGGGGGGGGGGGGGTGAGAGAACTTATTCAGTCATGGAAATTAGCCATTTACAGTTTATCTACACGCTCACAACACTAAACATTGTTAACTTAAACTTGGTGTGCAAAAGGGGTGAAGTGGCCCTTTAATAACATCATACATACCTAAATGCTCCTCCACTGACAGTTGTGTAGTTTGAGACACAGAGCCACAAATTTGAGTGTATACATGTGTGCCAATGTTTTATATAATTTGGTGTGGTCTCATGCTTTGATTTTCTCCCCATCATCAACACAGCCATGGCAGGATATGGTCTTCGGCATAAGGTCTTGGATTGGCCTCCGTCCATCATCCCTCATTATAGACACAAAACTCTTTATCCACAACAAATGGAACTCAAAGAGAAAGAGGTGAGACCATAATATTGTCACATAATTACTTCTTGTGCCACATTTATGTTTATTTCAAAATTTCTGTGGAACACATGTCAATACACATTGATGCAAATGCTATGTTGTCTTCCAGTTTGTCCTCGTCATTGGTGATTCACATCTGCGCTCTTTTGTGGACAACTACGTACAGATGCCAGAGGGGCGCTTCTGTTTTGGATTCATGTCCACACCTGGCGGAGATGCTGATATTTTGCGGCAGCAAATACAACACGCAGCTGAACCTCCAGTTACACCAGATGTAGTTTGCTTACTTGCTCCTAGCAATAACTTGTCCAAAGGCACCATTGACAGGGCAGGACAAGATTTCAAAGCTCTTCTGCAAACAGCGTTGCATCGTTGGCCCCAGGTATGATTTTTCAAGTCGGCTACTGTGTGTCTGAAACATTTGAACAAACCAACATTGTATGCACACTACCATGTGTCTACTGTCAGGTGACACTTGTTTCTTCTTCATAGATGTTTGTCTTGGACTTTCCGATTCGTCATGGAGCCATTCCCCTGGAATACCAACATCATCTTAAACAAGAATACCATCGCATCGCTGCTAAACTCAATATCCGCTACTTCTCCACAGATGATTTCTTCCCATTACATAAGACGTATGCAACACATGCTTTAATACAAGTTCCCATGTCATACGTGTGTTGTGTAATTACTATGTCTCACATATACATATGCACTTTTCTCTTTCATACAGGCAACTATGGAGTCAGGATGGAGTTCACCTTAGTGACAACTATGGAATGAACGTACTGGCAGATTGAATATGGCAGACATCATACTCTGTGCTACATGTGCCTGTCAATTCCCCTCCACTCCGACTCCGTCCTGTCCAACAACGCTGTAAAAAAAAAAAAAAAACATGACAAAACACAATCACTGCAGTCCACAGCCACAGTCAAATAGCCCACCTCCTACCAGTGGCCCTTGCACGTATTCCGCTCCAGGTCAGTGATATTGCTATTGTATGCCCTTACTTGTGCACTCTTCTTCACTGTCAAAACTACATTTCAGGTGGCAACACACATTGCACATTACAATGTATTGCAATTCTGCTTCTTACTAGATACAAGAATACGCGGCGTGATCAGGAGACGCTGGATCGCAGAACATGTGGCTAAACAGATGTTCATCGATATGTACCAGGTATGTTTCTTGCCACAATTCACATTTGTTATTTGTATGCACATTACACCCTTATCTTCTTCGACTCATAATAACATGTAATGCTTTCCTATTCCATTCAGCCTCAACCTATTCCCATATACTACCCATCGTTCCTACAACATTTCAGGGCCTACATCATGACACAACTAACCACAACAGCCGTCCACCAACCTCTACAACTCAAGCACCAACCTCCCCATCTTCCACTTGTTCACCTCCAGGTAATTGCAGTTACTATTGTTAGTTTGCTATTACCATTTTACCCACTGATCTTGATGTCAATGCTCATTGTGAAGTGGCAATAACTGCAATCTGTAAATCTGCACGTTTACAGATGGAACAACACGATGCCACTACAGACACAGACGCAGACGGATGCCAGAAAATGTCCCTACACAGATATACCGTGACATTTGCCAGGTACATTGTTTGCACAGACAAATGTGACATCTTCATGCCACTTCCTTCCATGTAATCAGTGGTTCCCAAACCTTTTCACATCAAGGACCCCCAAATAGACACTAATTAGCCCCACGCACACCCATTTGAAAAGATATGCCAGGGACCCCCATAAGAGAAGATTTGTACGGCTCTAGCAGTGATTCTCAACCATTTCAATTTCAAGGACCCCTCCAGTTTGACATGCATTAGTCTACAGTCCCCCATTTAATGGCATTTCTATCTCTGGGACCCCCAATTTATATTGTAAAATCAATGTTATTTTAACTCTGAGACTGTAAAAATGGTGCTTTAACTGTCTTCCATTCTATTCACAGCCTAAACCTGCCATTCCTGGGGGCCAGCCACTGCCAATCCAGACTTTTCACCTGCCTTCACCTCACACAGCGAATGATAGCACACCACCACCAACATATGTCCAAGGACAACTTCCTGCTGATCAGATGAGTGGGATTAACGACCTTTCACATGTACCAACTGTGAAGGGCAATGTTGACAAGAACAATGACACAGTGCCAACACCAGCAATTACACACACACAAGTAGGAGCACATCCATTCACACGAGGTGGCGCTGCTGAACATTCCATATTTTCCACTGCCATTTCTGTTGCAGCAGCACATAATATCACACTTACAAGTGGGAACCCCAACAATGCTGATGGAAATTGCCTATATGAATCAATAATTGATAACATTAATTCTAGACATTGAACAATTGGGAATTACAACCATACCACTGGCAAAAGATTGCACTCAAAATCTCCAAACGGCAGATTCTCACCTACCTACACACCCACCCATTCAACCAGAATTTCTCCAAACGGCAGATTCTCACCTACCTACACACCCACCCATTCAACCAGAATTTCTCCAAACGGCAGGTTCTCACCTACCTACACACCCACCCATTCAACCACAATCCAACAACCCTTGTGGCTCACACGTGCCTGTTATAAATAATGTTCCTGCAACTGCACTGCCTACAAAAGACACACACATCAATTGTGCACCACAACAATCACCGCCTGATGCACAACTAATACAACTTTTGACCACTTTTGCAGATCATTGGATTTCTTGCTCTTTGATGGATCCCAGTACTAGACATCTTGTCTTAGAACTTAACAAACACCACCATTTCAAAAGGTCATGCCAGAAAAAAGGTCCAAACTGCCGCTTTAATTTCCCACGCTTCCCCTCACTCAAAACTCTCATAACAGTTCCAGCAAGAATAAAATATCCTGATAATGCTGAACTTCAGGCCAACAAACTTGCAGAGTCACGTAAAATCCAAGACCATGTCAAACGTGTTCTAGAAAATGATGAGTTCATGCAAAAAGCTGTAGCACAACATCAAGCATCAATAGATACTTATCTAAAACATCTTGAACATATTCAGATCATTGTTTATTAAATGAAAGAGAAGCCAACAACCCTGTCAAAACCACCATACAAGATTCCCACTTACTAGAAGAACTCAATGCATTCAAATCATCAGAAGACACTACATCTTGCCATACTATGTCCTCTGATCATCTCCAACAATTCATTACACATAAAAAACAATACTTAGCAACCATTCCAATTACTCAAATGAAAGCCAAACGACTAGACCTCATTCTAACTGCAGCTGGACTTAATGGAAACTTTGACGACAAACTCGCCAAATATGAAGAGGCACTCACTCTATCATCTCGTGGCGGATATGCCATCATTCTACAAAGAGACATTGATGAGATAATGATCAATAATTACCACCCAGAATGGATCAAAGCATGGAATGCAAACATGGACATGCAAATCTGTTTGGATTACTATGCAGTCATCACCTACATCACAGACTATTACATGAAAGATGAGTCAGGAACACTTGAATTTATTAGAAAAGCATTAGCCGATAAAAACAATGCCACCCTCAGAGAACAAATGATGACTGTCAAAAATACTTTGACAAACAGACAAGCTGGAGAATGTGAAATTTATTACAAACTATTCCCTTTCTTACACCTCACACACTCTAATATATCAACCACTTTCATTCCTACGGGATTTCCACAAAACAGAGCACGGTTTTTGAAACAAATCCAAGAGAACACTACCCAGGACTTTGATGACGTTGTTGAAGTTGAAGGAAAGGATGGCAAATTTTACATTGAAAAGGAATCCATTTTGGACAAGTACACAAGACGACATCCAGCAGTTAACAACTTAACATATGTACAGTTCGCACAAAGATATATAAACATGGAAATCTGAACCGGATAACTATGACATCAAACAAGACATGCATAGAGACACCAACACCACTGATGATATGATTCACTCCATATCTACCATGAACACACTTCCAAAGTACATCCCCCTAGCCACATCAAATCCAACACAATGCAAGTACATGAAGCTCAGATCCAAAAGAGTTATACGATTACATAAATTCAAACAAATTGACGACCCCCATGAATTTTATTACTCAGAACTACAGCTTTTCCACCCATTTCTCAATGAACAAGAGCTCTTCCCCAATGACTTCACCAAGTGTAAGGACTTATACATGCAACATGAAACAGCAATTCACGCGGTCCAACAAAAAATCCTTCCCCATATGAACACAGTAATAGAAGCCACAGAACGAGCTGTATATATCGGTGATGAACTTGATGGTAATAATGTCCTCGACAATGAAGAAACAATGCAATATCCAGAACAACAACATCCAGATATGGCTGTCAAAGACCCTTCAGGACTATTTAATGACAACCCTGACTTGACATCTGTAGACAAAACATTCAGACGGATTGACCTTCAGCCTGACAATGAACTGTACTCCAAAATATTCACTTTCGACACAGATCAAAGAGCTGTCTTATACAAGGCCCTTACATTTGCTAGGCAATACCAAAGAGCAAGAAAACAACATGCAAACCCTTGGCCCACGCCTCCTCTGCTCATAGTTAACGGAGGGGCCGGCTCAGGTAAAAGTCACGTCATTGATGTCCTCTCACAAATGTTAGAAAAAACATTCCGAATGATCCAAGTCATCCCTATGTCTTAAAGTTTTCCAATTGCCTTTCGGCAATGACTTAATGTCAATGAAGGACCAAACCCGAGACATAAGACGATCACAACTGCATAACTTACGGGTAATTATTATTGACGAAATCAGCCTAGTCAAATCAGATATGCTCTACCAAATCCATTTTAGACTTTCCAAAGAAATCTTTCAAAACAACTTACCCTTTGGCGGTGTTGCATGTATTGTTTTTGGAGACATTCTTCAAATTAAACCTCCTCTCGGTACATTCATATTTGACTCTCCCTCAAATGAAAAATCCAAAATGCTACATGCAATTGACCCCCTCTGGACACAATTTGAAGCCATATCTTTAAAAACAAACCACAGACAAGGTGAGGACAGACAATACGCCGACTTACTCAATAGAATCCGGATAGGCGAACACACCAACATGGATCTAACACTTTTGGAAAGCCGCATATATCCCGAAACAGCCCTGATTTGCCAGAAAATGCCCTTTTGATTACAGGGACCAACACAGTTGTCAGTACAGTCAATACTACTGCATTGAACAAACTTCAAGGAACATTAATTGAATTGAAAGCTAAAGTCACTAGTCCCACTAGAGGAGAATTTATTCCACCAATAGAACATTCAGGCATGATAATAGGCTGACGTATAGAGGGGCGTGGCTGTTGGCGTGGCTGTTGTTGTCTTTCCTGTCACGCTGACGTAGAGGGCGTGGCTGCGGCGCCGTGCGTCTGGGAGTCCACCAGGTCGAAGTCCTCCTCCTCGTTGGCGCCGCACGTGTCCACCACGCAGATCAGACTGTTGGTGACGGGGAACGCCCGCACCTTGCTGCACGTCACCCACCTGGGAGGGAACGCCACCCCAAGAGAGAGAGAGGGAGAGAGAGAGAGAGAGAGAGAGAGAGAGAGACGCCGTTGTTGTGACACAACAAAAACTAAAGACGGAAAATGTTTGTCGACTACCTTTTTTCACTGACGAAAACAAAATGGAAACTAAGCTATGAAGACTAAAACTGAGACTAAATATATTGACAATTTATGGGAGGGAACGTCACCCCATTTTACAATTTGTTGCATGCTGAAAATAGACGATCTACAAGCCCACAACGCGTCGCACTGCGACGCGTTGTGGGCTTGGGTCATTGTGACGGCTTGGGTCATTGTGACGGCATCAAGGCCCGCCAAAATATATTTTGTTCTGACTAAATCAACTAAATCGACTAAAATCTCATGATATTTAGTCGACTAAAACTAGACCAACACTAAGACATTCCAGGTGACTAATTAATGTGACTAAAACTAAATGAAAACTATTCAAGAGACTATGACTAAAACTAAAACCAAAATGTGCCGCCAAAAACCACAGTGGTTGTGACACGTGTCGGTGAGCTCATGTACGACACCGAGGGGGTGAGCTCATGTACGACACCAAGGGGGTGAGCTCATGTACGACACCGAGGGGGTGAGCTCATGTACGACACCGAGGGGGTGAGCTCATGTACGACACTGAGGGGGTGAGCTCATGTACGACACCGAGGGTTGGAGTCAAACCGACAGATGGGTTCCGAGGTCGGAACATCAATTGCACCCAAAAAAATATATACAGAGGGTGGCACTCACACCTAACCTAATGTTTTTACCCCATTCTGACCTGAGATCAGATTCTAAAAATGTCTTCTACATCCTGACAGTTTTCTGAAAAAGCTATGTTTCTAGGTCAGTCGTTCTTCGATTTAAAAAAAAATAGCAGACCTACAACAGGGTTCCCCAATTAATTTTCCTCAAGGGCCATATTTTGACTAGGGAACCAGGCTGGGGGCCGAGTCCGCACGCGCGAAGAATTGGGTTTTTTATTTTTTCATTAATTAATTGAAAATTGTTCTCAACCAGTGGTCCGGGGACCACCAGTGGTCCTTGAGGGGGTGCCCAGTTTGACATGCATAGGCTACTGACCCCCATTTAATGCCATTTATATCTGGGACACCCCCCCAAAACAAAAGGGGCCACAAGGGGGCGCTCCGCGGGCCGCAAATGGCCCACGGGCTGCCTATTGGGGAACCCTGACCTACAAGCTCGTAGCGCGCCATGAGCTTGTAGATCTGCTATTTTTCAATAGCTAAAGCATAACATAATGCTAACACCAAAAGGGGTTCCTGCCCCAAAATGGGTTAACAGAAAACAACTACGTGTTGAAAATGTACAGGGTACCCCGCGGCTCTTACCTATAGTTTCCCTTAACACTCCCAACGCGGATCGCGTATCAATACGTTATCAATTAATCAAACGTCGGGTGCGGATCACGTATCAATACGTTTCAATCACTTTTTTATAGAATACTTTCATTCATCTTTTTACCCACCCGGACAATGAAGAACCATCGCCCTATCATTGCTGCTTACTCCCGCTCACGTGATCAGAAAAAAAAACAAAAAACAAAAACCCCCCTCCCCTCCTGAAAACAGGAGGGCTGGCCGCTTTACGTGTAGAAGCCAGTTGAACGCTGAACGGAACGCTGCCTATTGCCTAAACACATATGCACCAGATCGGCATTGCAATGCATAACATCTGCAACACACATGGACAGATGCATGTTTCCTTCTTCATACTGTAGCGACAAAACGATCCCCGAGCCTACAATACTACGAACTAACCACAGTATCGAGGGGCGGCCACGACAAGACAGTGTTCCGTTGGTGGATCACGTATCGCCATGCAGAGCCGTCATAATCGGAGATCGCTCAGACGTGTGATTGTAACGCTTTTTTATTCATTATAATTGTAGTGATAAGACCGCAATGAACGCGTCGGGGACGTAATCGACCCGGGTGTAATGTATAACGAACTTTTCCGCGACCTAAACCGTGGTGTTGTCATCTGTGGAAGTCATTTTTTCCTTCTCGTCGACATCACAGCCGGGTGACGCTTTTTTTCCCCTCCATCGCCCCCAAGCTGCATGCCCATAGCCTGGCTTGGCCAGCCTCATAGCGGGGATTCACTGAAGATTCTTCCCCGGAGGAAACATCAGTGAACCCTCGCTATGAGTCTGGCCGTGCCAGGCTAGCATGCCCAGGCATGTTCCCCTACACTAGCTTGAAAAACAAAATCAGCTAATGACAACGCGTCTCATCGTTATACTATAGTTCTGAACCGAACGGTGGAATGGGACTTTTTATAGCCGTACGGATCAAGACTTTTGCTGCCCAATGTGCCCATGACCCCCCCCCCCCCAATGTTACTGCGATCAAAACAATGAAAGCAGTGAGATAGATTAGGCGAGGCGGCAATCATCATCAAAAAGAAAGCATAGTTATGAAGGTTTATAGTCAGACATTGACAGGCAGATATAACAATAAACACAATAAATATGCTATACATCCTATACATCGAATGAAAGCCCTGAATGTGTACTTTTACGAGGAAAAGGGTAAACATTGATCCCATGTACAGTTTGTCATAAATTGGATACTGGGTGGATGCACATTGCGCCCACCAGATATAACTGCAGAGAAGACATGGACCCGAACTCAATATTCACAAAATAAGGCCTATAGCGACATATAAATACTATATACCGTATGAAACAGAAGACTCTCTGCTTTCATAAGGAAAAAAATTGTACTGTAATAATAAAAAAATCACACCCCTGTGAAGTGAGCAGTGCAACTCTACTTCTCTACTTATTCACTACAGCTCGCTATATACGGACTGAGGCAGAAAGTCATGTAAACCTTTTATTTACAGTTTGGTCTGTAAACTTCTACTGTAATAATAAAAATCACACCCCTGTGAAGTGAGCGTTGCAACTGTTCTGTACTTATTCACTACAGCTCGCTATATACGGACTGAGACAGAAAGTCATGTAAACCTTTTATTTACAGTTTGGTCTGTAAACTTCTACTGTAATAATACAAATCACACCCCTGTGAAGTGAGCGGTGCAACTGTTCTCTACAGTTGCACCGCGCAACTATAAAGAACAGTTGCACCGCTCACTTCACAGGGGTGTGATTTTTATTATTACAGTAGAAGTTTACAGACCAAACTGTAAATAAAAGGTTTACATGACTTTCTGTCTCAGTCCGTATATAGCGAGCTGTAGTGAATAAGTACAGAACAGTTGCAACGCTCACTTCACAGGGGTGTGATTTTTATTATTACAGTAGAAGTTTACAGACCAAACTGTAAATAAAAGGTTTACATGACTTTCTGCCTCAGTCCGTATATAGCGAGCTGTAGTGAATAAGTAGAGAAGTAGAGTTGCACTGCTCACTTCACAGGGGTGTGATTTTTTTATTATTACAGTACAATTTTTTTCCTTATGAAAGCAGAGAGTCTTCTGTTTCATACGGTATATAGTATTTATATGTCGCTATAGGCCTTATTTTGTGAATATTGAGGAGTTCACGTCCATGTCTTCTCTGAAGTTATCTGGTGGGCACAAGCTGCATTCAATAACCAATTACTGTCTAACTGTAGATGGGATCAATGTTTACTGTTTTCCTCGTAAAAGTACACATTCAGGGCTTTCATTCGGTGTATAGGATGTATAGGATATTTATTGGGTTCAATTTTATATCTGCCTGTCAATGTCTCTGACTTTAAACCATCCATAACTCTGCTCGCTGTTCAAGATAACCACTTCCAGGCAAATGCAGGTGTTGCAAAAAGGTCAATATCTCCAGAATGGAACATGGTAAAATCAAAATGTATTTTTTTAATTGAAGTGGACAAGTTCAGCTTTCTTTTGATGTAGGCGTGTGATTCTCGCTATAAGAGAACATTTTACTGTGGGCCCCCGAACAAGGCCTTTGTGCAATGTTAAACGGCAGCAACATCCAAATAGGCCTGTTGAGATCTTGCAGCAATCAAAGTGTTAAGAAACAATATAGTGAACAGAAAGGCTGAGACGCGTAAAGCAGGCCTGAATCTGACACCAAGCCTGTACTGTACGTCAGCACAGACACAGCCTGTACTGTACGTCAGCACAGACACAGCCAGAGCTGTCTCTGTCTGACTGTACGTCAGCACAGACACAGCCAGAGCTGTCTCTGTCTGACTGTACGTCAGCACAGACACAGCCAGAGCTGTCTCTGTCTGACATGGTGGGGAAGGGAGAGGGGCGTACACAGGGTGCTTTTATTGGAAGGGAAATGGAGATGATTGGTGGACTGATTATTGGCGGACCAATGACATAAGAGAGGCGGAGCCGGGCCAGGGATTTAACCCATTTTGGGGCGGGAACCCCTTTTGGTGTTAGCATTATGTTATGCTTTAGCAGTTGAAAAATAGCAGATCTACAAGCTCGTAGCGCGCCACCGAGTGGCGCGCTACGAGCTTGTAGGTCAGCTACCTTTTGAAAAATCGAAGAACGACTGACATAGAAAAAGCTTTTTCAGAAAACTGTCAGGATGTAGAAGACATTTTTTAGAATCTGATCTCAGGTCAAAATGGGTTAATATTCACTGCGCTGGACCTGGTATTTAGGACAGCAGGAGAATCTGTAGAGAACCACAGAAAGCAGAGCATGCTCTCTAAAGAGCAACAGAACTGAATGGTGATATGGATTATGGAACACTGAATCTTCATTCCGTTTCACTTCGTCATTCAGACTGAAAGCCCCTCCCCACGGCAGCAGTTTATGGGATGGGCGTTGTCAAAGCGGCAGTCTTCGGTGATTGGTTCATACCAACCAATCAGAATAGTAGGAAAGCATGATGACGTCGTTGTCAATCATGTGGCTATGGCTAACCCGTTTGCTAACCAAACAAACCACAGCCAACGAGCGCTACTGGCATGTGAACAAAGGCGGTAAAATATGTCGGATGATGATGTTTATAAAACCTGTCGTTTCTGTAAAGAAACTATTTATCATACACCGATTTAATAATAATAATAATAATAGCCAGATTGATACGGTCGTGAGGTCACTACGATCAATGGACACGCGACGCACCGCCGTGAGGTCACTACGATCAATGGACACGCGACGCACCGCCGTGAGGTCACTACGATCAATGGACACGCACGACACACCACCATGAGGTCACTACGATCAATGGACACGCACAACGCACCGCCGTGAGGTCACTACGATCAATGGACACGCACGACACACCGCCGTGAGGTCACTACGATCAATGGACACGCACAACGCACCGCCGTGAGGTCGGCGAAGGCTAGTGCAAGTGCTACGGCAAGTTCTATACGGGCTAAGATGGAGTAGGTGTGTTCAAGGTGTGGTCTGAGGTGGGTTCAGACCTTAGAGTGTATATGAATAGAGACGGCACCAGATATCTCCTCCCATCCAGTTGCTCAAAAGCGCATGAGGTGATTTCACTCAGGAACAGACTGCATTCTGGGATGGATTTGCCCCAAACTCATGAACGCGCTGCCCGTTGACTATCATTGCACGCGTTCACGTATGAAACAGCAGCGTTCACGTATGAAACAGCAGCGTTCACGTATGAAACAGCGTTCACGTATGAAACAGCGTTCACGTATGAAACAGCGTTCACGTATGAAACAGCGTTCACGTGTCATCCTGAACGTGCACAATGATAGTCAACGGACCAGCGCGTTCATGAGTTTGGCCCAGCGCTGCAATACCAAATTCGGCCAATATGTCCATTTCGCCTCAGGGTTTCCTCCGGGTGCCGTCTCTATTCATATATACTCTAAGGTTCAGACTGATGATTGGGAGTGAATCTGCAGTAACAAACACACACACACACACACACACACACACACACACACACACACACACACACACACACACACACACACACACACACACACACACACACACACACACACACACACACACACACACACACACACACACACACACACACACACACACACACAGACAGATCAAAGGTTTTTTCCACCCATCCATATTACCCAGGGCTCCCTGGGCATTGTGGGGTGGGTAATGTAGTGATGTGTCCATATTACCAAAGATGGTCTATTTATGAAGATGGTCGAACTTCATTGAAGCCACTAGAGGCGCAATGGACTACAAATCCTACAAAATGGTCTCCTAAGTCAGTGGTTCCCAAACCTTTTCGTGTCAAGGACCCCCAAATCGACATTTATTAGGCCACAGACCCCCCATTTGAAAACATATGCCAGTGACCCCGATAAAGGGAGGATTTTTACGGCTCTAGCAGTGATTCCGAAACATATTCATTTCATGGACCCCCAAATTCACACGCATTATGCTACGGCCCGATTTAATGGCATTTCTATCTCTGGGTACCCCGAACTCCCTCAAGTACCCCTAGGGGTCCCCGGACCCCACTTTGGGAACCACTGTCCTAAGTAGGGCTCCCTGGGCACTGTGGGTAATGTAGTGCTGTGTCCATATTACCCAGGGCTCCCTGGGCATTGTGCGTAATGTAGTGCTGTGTCCATATTACCCAGGGCTCCCTGGGCATTGTGGGTAATGTAATGTAGTGTAATGTAGTGCTGAAATTTTTATTGTCCATTCTACAACTCTATTAGGGAGAGACTTTTTAATGAGATAGATCCAAATCATGAATTTATATGGTTGGAGGACTTCGAGAAACTAAAACGACTATTTCAAAAGTACACCTTGTCAGTTGTTTTCAATGTACTTTGTTAAATGACTTGTCAGTGTTGTTGTCTTCTTCTTCTATCGGGTTTCATGGCGGTTGGCAAACCTAAATGGTGCATTACCGCCACCTACTAGACTGAGTGTGGAAACAGTGTTGTTGTCAGGGGGGGAGGGTGGAGGTTGGGGAGAAGCAAACCACGCCTACTATATTTAGGAGACCATTTGTAGGCTTTGTGTACCATTTCGCCTCTAGTGGCTCCAATGAAGTTGGCCCATCTTCATACATAAACCATCTTTGATATTACCCAGGGGGTGGGTAATGCAGTGCTGTGTCCATATTACCCAGGGCTCCCTGGGCATTGTGGGTAATGTAGTGCTGTGTCCATATTACCCAGGGCTCCCTGGGCATTGTGGGTAATGTAGTGCTGTGTCCATATTACCCAGGGCTCCCTGGGCATTGTGGGTAATGTAGTGCTGTGTCCATATTACCCAGGGCTCCCTGGCCTCCCACGGCGTAGATCCTGTCGTTGACCACCACCAGCCCATGGTTCTTCCTGTTCTCCCTCATCCCGCTCAGCTCTCTCCATCTGGGGGACGGGGACGGGGGGGCGGGGGGGGGGGGGGGGGGGGGGGGCAGGGGGGGGGGGGGGGGGGGCTACAGGGTTTAACCCATTTAGAGCTGTGTGAGAACTGGAGTATCCCTGTGCTGGGTTCGACCCGACTCTGAATCTGTAGCAGTTTCTGAGGACATTATTACCAACTGTTTGATCTCAGTAAGGAGTACTGTACTTGATACAGAACACCATATATCACCAGTCAATGCACGGAGGTACCTTGTAATGTTACAACAGCAAAAACAACAACAACACTGGACTGGTTTTAAACTACAGGGGAAGCAATGCAGACCACACCGTATCTCATACAATATTCAAGAATTATGCAGTTGATGAGGGTATAGTCACCAAAAAATGACTGTAATGTAATGCACAGTCAAAGCCAGATTACAGGTCCTTCCAACCAGACTCAATCTTTCTCTGTGGTACCCTAACACGTTTCCTCCTCATTGTCTGCACCATGACCGCACTCCACTTACAGAAACACTGTCGCATATTCTTAATGGCTGCTATGTATATATAAGGGAATGTACATTGCTAGCCATGACAGAATTGTTGACCTATTAGCTAAGGACATAAGTTCATATGTTTCATCATCTGCCAAAATCACGTGTTTCAACTGTTCATGCACAATAATGAAAATGATGCCTTTTCAGATGTCACAGCTGAGCTAATACACCAGATATTGTTGTTGTTGAGGACAGTAGAGAAGTGACCATTTTAGAAGTGCCATGTACATTTGACCACAGTCTGGAAGAGGCATTCCTTACCAAGGTGCTTAAGTACCAGCGTCTTAAGGATGCTATTATACAGCTTGGCTACAAATGTAAACTACTTGTGTTCATATTTGGAAGCCTCGGTAATGTCCATAAATCAGTCGTGAGGGGCCTGCAGATTGGAGGCCTGCCCAAGCCGAGAGCTGATCAGGCATCTGCAAAATTCTGTGTGTGTGCGTGCGTATGTGTGTGGCTGTGTGTGTGTGTGTGGGTGTGTGTGTGTGTGCGTGCCCACTCACTGCTGCGTGGCAGGGTCGTACACCTCACAGCTGTGTGTGTGTGTGCGTGTGTGTGTGTGTGCGTGTGTGTGTGCGTGCCCACTCACTGCTGCGTGGCAGGGTCGTACACCTCACAGCTGTGTGTGTGTGTGCGCGCGTGTGTGCGTGCACGTGTGTGTGTGCGTGCCCACTCACTGCTGCGTGGCGGGGTCGTACACCTCACAGCTGTGTGTGTGTGTATGTCTGTGGGTGTGTGTGCGTGTGTGTGCCTGCCCACTCACCGCTGCGTGGCGGGGTCGTACACCTCACAGCTGTGTGTGTGTGTGTATGTCTGTGGGTGTGTGTGCGTGTGTGTGTGGCTGTGTGTGTGTGTGTGGGTGTGTATGTCTGTGGGTGTGTGTGTGTGTGTGTGTGCGTGCCCACTCACTGCTGCGTGGCGGGGTCGTACACCTCACAGCTGTGTGTGTGTGTATGTCTGTGTGTGTGTGCGTGTGTGTGCGTGCCCACTCACTGCTGCGTGGCGGGGTCGTACACCTCACAGCTGTGTGTGTGTGTATGTCTGTGGGTGTGTGTGCGTGTGTGTGCGTGCCCACTCACTGCTGCGTGGCGGGGTCGTACACCTCACAGTTGTTGAGCACGCGCCCAGAGACGTTGTTCCCCACGGTTCCTCCGCACACGTAGATCATTCCCTGGTGCTCCACCGAGCCGTGGCTACAGCGAGCCATCAGCATGCTGCTCTTCACCTGCCACGACTCGGTGCGCGTGTCGTAGCACTCGAACAGGTCCAGCGCAGAGCTGCCTGAGGAGGGAGGACGCACGCACACACACGCGCACACGCACACACACACACACACACACACACACACACACACACACACACACACACACACACGCGCACACACGGTGAAGAACAAGCGATGTGAAAAAGACGAAAGTTCGAGCATCCAGCAACTAGCCACGATGCTGTCCATCCAGCAACTAGCCACGATGCTGTCCATCCAGCAACTAGCCACGATGCTGTCCATCCAGCAACTAGCCACGATGCTGTCCATCCAGCAACTAGCCACGATGCTGTCCATCCAGCAACTAGCCACGATGCTGTCCATCCAGCAACTAGCCACGATGCTGTCCATCCAGCAACTAGCCACGATGCTGTCCATCCAGCAACTAGCCACGATGTTGTCCATCCAGCAACTAGCCACGATGCTGTCCATCCAGCAACTAGCCACGATGCTGTCCATCCAGCCTGTTGGGATGTAGCTCTATAGATCTATCACTCACCCACTTCGGACCCCCCTGACGTGTAGATCTTGCCCTGCGAGGCGCACGCCGCCAGCTTGTTTCGCGGCGTGGGCGTTCCCAGCTTGGAGTACCAGCTGTCCTTCAGCACGTTGTAGCAGTCCATGCGCTGGACGAGGAACTAAAGGTTCAGTCAGATAACTCACGAATTGATTTAACCAACATTTTTTATAGAATGAGAATACAAGTGTGCATAATATTATATATTATCTCGTCGTTCGGCTACATTTTATTCTCCCTGCTTGGCACAATTAAAGGGGGTGAAAAATGGGTTACAAAATTGTGGGATAAATTAAAAAAAAAATATATATATAATAAAATAACTACAGTAACCTTGATGGGGAACAGTTGGTTATTATAATAATATAATAACTACAGTAACCTTGATGGGGAACAGCTGGTTATTATTATAATATAATAACTACAGTAACCTTGATGGGGAACAGCTGGTTATTATAATAATATATTAACTACAGTAACCTTGATGGGGAACAGTTGGTTATTATAATAATATAATAACTACAGTAACCTTGATGGGGAACAGCTGGTTATTATTATAATATAATAACTACAGTAACCTTGATGGGGAACAGCTGGTTATTATAATAATATAATAACTACAGTAACCTTGATGGGGAACAGCTGTGATCCTCCCAGGATGTACACCACGTTGTCCCAGAACACGGCCGTGGCGTCTCGACGCTTCTCGAACGGACAGCGGATGTCTGTCCAGCTGGAGTCCTGGAGGACACACAGACAGGACAGGCTCTTTCATTCATTGATTGAATACTTCAATTATTAACGGTTTGCAGCAAGTAATGTACAGAGGTACAGTAATGTACAGAGGTACAGTTATAGATAGGTACAGTAATGTACAGAGGTACAGTAATGTACAGAGGTACAGTTATAGATAGGTACAGTAATGTACAGAGGTACAGTTATAGATAGGTACAGTAATGTACAGAGGTACAGTTATAGATAGGTACAGTAATGTACAGAGGTACAGTTATAATAATAAGTAATGTACAGAGGTACAGTTATAGATAGGTACAGTAATGTACAGAGGTACAGTTATAGATAGGTACAGTAATGTACAGAGGTACAGTTATAGAGAGGTACAGTAATGTACAGAGGTACAGTAATGTACAGAGGTACAGTTATAGATAGGTACAGTAATGTACAGAGGTACAGTTATAGATAGGTACAGTAATGTACAGAGGTACAGTAATGTACAGAGGTACAGTTATAGATAGGTACAGTAATGTACAGAGGTACAGTTATAATAATAAGTAATGTACAGAGGTACAGTAATGTACAGAGGTACAGTTATAGATAGGTACAGTAAGGTACAGTAATGTACAGAGGTACAGTTATAGATAGGTACAGTAATGTACAGAAGGTACAGTTATAGATAGGTACAGTAATGTACAGGAGGTACAGTAATGTACAGAGGTACAGTTATAGATAGGTACAGTAATGTACAGAAGGTACAGTTAGATAGGTACAGTAATGTACAGGAGGTACAGTTATAGATAGGTACAGTAATGTACAGAGGTACAGTAATGTACAGAAGGTACAGTTATAGATAGGTACAGTAATGTACAGAGGTACAGTAATGTACAGAGGTACAGTTATAGATAGGTACAGTAATGTACAGAGGTACAGTTATAGATAGGTACAGTAATGTACAGAGGTACAGTTATAGATAGGTACAGTAATGTACAGAGGTACAGTTATAGATAGGTACAGTAATGTACAGAGGTACAGTAATGTACAGAGGTACAGTTATAGATAGGTACAGTAATGTACAGAGGTACAGTAATGTACAGAGGTACAGTTATAGATAGGTACAGTAATGTACAGTTATAGATAGGTACAGTAATGTACAGAGGTACAGTAATGTACAGAGGTACAGTTATAGATAGGTACAGTAATGTACAGAGGTACAGTAATGTACAGAGGTACAGTTATAGATAGGTACAGTAATGTACAGAGGTACAGTAATGTACAGAGGTACAGTTATAGAGAGGTACAGTAATGTACAGAGGTACAGTAATGTACAGAGGTACAGTTATAGATAGGTACAGTAATGTACAGAGGTACAGTAATGTACAGAAGGTACAGTTATAGATAGGTACAGTAATGTACAGAGGTACAGTAATGTACAGAAGGTACAGTTATAGATAGGTACAGTAATGTACAGAGGTACAGTAATGTACAGAAGGTACAGTTATAGATAGGTACAGTAATGTACAGAGGTACAGTAATGTACAGAGGTACAGTTATAGATAGGTACAGTAATGTACAGAGGTACAGTAATGTACAGAGGTACAGTTATAGATAGGTACAGTAATGTACAGAGGTACAGTTATAGATAGGTACAGTAATGTACAGAAGGTACAGTTATAGATAGGTACAGTAATGTACAGAAGGTACAGTTATAGATAGGTACAGTAATGTACAGAAGGTACAGTTATAGATAGGTACAGTAATGTACAGAGGTACAGTTATAGATAGGTACAGTAATGTACAGAGGTACAGTTATAGATAGGTACAGTAATGTACAGAGGTACAGTAATGTACAGAGGTACAGTTATAGATAGGTACAGTAATGTACAGAGGTACAGTAATAGATAGGTACAGTAATGTACAGAGGTACAGTCATGTACAGAGGTACAGTTATAGATAGGTACAGTAATGTACAGAGGTACAGTAATGTACAGAGGTACAGTAATGTACAGAAGGTACAGTTATAGATAGGTACAGTAATGTACAGAGGTACAGTTATAATAATAAGTAATGTACAGAGGTACAGTTATAGATAGGTACAGTAATGTACAGAGGTACAGTAATGTACAGAGGTACAGTTATAGATAGGTACAGTAATGTACAGAGGTACAGTAATGTACAGAGGTACAGTTATAGATAGGTACAGTAATGTACAGAGGTACAGTTATAGATAGGTACAGTAATGTACAGAAGGTACAGTTATAGATAGGTACAGTAATGTACAGAAGGTACAGTTATAGATAGGTACAGTAATGTACAGAGGTACAGTTATAGATAGGTACAGTAATGTACAGAGGTACAGTTATAGATAGGTACAGTAATGTACAGAGGTACAGTAATGTACAGAGGTACAGTTATAGATATGTACAGTAATGTACAGAGGTACAGTAATAGATAGGTACAGTAATGTACAGAGGTACAGTCATGTACAGAGGTACAGTTATAGATAGGTACAGTAATGTACAGAGGTACAGTAATGTACAGAGGTACAGTAATGTACAGAAGGTACAGTTATAGATAGGTACAGTAATGTACAGAGGTACAGTTATAATAATAAGTAATGTACAGAGGTACAGTTATAGATAGGTACAGTAATGTACAGAGGTACAGTTATAATAATAAGTAATGTACAGAGGTACAGTTATAGATAGGTACAGTAATGTACAGAGGTACAGTTATAATAATAAGTAATGTACAGAGGTACAGTTATAGATAGGTACAGTAATGTACAGAGGTACAGTTATAGATAGGTACAGTAATGTACAGAGGTACAGTTATAGATAGGTACAGTAATGTACAGAGGTACAGTAATGTACAGAGGTACAGTTATAGATAGGTACAGTAATGTACAGAGGTACAGTTATAATAATAAGTAATGTACAGAGGTACAGTAATGTACAGAGGTACAGTTATAGATAGGTACAGTAAGGTACAGTAATGTACAGAGGTACAGTTATAGATAGGTACAGTAATGTACAGAAGGTACAGTTATAGATAGGTACAGTAATGTACAGGAGGTACAGTAATGTACAGAGGTACAGTTATAGATAGGTACAGTAATGTACAGAAGGTACAGTTAGATAGGTACAGTAATGTACAGGAGGTACAGTTATAGATAGGTACAGTAATGTACAGAGGTACAGTAATGTACAGAAGGTACAGTTATAGATAGGTACAGTAATGTACAGAGGTACAGTAATGTACAGAGGTACAGTTATAGATAGGTACAGTAATGTACAGAGGTACAGTAATGTACAGAGGTACAGTTATAGATAGGTACAGTAATGTACAGAGGTACAGTTATAGATAGGTACAGTAATGTACAGAGGTACAGTTATAGATAGGTACAGTAATGTACAGAGGTACAGTTATAGATAGGTACAGTAATGTACAGAGGTACAGTAATGTACAGAGGTACAGTTATAGATAGGTACAGTAATGTACAGAGGTACAGTAATGTACAGAGGTACAGTTATAGATAGGTACAGTAATGTACAGTTATAGATAGGTACAGTAATGTACAGAGGTACAGTAATGTACAGAGGTACAGTTATAGATAGGTACAGTAATGTACAGAGGTACAGTAATGTACAGAGGTACAGTTATAGATAGGTACAGTAATGTACAGAGGTACAGTAATGTACAGAGGTACAGTTATAGAGAGGTACAGTAATGTACAGAGGTACAGTAATGTACAGAAGGTACAGTTATAGATAGGTACAGTAATGTACAGAGGTACAGTTATATATAGGTACAGTAATGTACAGAGGTACAGTAATGTACAGAAGGTACAGTTATAGATAGGTACAGTAATGTACAGAGGTACAGTTATAGATAGGTACAGTAATGTACAGAGGTACAGTTATAGATAGGTACAGTAATGTACAGAGGTACAGTAATGTACAGAGGTACAGTTATAGATAGGTACAGTAATGTACAGAGGTACAGTTATAATAATAAGTAATGTACAGAGGTACAGTAATGTACAGAGGTACAGTTATAGATAGGTACAGTAAGGTACAGTAATGTACAGAGGTACAGTTATAGATAGGTACAGTAATGTACAGAAGGTACAGTTATAGATAGGTACAGTAATGTACAGGAGGTACAGTAATGTACAGAGGTACAGTTATAGATAGGTACAGTAATGTACAGAAGGTACAGTTAGATAGGTACAGTAATGTACAGGAGGTACAGTTATAGATAGGTACAGTAATGTACAGAGGTACAGTAATGTACAGAAGGTACAGTTATAGATAGGTACAGTAATGTACAGAGGTACAGTAATGTACAGAGGTACAGTTATAGATAGGTACAGTAATGTACAGAGGTACAGTAATGTACAGAGGTACAGTTATAGATAGGTACAGTAATGTACAGAGGTACAGTTATAGATAGGTACAGTAATGTACAGAGGTACAGTTATAGATAGGTACAGTAATGTACAGAGGTACAGTTATAGATAGGTACAGTAATGTACAGAGGTACAGTAATGTACAGAGGTACAGTTATAGATAGGTACAGTAATGTACAGAGGTACAGTTATAGATAGGTACAGTAATGTACAGTTATAGATAGGTACAGTAATGTACAGAGGTACAGTAATGTACAGAGGTACAGTTATAGATAGGTACAGTAATGTACAGAGGTACAGTAATGTACAGAGGTACAGTTATAGATAGGTACAGTAATGTACAGAGGTACAGTAATGTACAGAGGTACAGTTATAGAGAGGTACAGTAATGTACAGAGGTACAGTAATGTACAGAGGTACAGTTATAGATAGGTACAGTAATGTACAGAGGTACAGTAATGTACAGAAGGTACAGTTATAGATAGGTACAGTAATGTACAGAGGTACAGTAATGTACAGAAGGTACAGTTATAGATAGGTACAGTAATGTACAGAGGTACAGTAATGTACAGAAGGTACAGTTATAGATAGGTACAGTAATGTACAGAGGTACAGTAATGTACAGAGGTACAGTTATAGATAGGTACAGTAATGTACAGAGGTACAGTAATGTACAGAGGTACAGTTATAGATAGGTACAGTAATGTACAGAGGTACAGTTATAGATAGGTACAGTAATGTACAGAAGGTACAGTTATAGATAGGTACAGTAATGTACAGAAGGTACAGTTATAGATAGGTACAGTAATGTACAGATGTACAGTTATAGATAGGTACAGTAATGTACAGAGGTACAGTTATAGATAGGTACAGTAATGTACAGAGGTACAGTAATGTACAGAGGTACAGTTATAGATAGGTACAGTAATGTACAGAGGTACAGTAATAGATAGGTACAGTAATGTACAGAGGTACAGTCATGTACAGAGGTACAGTTATAGATAGGTACAGTAATGTACAGAGGTACAGTAATGTACAGAAGGTACAGTTATAGATAGGTACAGTAATGTACAGAGGTACAGTAATGTACAGAAGGTACAGTTATAGATAGGTACAGTAATGTACAGAGGTACAGTCATGTACAGAGGTACAGTTATAGATAGGTACAGTAATGTACAGAGGTACAGTAATGTACAGAAGGTACAGTTATAGATAGGTACAGTAATGTACAGAGGTACAGTAATGTACAGAAGGTACAGTTATAGATAGGTACAGTAATGTACAGAGGTACAGTTATAGATAGGTACAGTAATGTACAGAGGTACAGTTATAGATAGGTACAGTAATGTAGAGGTACAGTAATGTACAGAGGTACAGTTATATATAGGTACAGTAATGTACAGGAGGTACAGTTATAGATAGGTACAGTAATGTACAGAGGTACAGTAATGTACAGAAGGTACAGTTATAGATAGGTACAGTAATGTACAGAGGTACAGTTATAGATAGGTACAGTAATGTACAGAGGTACAGTTATAGAGAGGTACAGTAATGTACAGAGGTACAGTAATGTACAGAAGGTACAGTTATAGATAGGTACAGTAATGTACAGAGGTACAGTTATAGATAGGTACAGTAATGTACAGAGGTACAGTAATGTACAGAGGTACAGTTATAGATAGGTACAGTAATGTACAGAGGTACAGTTATAGATAGGTACAGTAATGTACAGAGGTACAGTAATGTACAGAAGGTACAGTTATAGATAGGTACAGTAATGTACAGTTATAGATAGGTACAGTAATGTACAGGAGGTACAGTTATAGATAGGTACAGTAATGTACAGAGGTACAGTTATAGATAGGTACAGTAATGTACAGAGGTACAGTAATGTACAGAGGTACAGTTATAGATAGGTACAGTAATGTACAGAGGTACAGTTATAGATAGGTACAGTAATGTACAGGAGGTACAGTTATAGATAGGTACAGTAATGTACAGAAGGTACAGTTATAGATAGGTACAGTAATGTACAGAGGTACAGTAATGTACAGGAGGTACAGTTATAGATCGGTACAGTAATGTACAGAGGTACAGTTATAGATAGGTACAGTAATGTACAGGAGGTACAGTTATAGATAGGTACAGTAATGTACAGAGGTACAGTAATGTACAGAAGGTACAGTTATAGATAGGTACAGTAATGTACAGAGGTACAGTAATGTACAGGAGGTACAGTTATAGATAGGTACAGTAATGTACAGAGGTACAGTAATGTACAGAAGGTACAGTTATAGATAGGTACAGTAATGTACAGAAGGTACAGTTATAGATAGGTACAGTAATGTACAGAAGGTACAGTTATAGACAATGATGCTAAAAGGATAACGCAAAACGTCCCTGAGGCCTTGTTTCCATTGTTAACCCATTCAGGCCTGACGTCGAAATAAATAAAAAGTCTTCTGAAAGAATATATTCAAAGATGTGTGCCGCATTTTCACGATTTTTCAAAAATAGCAGACCTACAAGCTCGTAGCACGCCACTCGGCGGCACGCTATGAGCTTGTAGATCTGCTATTTTTCAATAGCTAAAGTATAACATAATGCTTAGTTAAAACACCAAGAGGGGTTCCCGTCCAGAAATTACTTGACCACATTGGTAGTCGAGTTGTTTTAACCCAGGATGAAGTCACTAATGTTGCTCTGGAGAGGGAAGTCTGGAGCACTCTGGTGGAGCTGTTGCCCCCGCACCCGACTACGGATAAGCGGTTGAAGATGGATGGATGGAACTTTGGTATTTTTCTTGTCCTGATCTTCTGATGTCTTGTGATGTTTTTTCTATATGATATTGTATTACTCAACGACACTGAAAAAGTGTAATTTCGAGAATAAACAAAACTTAAATGAATGTTTAATTCAATAAACAAAAAGGATTGATTGATTGATTGATTGAAATATGTATTAACAGTTTGCAGAATTACAGTACATTTCAAGCACAAACTCAATACAAAGACTGTTAACTGTGAGTGGACGACCCAATAAAGCATTACACTTGTTTACAAGAGGGTCCACCTTGTTCAATTCATCAAAAGAATAGTGACCTGTACCTTGGGGTTGAAGTAAAACATGGAGTGAATAGTGACCTGTACCTTGGGGTTGAAGTAAAACATAGAGTGAATAGTGAACTGTACCTTGGGGTTGAAGTAAAACATGGAGTGAATAGTGACCTGTACCTTGGGGTTGAAGTAACACATGGAGTGAATAGTGAACTGTACCTTGGGGTTGAAGTAAAACATGGAGTGAATAGTGGACTGTACCTTGGGGTTGAAGTAAAACATGGAGTGAATAGTGAACTGTACCTTGGGGTTGAAGTAACACATGGAGTGAATAGTGAACTGTACCTTGGGGTTGAAGTAAAACATGGAGTGAATTGTGGACTGTACCTTGGGGTTGAAGTAAAACATGGAGTGAATAGTGAGCTGTACCTTGGGGTTGAAGTAAAACATGGAGTGAATAGTGGACTGTACCTTGGGGTTGAAGTAAAACATGGAGTGAATAGTGGACTGTACCTTGGGGTTGAAGTAAAACATGGAGTGAATAGTGAGCTGTACCTTGGGGTTGAAGTAGCGACAGGCCTGCGCTCGCAGGCCTGTCGCTCCGAACAGTGCGATGCGGTAGTCGTGTTTCTTGCGCCACGGTCGGCTGCTCTCGCCGAGGTCCTCGCGGTCCTCGGGGGACAGCAGGTGATAGCGCATCCCGCCTGAGGGCAGAGGGAAGGCGGAGCTGGTCATTTGTGTCAGTCTGTGTCTATAAAAAAATGTCTAGTCTGTGTCTGACCTCCTTAACCTATTCTGCGGCGGGAACCCCTTTTGGTGTTTTAAGCAATATGTTATACTTGAACTATTGAAAAATGAAGCAGATCTACAAGCTCGTAGCGCGGCACCGAGTGCCGCGCTACGAGCTTGTAGGTCTGCTATGTTTGAAAGATCGTGAAAATGTGGCGCAAATCTTTGAATATTATATTCTTTCAGAGAGAATGTTTTTAACTAAAATATTTGCTTCTGGGCGGAGGGTCCCTGGAACAACATATTTTCAGATGGGGGTCGGCGGCCAATTACATATATTTCTGCGTGCGTGTGTGCGCGCGTGTGTACGTGCGTGCACTCACCGATGACCATCTTGAGGCACTGCGGGTTGTCCTGGATGAGCGGCTCGGCCTGCACCGTCTTGGACAGGAAGGTCTTGGAGACGAGAGGTAAACGCACGCAGCCCAGGACCTCCACCATGTGCTGCTGGCGGTGGCACACGTCGTACTTCATCCAGCGCACCGCCGCGTCGTAGATCTGGGCACGCACGTGCACAGTCGCACACACACGCACACACACACACACACAGGGCCAGATTCACTAAGGAAATTTACACCCAGGTGTACGTAAATAAAGTGACTAAAGGAAGGTGTATTCTCCGTACACTCAATCTCAGTCTCATTCACCAAAGGAGGCGTAAAGGCTTCATTTGTGTGTATCGCGGCTGTAGCTCATTTTTGCCTCACAGTCACACAGTCGTTATTTACCAAGCGTTTCGTTTGGTAAATAACGTGATGATGTTTATGGTCGTTGTCAGTATGGAATGGACAGATCTTCAAGCAAACGGTCTTCATATATAAACGAAACTGTCGGCACCAGGTTGGGAAGCACCGCATAGCAACTTGTAGATCAGCTTATTTTGGAATGTGATTCCTTCACTCCTTGCTTGAACGTTAATAACTGAAGTTTATAAACGTACTCGTATAGAGCGTCGCAGTCCCGCCTCCTACCCTGGACCAGGAAATGAAACCCAATGCATTATTCTCATAGACATTTCTTAAAGTATTTATTTAAAGACGGTTACGCCGCGGACAAAGCCAACTCGAGTCGTGACAACTCATGACAACACAAACAATATTTTGGATCAAACAAATAATTACAAAGAAGAAAAACAACAAAAAAAGTGTTGTAACCTGCCGTTTTTTTCTTCTTTCTAATTATTTGTTTGGTCCAAAATATTGTTTGTGTTGTCATGAGTTGTCACGACTCGAGTTGGCTTTGTCCGCGGCGTAACCGTCTTTAAATAAATACTTCAAGAAATGTCTATGAGAATAATGCATTGGGTTTCATTTCCTGGTCCAGGGTAGGAGGCGGGACTGCGACGCTCTATAATAAGCTGAATTAGTGGTCTCTGTGTGTGTGTGTGCGTGCGTGCGTGCGTGCGTGCGTGCGTGCGTGCGTGCGTACCTGTGCCTCCGAGCAGACCGTCAGCTTGTCCTGGTGCAGCAGGCGTGTGAGCTGAGTGACGTCCAGCGTCAGGAACTCGTCCAGTCGGTAGACCTCGGTGAAATGCAGCTGGACGAAGTCCTCTGCTGCCCCCTTCAGCTCGGGGCAGTCCATGCACTCTGCTAGGGCTGCGATGCCTACAGACACCACCACAGATACACACACACACACACACATCAGTCCATGCACTCTACAGACACCACCACAGACACATCAGTCCATGCACTCTGCTAGGGCTGCGATGCCTACAGACACCACCACAGACACATCAGTCCATATCATAGTCCTCATCAATGAGTATCATATTGGATGTGTGCTGCTCACCCAGACATGTCATGTCATGTCATGTGTTCTGCTCACTCACCCAGACAGTTGGTGGCGTCGACCTGTCCTTTGAGGAAGTCCACACACATCTTCTTGACCGGTTCAATCTCGTACAGGTTGGCCGCGTCCAGCAGCGACTGGACGTTACTGCTGTTCACCGAGATCCTGACGCGCACACACACACACACACACACACACACACACACACACACACACACACACACACACACACACACACACACACACACACACACACACACACACACACACACACACACACGCAGGGTTGGGAAGGTTACTTTTAAAAAGTAATCCCTTACAGTTACAAGTTACTTGCAAAAAATTGTAGTCGGTAACGTAATCCGAGTACCACAATTTAAAAAGTAGGGGGTTACTTTCAGTTACTTTTGGATTACTTTTAAGCAAACTCTATTTAATTAGATAAAACATGTTTTACCGTTGATAACCAGACAAGAATGTTGAGCCTATGAAATTAAGAAAAGGACAACAGAAATATGGTTAAATCAGTTCGTTATCAGTAAGGCTGAGCTCACACCTGTAATGCGCTTGTTGGATGAATGTTGTGTAGTGTCATGGCCGCCCCAATGCATTTCCAATGGAGGTCACATGGTTTGACACAACATTGTGTTGTATGAGGGGGAGGGGCGCAGTCGAAACACAGCTGAAAGCCATACAACAGACCATGTGACCTCCATGCAGTGTTGCGACCGTGTGAGTGAGGCCTAAAGCAACCTCCTGCTGCCTCCTGCGCATGTGCACATTCTAAACAGGTGGTGCGCACGGGCCGTTGAGTGATAGTCAACGAGCGCTTCCAAACTCCAGCACTTAGAAAAAAAAAACATCTGCAAGGAATTTCTTGACCGGAAGTAGCTCATAAAATGTCTACGGTGGATTTTTATGAAACAAACACTTTACAGATAGAAAGAGGATAATTCAAGCTTTCCGTACAGCTGCAATGTTGGTGATTTTGACGTTGTTTAATATAATTACAGAGGACTTTTCTGTTTGGATGAATGGGCTCTCTATGGGAAGTGTCACCTAGGTATCACCTTGCTGGCAAGATGGCTGCGGTCTGAATAAAGAGAATTGCACAAAACTAATATTGTCCACTAAGACCATGTTTAATATTAGGAATAAGTTGTTTATTCCAGCGTCTAGCACAGGGGTTCTCAACCAGGGTGCTGCGACCCCTCGGGGGGGTCGCCAAATTACTTTGGGGGGGTCCTCAAATTATTATTATTACTTGCGCAGAGCGTGTTTTCGGCCAGGTGCGATGTTTGGGGCCAGCACACGTTATGACGTCATATGCTGGCCCCAAGCTGACCGTGCAGGTGTTTTTGTCATGCTACGAAGCATATGTCCCATAACGTGATGAAGATATGTACAAATGTCCCTTAGAATGCACGTGATATGATGTCATACGGACATACGGAAGCTGACCGTGCAGGTATGTTTTCTGTGAATCGTGATTTAGATTATGTACCAATGCCAGGGTTTAATTGGTTGACGATGATGATACGTTTCAGTGTCAATTGACCCAGCCGATTATTTATACCACCAACCACTCAGAAAAGTAAATATACATACATATATACATGTACACATATATGGACACATGAGCATAATGACGTGTTAAATATATGTACCAGTGCCAGGGTATAGCGCACTAGTAGGCCTACTAGTGTGCAACAAGCAAGTAGGCACTCCACAGAGTGCAGTTCTAGTTATTTATTGTTTTTGCAACTGAATGGCTGAACAATGGAAATTAACCCATTTTGACCTGAGATCAGATTCTAAAAATTCTACATCCTGACATTTTTCAAAAATAGCAGACCTACAAGCTCGTAGCGCGCCACTCGGTGGCGCAAAAGGGGTTCCCGCCCAAAATGGGTTAAGAGTTTACATAGTAAGACATGCATAAACTTTCCTTAACCCATACACTCTCAGAGTTACAGACCAGGTCCATAAGGGTCCATTTGGTGCTTAATTATCAGCTGGAATACCCAGCTAAATGATGGACAGTTAGTAACCAAATGGACCCTTATAGACCTTCAACTCTTGAGAGCATAACTACATTGTTAAATGCCTAAATGGGTTAATGATTATATCTGGTTTCAGTATTTATTTATGATGTATTTTCTCGTTGTTGTAGCGGTCTATTTGTATTGGGTGTGTGTGTGTGTGTGTGGGGGGGGGGGGGGGGGATGGTGTCGCGAGACATGGCCAAAGCATTTCCGGGGGTCCCCCAACCTGTATTGGGTGTGGGAGGGGTCCCCCAGCCTGTATTGGGTGTGGGAGGGGTCCCCCAGCCTGTATTGGATCAGTGGTTAGCCACATTTTCACGATTCAAAAAAGAAAATAGCGGATCTACAAGCTCGTAGCGTGGTACTCGGTGCCGCGCTACGAGCTTGTAGATTAGATTTTTTAACAGCTAAAGTATAACATAATGCTTTAAAACACCAAAAGGGGTTCCCGCCCAGAACGGGCTAAGCCAATCACCTCACCTGGCTGTGTAAATGAGAACGGTGTTAAGCCAATCACCTCACCTGGCTGTGTAGATGAGAACGGGCTAAGCCAATCACCTCACCTGGCTGTGTAGATGAGAACGGGCTAAGCCAATCATCTCACCTGGCTGTGTAGATGAACTCCACCAGCAGTCCAATGATCTCAGGCTCAGCGCTCCTCAACTCCACCTCGTGGGCCGTGGACTCCAACATACTGGCTAGAGGGGGGAGAGAGAGAGAGAGTTCATTTCCCCCACCGGCGTAGGGTCCATTGGGCCGCCAGTCAGTAGGGTCCATTGGGCCGCCGCCGCCACGCGGGCCACGACCCAGTCAGTAGGGTCCATTGGGCCGCCGCCGCCACGCGGGCCACGACCCAGTCAGTAGGGTCCATTGGGCCGCCGCCGCCACGCGGGCCACGACCCAGTCAGTAGGGTCCATTGGGCCGCCGCCGCCACGCGGGCCACGACCCAGTCAGTAGGGTCCATTGGGCCGCCGCCGCCACCACGCGGGCCACGACCCAGTCAGTTTAGAGCCGGCCCAGTCTAACTTCGAAGACAAACAAGAAAAACAACAAAAGATAGCCTACCTTGGACAGCCATTGCAAACCACAGCATGCAAGCCGCCTTTGTTTTAAATGGTCCCCCAAACCGTTCACACATCACACCTGTCGGTCGCTTGTGTGTGTGTGCGTGACTGTGTGCGTGCATGTGTGCGTGACTGTGTGTGTGTGTGTGTGCGTGACTGTGTGCGTGCGTGCGTGACTGCGTGTGTGTGCGTGCGTGCACCCACTGGTGAACATGAGGCTGAAGAAGTGGCTGGCTGCAGCCAGCACCACTCTGTGACTGTGTGCGCGTGTGTGCGTGACTGTGTGCGTGACTGTGTGCGTGCGTGTGTGCGTGACTGTGTGTGTGCGTGCGTGTGCGTGCACTCACTGGTGAACATGAGGCTGAAGATGTGGCTGGCTGCAGCCAGCACCACTCTGTGCACGGGGAAGTGTTTTCCTTGGACGACCAGGACCACATCGCACAGCGTACCCTGAAATATACACAGTACATCAATACAGAAGGACCGTTAATAGAAGGCCGTGCGTGACGGGGCGTCGCGCTGCGTCGGCCTCTTCTTTAGGTGTCTTACCTGCGCATGTAAGATTCTATTAAACAAGCTCTCCCCCTCACGTCTTGTTTTACGGCCTGTCGAAAAATTACAAAATGGCGGCTCGGAATATCACTTGTGGAATATTTTGGACAGAAAGTAGCTCATAACATGACTACAGGGGATTTTTATGAAAAACAAGTTCGGCAGATTGAAAGAGGATAATTCAAGCTTGGACTACAGCTGCAATGTTGGTCAGTTTAACGTCCTTTAAGACAAGCAGATCGCAAACGCAAATTGGATGAGTGGGGAGTCAATGGAGGGGATTGCAACTCTAGATTCATCCCATTGTAAAACAAATCTAGAGTTGCAAATTGCGGCTAGCACATCTGCATCCTATGGAGGGTGGAATAAGCTGTCAGGGACCCTAGGGTACCGCGTCCAAAAATTCAGAAAGGCTAACCGAGGGTGCCCGAAAGGGGCTACGACTAACTCTGATGATGATGACACTACATGCTCTTTATTATCTCTGTCCACTCCAACCTCTCACAGACAGACAGACAGAACAGACAGACAGAACGACAGACAGACAGACAGACAGAACAAAGCAAAGTTCTTTGTTTACCCAGGGAAGTGGACTAAGCTCGAGATGCTTGTTTACAGCCACACCCTGCTCATAGAACATTTCATGGTAGGGGTTCAATGCCTTGCTCAAGGGCACTTCAGCGGTGGTAATTTTAACGTGCTGATCCAGGGATTCGAACTGGCGACCTTCCGGTATCAAGACCGCTCCGCAAACCGTTCGGCCACCGCTGCTCCAATCAGCATGCAGCCCGCAGATCTGCAGTGTCAGTCCCTTTGTTGTTGTTGTTGTTTTGGAGGGGAGAAGCTAGTGTGGTAAATTATGAATCATATAAGCATATATTCTACTTGAGCAATGCTAAACAATGTTAAAATTGGACAGTTACAAAGTGAAGATTTTAGTAGACCAGACGACTCCTATTTCCATGAATACGGTATGTTTACACTAACGAGCGGTACCAAAAGGGGCTATTGTCAATGTCTTGAGCTAGCAACACCTTACAAAGATAGAATGCAAATGCTTTTGTTCTAAGTTCCCTTGAAGCCCACAGAAGGTGTGAGACAGACGGCTAGTTTTACTGCAGAGAAGACTTTTATTGTCCTACTGACGGCCAAATGTTCATCGGGTCTTATTTCTGCTTGAATCTAATGCAATGACTTTAAAACATTATGTTGGATATACCTTCTTAAAATGTCTTAAAACACTCTTCTATTACTATAGAATAAAGATAAACGCTAGGAAACTAATACATAGACTCGGTTACTAAATTATTAGTGCATTCAGTACTAATCTAAAAATGTACTCTTAACATAGGGTATTTCAGGAATATAGTGATATGTATCAAGCTCATTCATTTCTTAAATATAGTCAGTTCAGGTTTATATACTTCTGTTTAGTTTCACATAATTCTGTTTAGTTTCATATAGTTCTGTTCATATATTTCCGTTAGGTTTATATCTTCATTGTATCTTTAATTCATTATTGTGGTATTATTTCTTGCTCCGTTAAAAGTATTCTCATTTCACCAATGGAACAAATGTTTACCATAAGACTTGCCTTTTGTCTAGAAGTGCCTGCCTCTAAACAGGAAGTCAGGCTCAGACCTCATTGGTTAGAAGTCAGGAAGTGTTTATACCCAGAGAGGGGAGGGACTTCTTGGGGGACGGCGAATCATGAGTATTTAATACCATGTAATGTCAACATTCGGGGCTGATCGACTTAGTCTCATATTGGACCGGAGGCTGACAAGAGACAGACTGTCACACCCCTGTCTCAGGCGGGGTAATACGTACACCAGGAATGGCGAGGCACACAGTTGGGCAGAGTTTTTAACAGTGGTTTTATTTTCTCAAGTGCATAATAAGTGAAACCAAATACAGAGGAGACCGAAATATCTGTAATAGAAAATAAATGTATATTCAAAACCAAGTATTTCATATAGATAATGTAAATCAAGCAATCATTCCAAATCATCATTATATATAATCTAATCAAGTATTTACAAATCAGGCCTTTCCAATATAAAGCAAATCAAACACCATAAATCAACATATCTAGATCCAAAAATGCATTTCAACCATGGTTATAAAATGATAAATCAAAACATCACCTCCTCAGAGACTGACACCTTCTTGTCCAACACCAGCAGACAGCAGACTGACTGGAATACCAATTCTCTGCAGCTATATACCCCCCATGGCCCCTCCCACTAGACAGGACCAATTGATAGGGGTTAACATGATCCACAACATGTCAAATCTGCATGTTCAATGGGTTCCACAGAACCCATTGAACATGTTGATATAGCTGAACAGAGATATACCGAGAGCTGATGGGGATTTGTTTGTCGTTTAGTTTGTCCATACCCTACCTAACCAGTGCGCGCTACTGACAGGCATGTAATGAGCAAAACATGAACAGTGACAGGGTGGGGTCACACTGTCACACAGACCAAGGCGTGTACTTTTCACATGCATGTTCTGTTACGACCCTGACTCTCGTGTTTTACAAATAAATGCGGATGTCATGAGACCATCATCACGGGTTTTTCTTTGTTCCTTTCTCCTGCTCCGTCCGAGGCGACACACACACATCGAGATTCCACACTAGCTTCAGTTAGCTACCCGGTGCTAAATGTTGTGTGTGTGTGTGTGTGTGTGTGTGTGAGGCTGTGAGAGATCCTGATTGAATTCGCTTTGAAAGGACTCGTATGGAGGCAATCCTGGCTTTGACTGAGCTAGAGCTGTTAGGCCGAGAAAATAACAAAACATATAAGTTACTTAGTTGTACCTCACTGACTGACTGACTGACTGACTGACTGACTCCCTGCTGTGTTTTCTGGCCTTCTTCGGCACTGTTTTTCTGGCAAATCTAAGCTGGCAAATATAAGACTTCCGGGGGACGATCTCTTCAAAATAAGAGTACTCTCTAGAGTATTGAAAAAAAGATTAATTTGCACATTAAAACTATAAATTAAGCATTTAAACGATGCTATAGCACACACATTATGTTTCTATGTAAAAATAAGTAATAAGTAATGTTTCTGTGTAAAGATAAGTAATTAAAAATATCTAAATGGATAAATGCTAGTCACTGGAGTGCATGGACTTTATAAAGTGGACACTGGACAAAAATCCCTGCTATGTATCGACTAGTGTGACATACGCACATGTCCGTGGAGACCTCCTCTACAACACCACACTGTCCGCTAAGCAGCAGAGGTGTAAAAATTTAATTGGCACACCATACAGCGAGGTGAAAGGTCAAAAAATATCCCATTTCCAGACTAAAGTGAACTAAAGTGGACACTGGACGAAAATCCCTGCTATGTATCGACTAGTGTGACATACGCACATGTCCGGAGAGACCTCCTCTACAACACCACACTGTCCGCTAAGCAGCAGAGGTGTAAAAATGTAATTGGCACACCATACAGCGAGGTAAAGTGGACACTGGACAAAAATTCCTGCTATGTATCGACTAGTGTGACATACGCACATGTCCGTGGAGACCTCCTCTACAACACCACACTGTCCGCTAAGCAGCAGAGGTGTAAAACAAAAATTGGCACGCCATACAGCGAGGTGAAAGATACAAAGATATCCCATTTCCAGACTAAAGTCAACTAAAGTGGACACTGGACAAAAATCCCTGCTATGTATCGACTAGTGTGACATGCACATGTCCGGGGAGACCTCCTCTACAACACCACACTGTCCGCTAAGCAGCAGAGGTGTAAAACAAAAATTTGCACGCCATACAGCGAGGTGAAAGGTCAAAAAACATCCCATTGTCTGTTATAGGCCAGTGGTAGTACTTAACTATGACTGTTAATGGTCGATCTACATAGTACTTCACAGTAATAGTTAAGTACTACCATTACCATTCATGCAGACATTAGTGTTCCAACACCAGTAATTACAATGTCTGTTGTTACATTTTTGTTTTACACCTCTGCTGCTTAGCGGACAGTGTGGTGTTGTAGAGGAGGTCTCCCCGGACATGTGCATATGTCACACTAGTCGATAAACAATCTGAGAATCCCAGGCAACAGTCTGTCTTGAGAGACTAGTCGATACATAGCAGGGATTTTTGTCCAGTGTCCACTTTAGTTGACTTTAGTCTGGAAATGGGATGTTTTTTTATCTTTCACCTCGCTGTATGGCGTGCCAATTTTTGTTTTACACCTCTGCTGCTTAGCGGACAGTGTGGTGTTGTAGAGGAGGTCTCCCCGGATATGTGCATATGTCACACTAGTCGATACATAGCAGGGACTTTTGTCCAGTGTCCACTTTAGTTGACTTTAGTCTGGAAATGGGATATTTTTTATCTTTCACCTCGCTCTATGGCGTGCCAATTTTTGTTTTACACCTCTGCTGCTTAGCGGACAGTGTGGTGTTTTACACCTCTGCTGCTTAGCGGACAGTGTGGTGTTGTAGAGGAGGTCTCCACGGACATGTGCGTATGTCACACTAGTCGATACATAGCAGGGATTTTTGTCCAGTGTCCACTTTAGTTGACTTTAGTCTGGAAATGGGATATTTTTGTATCTTTCACCTCGCTGTATGGCGTGCCAATTTTTGTTTTACACCTCTGCTGCTTAGCGGACAGTGTGGTGTTGTAGAGGAGGTCTCCACGGACATGTGCGTATGTCACACTAGTCGATACATAGCAGGGATTTTTGTCCAGTGTCCACTTTAGTTGACTTTAGTCTGGAAATGGGATATTTTTTACCTTTCACCTCGCTGTATGGTGTGCCAATTTAATTTTTACACCTCTGCTGCTTAGCGGACAGTGTGGTGTTGTAGAGGAGGTCTCCCCGGACATGTGCATATGTCACACTAGTCGATACATAGCAGGGATGTTTGTCCAGTGTCCACTTTAGTTCACTTTAGTCTGGAAATGGGATATTTTTTGACCTTTCACCTCGCTGTATGGTGTGCCAATTAAATGTTTACACCTCTGCTGCTTAGCGGACAGTGTAGTGTTGTAGAGGAGGTCTCCCCGGACATGTGCGTATGTCACACTAGTCGATACATAGCAGGGGTTTTGTCCAGTGTCCACTTTAGTTGACTTTAGTCTGGAAATGGGATTTTTTGTATCTTTCACCTCGCTGTATGGCGTGCCAATTTTTGTTTTACACCTCTGCTGCTTAGCGGACAGTGTGGTGTTGTAGAGGAGGTCTCCACGGACATGTGCGTATGTCACACTAGTCGATACATAGCAGGGATGTTTGTCCAGCATCCACTTTATAAAGTCCATGCACTCCAGTGAATGGACTTGGGCACTCCAGTGCATAGACTTGGGCATTTATCCATTTAGATAACTTTTTTACGTTATTTCATTACTTATTTTTACACAGAAACATAATGTGTGTCTTCACAATAACTGTAATGTAATAATAATACTAATAATGTAATGTAATAATGATTTAATTAATGACGCTTTTATTCTGAAAGCAACCAGATGTCTTAAATTTGCTAGCTCTCAAACAGGAAGTTCTAGATTTGCCAAAAAGACGGAGCCGCCAGTTCCCATACAGCAACAACTGAGACAGACCAAACCAATCGATCACAGATTCACCAAAACACAATAGTCGATCCTAGAACTATCGATCTCTGTGATGCTGTAAGCAATATAATAATGTCAAACTGTTTTACATGGACCCACAACGTTGTACAAAATAAATAATATGCTCCAAATACAAAAATAGCTGCTATTCAAAATAAAGGCTTAGTTCAAAGTACTTTGGACAGAAATAGCTTAGAGATGCGTTTTATAATAAATCAACCAAATTTAAATCTACTACACACTCCCCTTCAAAATAAATGTCGTCCGCGACATTAGAACAGCAATAATGTACCATCAACATTTCTTTTTTTCAAGCAGTTTTTCTTCTGGCTTAATCAAAAGTCCATTAATGTACGAAAGGCACTCGGTTGTTTCAACAACAGTTCACGAGTAGTGTGTGTGTGTGTGTGTATAAGAGCATTCGGCTTGATTCAAAGTCCACGAATGTGAGGTGTATGTATGTTGTGTATATCACTCGGCTTCTCGCAAAGTCCAGGAGTGTGACGAGTGTGTGCATGTTATGTTGTAGTACTCGACTTAAACAAAGTCCACGAGTGTAGGGGTGTGTGTGTGTGTGGAGCACTCGACTTATTTCAAAGTTCAGGAGTGTAGTGCATTTGTGTGTGGATGTATGTGGCATTGGGGAAGAGGGGGAGTGATAACCTTCATTCAGTATCCAGGAACGGCAGACTGGTAGGCGAAGGGCTGTCCTGTAGGTATCCACGCACCTGCTGCTTGCATGGCTCCATAAGGCCGGGGCACTGGAGGGTACCAGTACATGATGTCGCCTGGAGGTCCAGCAGTATAACAGGCTGGTTGGCCGAGCTGGTCATACGTGAAGACTCTCGGAGCTCGTCTCTCTCTTGCTGGTCGCTGATAGTGCTGTGCTGCCTCACTGTTGTCACTTGAAACAGGCGACGGTGGTGCTGACAGTCTTCCATCCATGACAGGCTCCTCTTCAACTTGTATTTCCTCTTGATCCGATGTCTCCTCTTCATTCAGCATATCTCCTATGTCCTGAGTCTCATGCTGCTGGGGTATGTTTTGCTGCTGATGCTCAGCATCGTTAACATCCTCTCTGTCTGTATCCACAGCTTGCATCACAGGCAAAGGCTGATCCATTGGCCTGTAGTAGTATCCAAAATCATCGTCGTCACTCTCATCATCCTCTTGGTTTGTGACTCCCTTGTCTGTACTGGTCTGAGCTGTAGCTTTCCTCTTTGATTTGGCAGGTTGTAGCTGGATCTCTAGAGGCAAGTTATCACATGGCAACAGGAGGTTGCGGTGCAGAATCCTACTTCCTCTTCCTTTCCCTTGTTCAGGTACAACTTCATATATGGGCATCTCTTTTCCCACCTGACGGATGACTTTGTGGATATTGTCTTCCCAGTGATTTCGCAGTTTTCCAGTTCCTCCTCTGGGTGTCATATTCCTTACGAGGACTCTGTCTCCCTCGTGCAATACAGAACTCCTCACCTTGTTGTCATAATTCCGCTTGTTCCTGCCTGCGGTTTTCTTTGCATTTGCAGATGTGATGTCATATGCCTCCTGCATCTGTGCTTTCCATTTTCTCATGTATTCTTTGTGATCTGCAGTCCCTGTCTCAGGAGTCAAGCCAAACAGCAAGTCCACAGGCAATCTTGGAACTGTAACTTCACTTCGGGTGCTGTTGTATGCAAACATGAGTTTGTTCAGTGACTCCTTCCAGTTAGACTTCTGCCTCTCAGTGAGCGTTTTCAGAATTTGCAGGAGAGTCCTGTTCATCCTCTCAGCCTGCCCGTTACCTTCAGGGTGATACGGTGTTGTTCTCGAGCCCATCACTCCACAATTCTTCTTTAGCTGTGCCATCAACTGGTTCTCAAATTCGGCCCCCTGGTCATGGTGGATCCGCTGGGCAAATCCGAATTTCAGGGCATAATCATTGAATATCTTGTCAGCAACACATTTAGCAGATTTCGTTGTTGTGGCATATGCTTGGGCAAAGCGGGTGTAATGATCAACTATCAACAAAATGTATTCATAGCCACCTTTACATTTGTCTAGATGCAGAAAGTCGATGGATACCAACTCGAATGGCTGTGTTGTGACAATGGAGGTGAGAGGTGCTCTTGTTTCTCTACAGGGCTTCTTCTGTTTAAGACATGCACAACATCGGGACATATAGATCTCTACCTCTCGCTGCATATGTGGCCAGAAGAAGCGATCCCGCACAAGTGATGTTGTGCGCTCCACACCCTGATGGCCCATGTCGTCATGGAGTTGTCTCAGGACTGTTGTCTTGTACTTTTCTGGTAGAACCAGTTGTGTTCTGGTAGCAGTCTTTCGGTGTAGTATGCCATCTCCATCTAGACTGAGTTTGTCCCACTCTCTGAGTAGTCGTTTGCTCTGTGCACTGAATGATTTCAGCTCTTGTCCAACAGGTCTTTGATCTGACTGTCTGCAGTCCATTACAGGGCCAATATTCGGGTCGTCCTTCTGAGCCTGACAGATGTCCACTCTTGAGAAGGGTGTAGGTGTCTCCTCATCTGTTGCTTCACACCCTAGGGCCATCATGCACGATGCTGTTTCAGAGTCTTTTGTTTCTATGGCTTGCACTGTAGCTTGTACTGAGAGGGAGGACATTTCCTCTGTACAGTTCTCCATCATTTCCTCGATGTCACAGGGCATCCTGGACAGGCCATCAGCGTCACCGTTCTCTCTGCCTGGACGATATTTGATAGTTAGATGGAAGTCTGCCAGTTCAGCAACCCACCTGCTTCCTGTGGCGTAGGTAAGTGGATTGTTGTCTGTGTACACAACACAAGATGAGTTCATCAAATAGTCTCTAAAACGGTCGGTCACCGACCACTTCAAGGCTAGAAACTCTAGTTTACCCGAGTGAAGGTGGTAATTCTTCTCCGCTTTGGTCAGTGTGCGAGATGCATATGCTATGACACGTAGCTTTCCCTCCTGTTCTTGATACAACACTGCACCTAGGCCCTGGTTTGAGGCGTCAGTGTGCAAGATGAACGACTTGTTGAAGTCCGGGAACCCGAGGATAGGGGGCTCAACTAGATGATCAATCAATCTCTCCAATATCCTTTGATGCTCATCAGTCCAGATGATTGGCTTGTTTGAAGGTGTCCCTCTGTTCTTCACTTTTCCTTTCGTTGTCCTTGTTTTGCTGTTTATCTGCTCCAGGTTCCGCTTCAAGCAGAGCATACAGGGGTCCAGCAATACGGGAGAAGTCTCTAATGTACTGACGGTAGTAACTCAGCAGACCTATTAATGCCCTGCACTCACCTACTGTTTTTGGTCTCTTCTCCTTTAATGCTCTCACGGCGAGTGTATCGGCAGGATCCATTTTACTGCCGTCAGCAGACACAATTCGCCCCAAGTAACGGACCTCACGCCTGAATATTTCACATTTACTGGGCTTTAGCTTGATTCCGTGCTGCCGGAGTCGCTGCAATACTGCTCTCACATCCTGTACGTGGTCCTGGAAAGATCTACTGAAACAAAGAGTGTCGTCTAAGTAGGGAATGCAGATTTCATCCCTCAAGCCCTCCAGACACTCTTCCATGCAACGCTGGAACGCTGCTGGAGCGTTCATCAGGCCAAAGGGGATTCGAATCCATTCGTAGAGACCCCAGGGAGTCACGAAGGCTGTCACATGTCTGCTCTCTTTGGCCATGAAGCCCTGATGATATGCTTTCCCTTGATCTAGAAGTGAGAACCACGAGTTTCCTCCTAGGCCATCCATGATGTCCTGCACTCTAGGGATAGGCTGTCGGTCAGGGAGAGTTTTCCTGTTCACTTCACGGAAGTCGATACACAGCCGTAAACTCCCGTCTTTCTTACGAACACAGACGACTGGTGATGCATACGGTGAATTGGACTTCTGAACCCAGCCCTGTGCGATGAGGTCGAGTAAGTAGTCTTTCATCTCCCTGTACAGCGGCTTGGGCACAGACAGGTAGGTCTTTGCAACGGGTTCAGTGTCTTTCAGGGAAATGCTGAGTTGCAGTCTTTCAATGCGTCCGATATCATCATCTGTTTTTGAGAAGGAGGCAGACTCCTCTCTTAACATCTGGTGAACTATTTCTCTCTCAGGCTCGCTAAGGTGACTCACACTGACAGGCGGGTCCCATAGATCAGCCGTTTTGTTCTCTTCAACTCTGATGTGACTTATACTAACTGGCGGTGGAGGGCGGGACCCCTCTAGGATGGAAGCGGGGTGCACAGTCTGAATATTCTGGACAGTTCCAATCACAGTTCTCCCTGTCAACACGATGTCATGGGCTGTGGGGTTCTGCACACTTACAGTGATAGAGGGTCTGTTGTCTTTACTCACCCTGACAAGTGTGTCACAGATTTCCAGTCCCTCTGTCCAGCGGGGGTTGACATCGGGCTCAAAGATGAGTGTGGTATCTTCATGTGGCGGATACATTTGTACGTGACACTCAACTTTGACAGACATGTGTTTAGGTATGTTGATCCATTTCTTCTTTGTCTTCACAGTATATTCACTTCTCTGCTCAACACTTACTTGCTGTACAAAGGCTTGAGCTTGCTCTGGTTCAAGGTTGGTGAATGCTGTCCTCACTGTGTGGCTCAGGCGTTCAGGAGTATTGGACTGTTTCAATTCACTGTCTATAATGAGCTCAATGACATTGGACCCAATGATTGGTCGGCCAAGCTTGTTACCCTTCATTACAAGAGTGGGGACAGTAACGGTAGTGGTAGGTGCTCCCCCTGAAGCTAGACTGAAAGTTACCTCCACCCATCCTACATATGGCATGTTCTCCCCATTAGCTGCAACAATATCTAAAGGGTTTGCCCTGTCCAAAATCTCAGAAATGTCTCTTAGTCTTGTGCGTGGCAGGTGTTCTTCTTTCCATAGCTCATCAATGATTGTCACTTGAGAACCTGAGTCCCACAGAGCCTGAACCTCTTGGCCTTGAATGTGACAGTCGATCAGATACTTTTTACCTACTAGTGGAGCTACTTGGACCTTTCTCTCTCTTCTGGTGGCAGCGTTCATAGTCATACATGAGGGTGAACAATGTTCTCTGTGCACAGTCCAATTGTTAATTTGACACGGTCTAGAACAGTAGAGGGCCTTTTTACATTTTGCACATTGCTTCATATCTTCGCCCTGTTTTCCACAGTGCACACAGTGCTGGGACATGGCTATATCACTGGTCACTCCCTGTCCCGTGCGAGTGACCCTTGATCGTTTAAAGGCTCACCTCCAAACTGTCCTTGTTGTCCTCTTGCTCGACATCCTGCCAGGTAGTGTTCACTGCTGCCACACCTGAAACAGTGTGTGCAGTAATCCTCTGTCCCACTCTGTAGACAGCCGAGACATCTCTTCATCCGTCGACGGTTTGATGGAAAGCTGCGGCCTCCTCGCCGTCCTCCTCGATGTTGTGAACCATATTGGGGGTTATATTGGGGCTGTGGTTGTTGTGGGGGATTGTATTGGGGCTGAGATTGGCATTGGGGGTGGTTGTACTGAGGTTGCCATTGAGGGGTGGGCTGTGGCTGCGATTGGCATTGTGCTGGGGTATACTGGGGTTGTTGTTGAGGGGGGAACTGGGACTGCTGCTGCATACTCTCTCTCAATTGGGACACTTCTGCTTTGAGATCTTTCAGCACGGCCATCTCAGACCTCATTTCTTCAAGCTGGGAAACTACTGCAGGGGGTAATTTAACTGGGTTCTGTGGAGCAGGTGACTTGTCATTCCTTTCAACAGGAGCGTCGCTCGACTGAACTGAATGGATAGTAGTAGGCTTAGACTGTCCTAATAATTTCTTCTTATTCTGCCTCTCTGTCTCATATGCACATGCAGTGTTCATTCTTTCTAGTAGCAGTTCATCAGAGATGTCAGTCTGTTCCAGATATGGCTGGAGATCACGTTTGATGCTGTCATTCTGAAGACCAGTTAACACTGTGTGGAGGAACATGTTCTGCACTAGACCTGGGTCATACTTGAGACCTGACTCGGCTTCTTGTGAGGCAAACAAGATCTTCTGTCTCAGGTCGAGAGAACGAATGAGGAAGTTCTGTGGCGTTTCTTTGATGCCCTGCACTTCAGATGTCAGCTGCTTGTAGAGATCAGTGGCACTTTTCTCTTGATAATGAGAACGGAGTATTCTTCTGAGCGTGGGGAGAGTTAGGTTAGCTTTCCCCTCCAAATAGCTACGAAGCCCCATGCCAGGAATAATGGCTCTTATCACTACATCTACTATCTCTAGTTCTGGAACCCCTTTACTTAAACCATGTTCAATTTGGCGGGCCAGACTTGGAAAGGTCAGACGGTCTTTCTGCCCTGGCTCTCCGATTTGACCAGATATTTTAAAATCCTTGTGCCAAGGAGTAGAGGGATAACTGTGGGATGAGCTCTTTGTTAACATCCTGCTAGGGGCCGGGGTTTTGACTTCTCTGCCTTCTGACTTCTCTACCTTATTCTGTTTCTGAGTGGCAGCCAGCTGAAGTTGCAAGGCCTCGATCTATTTCCGTAGTCTTTCCTCCTCTTGTTCTTTTTTCCTCTGTTCCTCTTGTAACTCTGATTCTTGTGTCTGTTGCTGCGCTAGGGTGGCGGCTTCCTGGAGCTCTGTGATTTTGTCTCTAAATTCTAGCAGGCCAGCCATTCCCTCATCTTCTAGCTTTTCTAGCTCTTCTCTCTGTATGTGGTCTGAAATTAGCTTGATGAGTGCTCTTCGACTTTTACCAGTCACATGCTCAAGTGCTCCTCCTGCTATTAGTAAGAACTCACATAGTTCTGCCAGAGTGTCTCTGGAAAGCTCACATAGCTCTCTGATTATTTCGACCTGTAGTTTTTCCACTTCGGATGACGCCATCTTGGTGCAGTGGTTGTGAACCGTCAGAATGATACCTTTTCACCCTGGAACGTAGTAGCAGCTCTCCTGGTATGTAGAAATACCTCAGATAGTCTGCCTTCTGCTCACTGGTGATCGGGTTACCACTGTAGCTGGTTTACCACGGTGCTCTCGATGACTGGGTTGATTAGGAGAGATGGGTGACGGCAGGGGACTTCTGTAGCTGGAAGAAGTGGACCCACGCTGCACACCATCCCGGACCAGCCCCCAAAATGTAGTACCCCTGTAAAAGGAGCAATGTGTGAATCAAACAAACACACGACGCAGTGTCTCTCTTCCGAGCACAAACGCTACTGAAGAGGAAACGGCGCCAGTTCCCATACAGCAACAACTGAGACAGACCAAACCAATCGATCACAGATTCACCAAAACACAATAGTCGATCCTAGAACTATCGATCTCTGTGATGCTGTAAGCAATATAATAATGTCAAACTGTTTTACATGGACCCACAACGTTGTACAAAATAAATAATATGCTCCAAATACAAAAATAGCTGCTATTCAAAATAAAGGCTTAGTTCAAAGTACTTTGGACAGAAATAGCTTAGAGATGCGTTTTATAATAAATCAACCACATTTCAATCTACTACATGCACAACTCTCAGGTCTCTCCGTTGTCTGTCATAGGTCTGTTTCCTCCGCTTTAGAGCTTTTGAGAGGCCACGGGACACGGGACACGGGACACAGGCCACGGGACACAGACCATCCATGACTGTGTGTGTGTGTGTGTGTGTGTGTGTGTGTGTGTGTGTGTGTGTGTGTGTGTGTGTGTACAACTAAAACAGTGCACAGACACTCCCTGGAGGCCAGAGCAGAGCCTCTGCCCTGAATCCTTCACATCGGCCTGTTACAGCGCCACCAGCAGGACAATTTTTGTAAAAACACAATTTACAATAACTCCTACAGATTTTGTCCAAACATCACGCAAATCGGTACACATTATCTCTATAGTCATGCGATCAAGACAGATCTGTCTCATGTTTGAGGGGCGCTAGCCCCTCCTATATACAGCTTTAATGTTTGTTTTTCAACGATGCTTGTTTAAGAAAACGCCATATACAATAAAGAGACATTTTATGTTTGTTTTGAGACTAAAACATTAGCACCCGACATTGCTTAAACAAACATTATGTTGTAATTGATGTTGTAAGATGATAAGAGCGCCCCTCACTTCACATGGGTGTGATTTTTCATATTCCATCCTGATTGGCTAAGATTGACATCCAAAGTTTGCAGGATTGGTGAACCTTCACATTGGCCTGATATCAGCAGAAATATCTATATAATGAAATTTTTTTAAACAGAATTTCGGTTTTTGGTAGAACCATGTAAGAGATACATAAAAAGTATTTTGATACAAATGACAAATACTGGGTAAAAAAAGAAATCACCATACAAATACAAAATACCAGTCTGAGAAATATATGAGAATACATTTTATAAAAATTGCTGCAATGATTGTCAATTCATACAGTAGAATGTAGATTGATTGTCAAACATGATTTTATTTAATGTGTTTTTCATGGTGGAGAAGGAACACTTTGAGGAACTCCTAAACCCAATAACATCAGACCCACCCTCCCTGACAGGAGCAGAGCCTGAGGATGATAGGGGATCGTCGTCAATCTCCCGGAAGGAAGTCACTGAGGTAGTTAACGCATTGATTGTGGGAATCGGTTTTCTACATGGTTCGAATCCATTCCCAACGGTCCGATGCAGGACACGGCTATCTACGTTTAGCGCATGTTTTTATTGATTACTTTCAATCGCCTTTGTACACACCCGGACAATATATCAAGCAGCCCCGATTCATCCCACAACACTCCGGTCACTTGATAAAAATAAAATAAAAAATGCCTCTCCCCCTCCCTTCCTGAAAACAGGACGGGAGGGGCGCATTGTGTAGAATAGTCTCTATCACACAATGGCGGCGCCCATGCGAGCGTACTCCAGTCAACAGAATCACATCGGCTTGTCTCCGGCTTCCAGTCTTCACCTCTCCTCCTGTTTCTCCCTCCTCCCCTCCCGTTTGTTTCAGGGGAGGGGAGGGCTCTCCCTGTGCTCTCTTGTGTGTCGAGTAGTGTCTAACATGTTCCGGCTCCATGATGGACACAGATCTAAAGTCGTCTCCATTCCTTCGGCATACTCGAACAAACAAGAAAACTATCACGGATTGTATCGTCCCTCGGCAAACTCGGCGAGGGACGGTGGACGGTTATTGTTTGATGATGATGATGATCAACGGTCAGATGGAACAATGCAAATACGCGCTGTTGTTTTACTGTTACTGGAGGGGCAGCACAGCAACACCACCGTCCCTCGGCGAACTCGGCTAGCCGAGTTGGAACGATACACAGTGACAGACACGTACATACCGGTAGATGGATAAATAACTAGAACTGCACTCTGTCGAGTGCCTACTTGCTTGTTGCACACAAGTAGGCCTAGTGCGCAAGCAGAGCGTGCAAGTGCTGTAGACCGCTACAAACTTTCAAATCTTAGCCTCACATATTGACTTATTAGATTTAGCTATTTGCTACGTACCTTCGAGCTTGCCTATGTCTATGTATATGCAATGTCTGAGTTGGTTAGTGGTATCTTGGTCTCGGTGGTAATGGCCAGCTAGTCTCATGCTCCTTACTGCTATCAGTATGAAATACTTATGGTATTTCGGTATAACCTTTTCGAAATCACACTGAAACACGTCATCGTTACGTCACCATCGATAACCAATTATAACCTGGCATTGGTACATATATTCATCACGTCATATGCTCATAGGTCTATATATGTGTATATGTCTATATGTATGTATATGTAGTTTCTGAGTGGTTGGTGGTATAATGTGGTTACTCGGGTGGTTTGATTGCGTATGTCCCTGACACTGAAACATATCATCATTACGTCACCATCGTCAACCAAATATACCCCGGCGTTGGTACATAATCTTCATCACGGTTCACGGAAAGCATACCTGCACGGTCAGCTTCCGTATGTCCGTATGACATCATATCACGTGCATTCTAAGGGACATTGGTACATATCTTCATCACGTCATGGGACATATGCTTCGTAGCATGACGGAAAACATACCTGCACGGTCAACTTCGTGCCAGCAAATGACGTCATAACATGTGCTGGCCCCGGACACGCGCATCGTAGCACGTGACTGATAACATTACTTGCACGCTCTGCTTGCGCAAGTAATGACAACGTGTCTTTGCATCATTTTATCTACCCGCCTGGCGTCTGCTCGATCCGTCATCATCATCATAAAAAATAAACAAAACAGTAGTAACGTAGCCCTCACATGTTCCCTCAGTCCCTATGCTCATTTTTTAGCTCATACAAAAGCCAATTACCGACGAAGGGTAGATGGGATCAATGTGTACTTTTTTCCTCGTAAAAGTAGACATTCAGGGCTTTCATTCGGTGTATAGTATGTATAGGATATTTTTTATGTTCATTTTTATTATAACTGCCTGTCAACGTCTGACATAAAACGGTCCCTAACTAGGCTTTCTGTTCAAGAAGAGCACGTTACTACAAAAGCAGGTGTTACATAAAGGTAAATATCTCCAGAATGGAAGATGGTAAAATCATTTTTTTTAAATTGGAGTGGACAAATTAAGCTTTCTTTTGAGGTATGCGGTGTGCTTCTCGCTTTAAAAGAACATTTGCTGTCGGTCTTCGAAAAGGTTGGTCGTCCAATACTATCAGCGTAGCGTCAGAGGTAATCAGGCGGCGGTAATCGCTCACACGCATTGTGTTAAGCAGCTCCACAGTGGCAAAGCCCCGGGGGTTGATGAGATTCGTCCAGAAATGCTGAAGGCTCTGGGTGTTGAGGGGCTGTCTTGGTTGATACGCCTTTTCAACATTGCGTGGAAGTCTGGGGCAGTGCCGAGGGAGTGGCAGACCGGGGTGGTGGTCCCACTGTTTAAAAAGGGGGATCAGAGGGTGTGTGCCAATTACAGAGGTATCACATTACTCAGCCTCCCGGGGAAAGTCTATGCCAAGGTGCTGGAAAGGAAGGTCCGGCCGATAGTCGAACCTCAGATTCAGGAGGAGCAATGTGGATTCCGTCCTGGCCGTCGAACAACTGACCAGATCTATACTCTTGCAGGAATCCTGGAGAAGGCCTGGGAGTATGCATATGCGGTCTACATGTGTTTTGTGGATTTGGAGAAGGCATATAACCGGGTCCTGTGGGAGGTGCTGCGGGAGTATTGGGTGAGGGGGACCTTGTTGAGGGCCATCCAATCTCTGTACACCCAAAGCGAGAGCTGTGTCTGTGTGCTCGGGAGTAAGTCGGATTCGTTTCCGGTGGGGGTTGGCCTTCGCCAGGGCTGCGCATTGTCACCTATCCTGTTTGTGATTTTCATGGACAGGATCTCGAGGCGAAGTCGTGGCGGAGAGGGTATTCGGCTCGGTGAGCTAGGGGTTGCATCACTGCTTTTTGCAGATGATGTGGTCCTGATGGCACCATCGGTGCGAGACCTTCAGCTCTCACTGTGTGTACGGCGGCTGGGATGAGGATCAGCGTCTCCAAATCTGAGGCCATGGTTCTCAGCAGGAAAACGGTGGATTGTGCAGTCCAGGGAGGGAATGAGGCAGGTGAAGGAGTTCAAGTATCTCAGGGTCTTGTTCACGAGTGAGGGAAGGACGGAGAAGGAGATCGGCCGGAGAATCGGAGCGGCAGGGGCGGTATTGCAGTCGCTGTACCGCACTGTTGTGACGAAAAGAGAGTTGAGCCAGAAGGCAAAGCTCTCTGTTTACCGAGCAATCTTCGTTCTTACTCTCACCTATGGTCATGAAGTGTGGGTCATGACCGAAAGAATAAGGTCGCGAATACAAGCGGCCGAAATGAGTTTTCTTCGACGGGTGGCTGTCATCTCCCTTAGAGATAGGGTGAGAAGTTCAGTCACACGAAAGAGACTCGTAGTAGAACCGCTGCTCCTTCGCCTGGAAAGGAGCCAGCTTAGGTGGTTCGGGCATCTGGTTAGGATGCCTCTCGGGCGTCTCCCTAGGGAGGTCCTCAACGCACGTCCCACTGGGACGTGCCCGGGGCAGACCAAGGCGCAGTTGGAGGAAACACATCGACTCACTGGCCTTGGAACTTCTCGGAATCCCCCAGGAGGAAGTCACTAATGTTGTTCTGGAGAGGGAAGTCTGGAGCACTCTGGTGGAGCTGTTGCCCCCGCGACCTGACTACGGATAAGTGGTTGAAGATGGATGGATGGAGAAGGAAGCCAACTGTTTCTGAGAGCACTGGCCATAGTGACCTTGTTATAAACTGTTATTAATGCATAAAGAAATGTCCACAAGGCTTCCTTCATATCAAATGTGAAGTGTCTTCCTTGGCCTACTACTGTGGGTGTGCATGCAAAGTTTAACACTGGTGTCTGAGATTAGTTGCACACAGAGATAATCCGATCAGGGTCCTGTCAACCTTGCGGTGATTGTTCGGATTTCGGGAGATTAGCCGAGTATCCGACAGACTCTAGCAACAGGCGGGATTTACTAAAGAATTAACACGCATAGGCTAAACTAAATGTTCCAATAATCGCTTCTCTTACAAACTCAACATGCTTTTTATATGGTTTATTAGCTCATTATACAACATAACACATATACAACATACACACTGGTGACACACAGGTGGTTACAGTACTCTGGATCTTTGCCTAACAGCCTGTTCCTCTCTATCTGTCTTTGAGGAGTTCAGCCCCTGTTGATCTTGTTACTATTTAGCTCAACACTACCAACCTATATCACCTTTGGTAGTCTACAACCCATGTTCACCGATGTTATACCTATGGTTATACTATGTTCACCTGGTTATAGCTATGGTTTTAAATCTGATTGGGAGACAAACAAGAGGCACAGATACATACATTGTTATAATCTAAACATCACACAACACATGATATTAATTAAGCACACGTATCTATATTTACCACTGGCCTCCCGCCTTCCTGCTCTCCTCATGGTGTTCTCCTTGAATCTAACCCTGGCACTGCTTGCTTTCACCCACATACAGCAGGCCCTGGATGGGTCCCTCCTCCCCGGCCAATCAAAAGCCCAGTGGCCCCTTCTCCGCCTGAGATAGGCGGTTCTAAGCCCTCGCCTTGCATCACACTCCTTGTGATGCAAGCCTGGAACTCTCTCTGACCAGCTTAAACCCGGTAGACTCTTAGATATTATTATAAAGGTGTTTGGTACCGAATATCTAAGTATTGACTCTAGAACACATTTGTATTGCCCCATGGAATGTGATACTATGACAGTTCCTTCTTTTTCTCCGATGAGAGCACATGTCTAGATCACATATATTTCCCTCAATGTCGTCATATCTCGTCCATCCATAATTGGACAATACAGTGATTGTTATGTTTGATTTTGATGAAGAAATCAAAATCACAAGATATCACAAGAAAACTTATGAAAAAAGATCTCCACCTGGGTTGCCTAGCAAGGGCTGTGCTGTGTAACTTGGTTTGTGTGTCATGGTGTACTTAAGTGAATGTTTCGTGAAGAATCTTGTAAACCATGTTTTTTCTGTTCTATGGGCCCTAGAGAGGTGTAGCAATATTTTGTGTCTGTCTGTATTTCTGTCGACATTGTTTCTACCAATCTGCCAGGCCGATTTAGCCTACACCAAATTTGGTCCAGGAGTGTATGATGTGCTCTAGAAGATCGGCCTATAGGTGGCGCTAAAGCAAACAATTAAAAAAGCTAATTCATGACTATTCACAAACTACTTGTCCAATTTCAATGAAAATTGCTGGGTTCTTGCACCAAGGGCTTTTGCACAAGCCCTGCACATTTGACCACAATCCACCAATAGGTGGCACTACAACAACAGATTCAATATGCAAATTCACAAGGTGCAAAAGCTACCAGACCAGTAACAGACAGTGTTTTATTTCAAATCCAAGGGTTTATTTGACTTTGTCCTTTGAGAAAATGCACCATCATGCATCCATGATAATTAGAAAATAATAATAACGATAATAATAATAATCCCCCCACACAAAAAAGCAAAAACTCTCACACCGTTTTTTTTTAATACAAAGATAAGACTTAATATAGTAAATAGAGGGATTTTCATGGACATCATTTTCATGACCACATAATAATGTGGTCAATAGCAATGTTTGTCTAGGTTTGTGTATTTCGTCCCCGTTTGAAGTGAAACGCATGTTTGATGTTTCATAGACTATACCAACACTAACAACTGGAGTTTCATAGAGCATACAACAACAACCACTATACAGTTTCAATTAAAGACATGAGCGTGACATGCTCAAATGTACAAATAATCACTGTAGGTATTATTGTCATCACTCTCAGCCTCATCTTTTGGAAGATTATCACATGAACAGCAGCTTCACACTTGCAGAGCTCTGTGCTTGGAAGGTTATAAGTTTGCAAGAACAGTGGCCGCTACACACACATGCACACTTGACGAGTTCAACGACGGCCTCTGGTGCAGGTGGAACCTTTGAGACTACAGGGACACACCTTCCATCATCTTGTTGCTTCCATCCTAAAGAAAGTGGATCTAAATCCTTTGGCTCAGCTACGATGTCTTGTGCCCATACATTGGCTTGCCATTGTGCTCGCAGGATAAGTTTGACGATGGACCCTTGCATTGGACATATCTTTTCAACACCCTGTTCGCCCTTGAGCTGTTTAAACATGTGCCACCGAAGTACTTCAGCTGATTCATATCCAGGTTTGAAGAGCTGACACAGAGCTGACTTTTCACACCCGGCTAACACCTCCCAAGGATGGATAAGGGCCAACACCAAGTTCAGCAAGTGCATGGAGTACATGATCACCAGTCTTCATGAACGATTTGAAGCAGGAAGATACCAGTGAACAGAGAATCATCAGACTTCATTAAGCTTGCATTGTGATCGGCAAATCCCACAATGTTCTGCAGGTCCAGCTCTTTTGAGGACTTGGCAATGAGAAGCAAGCGGACAAACTTTTCAAATTGGTGGCTTTCAAGCTGACTATTTCAGATGATGCCTTGAGCTAGATAGTTTTGCATCCGTCTTTCCACTACTACTACGATACTTCATCTTTGTCATTTTGTCCCACATGTTCTTTTAACCTCTGACCCTCTCATTCACAAAAGTGTCAAGTGCTCTGCTCCCTTGTAACTCAAAGACATGGCTCTGCACTGTTGTTGGCATTATTTGTTTGGAAACAAAGATGATTAACTTAATTTCAGTTTCATCATTGTTTTCTGGAGAACAGAAGGGGTTTGCGCTGGTCAACACATCCTTCAGTTGTTTCACAGATGTATCCTGTCGTGCATTTCTAGTTGCTGAGTGTTGGTGATGCTTCTTTGGGTTGGCATCAGCTATGTTAAGTAGGCGCTCAGTTTCACGTCTTGCCAGTACTGGGGTACTCAGACAGTATTTCAGCAGACCCCGAGGATCAGTGGTTAAGCCAGAAATGGCACCTTCTCCTTTATGAATCTTGTTGACATGTTCTTGAGCGTGATCAGGTCAAATGGATGTGAAAGGAAGGATTGGTACTGACGACAAAATCACCACTTTTGAGATCTTGCCATACTGAGGGAGGGCCTCCACCTCATAGTTGAGATGGGGGCCCATTCTAACACCCAGGTTTGTGACAGCAGATGAAAGTGGAATGTCCTGCGGCTAGAGGTGTTATGGGGGATGATTGAACCTGGTGTGGGGTTCCTATAGGGGCCCCTCAATGTGATTGGATGTTGCGTTCATGTTATATGCAACTCTTGTAAGAAATAGGCCCCGCCCACCCTCTTTTGTAAGAAATAGGCCCTGCCCACACACCTTTTGTAAGAAATGGGCAATGCAATGCACACAACTATACTGACAGTCAAACCGTGACAGTGTTTGTCACATGGTCCAAGGCCAATTTCAAGTGGGGCACTTTCCTTGGCCTACTGAGAGTGCAACGTTTGACACCAATCAGACCAGCAGCGTCTGAGACACAGACATATGGATAGGGTGAATATACTTATTACTTTTTCAGCAACAGGTGCCAATTGGCCTTGGTGTGCCTGCATTTTCTCTGTTTCCCATTCACTTACAGTAAATAGGAAACGGCTTCCTACACAGTATAGGTTCCTTGGGAATACACGATCGTCTACGACCCGTCGTTCCATCTAGTCAGCGGTAAAGACTCTTGCGGCAATGTCGTCCAGTAGCCAGTCCACTCCAGCCAAAAGATTGTGTCCCGTTACTGCACTGCAGCCAATGATACACCAGTGATGGCTCTTAATTGTATCCAGGTCTAGCGCCTCTCGTATGGCCTCTTTAGACAGGGCCCCTGGCAGGTCCTGTTTGTTGGCAAACACCAGCAGAGTAGCCCCTGCTAACCTCTCCTCCATGAGCAGTGTGCCGAGCTCTTGCCTGCACATCTCCAGCCGGAGTCTGTCTGCACTGTCCACCACCCAGATCAGGCCATCCGTGCTCTCAAAGTAGTTCCGCCAGTAGGAGCGCAGTGACTTCTGGCCACCTACGTCCCATATGTTCAGCTTGAACCCTCTGTGCTCCAGTGTTTTGATATTAAAACCAAGAGTTGGAGAGATGGTGCTGATGTCCTCCCCATTGAATTTCTTCACGATTGTCGTCTTTCCGGCGTTGTCAAGACCCAGCATCAGAAGTCTCATCTCTCGTTCTTTGTACTTCATTTTCTTAAGAATTGTCAGCAAACCCATCTTGCCGAAAACTAGAGATGAAAGTCAGTCATGCGTTAATTTGATGTTTCAACTCGTTTTACCAATTAATAAAATTGCGATTTACAAATATGGATCCAAAATGCTTCAAGTGGATGCAAGTGGGAGTATCTCAGAGGAGGCAGCCAACAATGTCCTGTATTCATACACACAGTGAGTGACATAGTCAGTGATGTCACTGAGTTGCGGGGTGACGTAATATTGTGTGATTATCCACCTTCTTCCTCTCTCTCTGACATCACACACAAACACACACACACACACACACACACACACACACACACACACACACACACACACACACACACACACACACACACGCACACACACACGGACGGAGTGCAAAACATACTCTCTCCCCTGCCTTCGGCCTGGTGGAGACAAAAATCTCAAAAGCGTTCACGACCCATTCAGAAGTTAATTCTGCGTAGGTGCATTCTCAAAAGTTTATTTTAACGGTCAATCAATCGATCATGTTCCGGCTTGGATCAATCTAAGCAACGAATAGGCTAGGCCTACTTTAAGTTCCCTGTTTATCTCTCATCTTATGCTAAGATATTGGTATAGGGACCCATACCAATATATCTTTTCAAGGTTTTAAAGAAAACAAAGACCATAACATTATTTTTAACTTTACCTTTTTTATATAAATGTTACCTTATTATTTAAAAAAAATCCAATTATTTGGAGGCCCAGTTGCAATACCCTTGTGGCCCACGGGTGGGCCCTATAGAACGCACACACACACAGGTTGGGAATCGCTGCAATAAACAATCCATCATAAATCATAATTTACATACAAATAATAATAAACTAGAAATGCACTTTGTTGAGGGGCCTACTTGCGCCTTGCACACAAGTAGGCCATACATGGCCTACTTGTGCAAGTACTACTACTAACTTGATTGATTGATTGATTGATTGATTTATTAACCGTTTGCAGAATAAAGATAAAGATAAAAGATAAAGAACTTTATTGTCCATTAAATTTACATTCGTCTTTGGCACACCGGCAGTCAGTTACAACAATAAAACATACACAGGTGCATTAAAATACTATATAAAATGCATTCACATTAACACAGCAACAGTGATCATGAACAGTGGGGATTAGACTATTTAAACATTTTTGTATTTAAAATGTCCACCGCAGTTGGCACAAACGAAGTTTTGTAACCCTTCTTTTTAGCTAATTTTGCCCTAAGCCTCCTGCCCGATGGCAACAAGTCAAATTCAGAGTGAAGGGTAGAATTACAGTACATTTCAAGTACAACTTAATACAAAAACTGTTAACAGTGAGTGGACGACACCATAAAGCATTACAGTTTACAATAGGGCCCACCATTTTCAATTCATCAAAACATTTAGAGACGTACGAATATACACAACTATATAGTCAAAAATAAATCATCATAGGAGGTAAAAAGGGAAAAGAAACATATACAGTGAGGGGAAACAGGGGTGTATTTTACTAATGTCTATAGAGGGTATGGCCCTCATTTATCAATTGATTGTAAAATCTGCCCCAAATTCGAGTGTAGGTACGTGGGTCACAGCATTTATAAAGTGATCGCAAACAGCTGATCCTTCCTTAATTTCGTTCCGACGTTAATAAATGTGACGGCTGAAATCCATCTGGCACGCCCTATGAAATCAAGCCTCGCCCTCGTTTTTGCGACATGCACAACTGCAATACGACCAAACAACGCATGGTAACCATAGTTACACAATGGAAAAAGCAAATAAAAAAGTTTCCCCTTGCTGCCCGCCTCACCCCCCCCTCTCATATACACACACACACACAGACGCACGCAACTTGCAAGCCCAACTGGTGTGTTATTGTATCTTAAATACGGTAGGCCTATATAAAGAACAAACACCTGCATAAATTAAATAAAGCTGTAGGCTATAGGAAATTATTTATATCTGAATGTACTTGATGTTTATATGTACTGTTGCAGCATGCAGTATACTGTGCATAGTGATGAATGCATGCAGGTGACTGCATGGTATTCTGGACTTATGACTTGTGTCTGGTGAAACACCACGCGCAGGGCCATAGTGATCAATGGGACACTGTGTTGACATCCTATGCACATTGTTATAACTCAACTAACCATAGAATGACGCCAGCATGTCGGACTAATTGCACACACACACACACACACACACACACACACACACACACACACACATACACATGCACACACATGCACATACATGCACACACACATACGCCCGTTGTATTTGGAGCTATGGGACAGTGCAGGCAAACATCTGGAGTCATGGAATGTGTTGTCGGACTCACATTATTATAACTCAATTGACCCCATACACATGCACACTCATACACGCACACACAGTGCACACACACGCATACAGACACACATGTTATGTTCGGGTTCTATATATGCTCAATGCAAACAGACGAAAGTCAGTCATACGAGCCAGAACAGGACGCCGTCATCCACCAACTCTGTTCAACTCTGTTTAACTCGATGACTCCTTAGCAACCAATAAAATGCTGAGTATACTACAACATCCTCAAGCCTCGTCTTTTCAACCTGCTGGCCATAAAATTAACCAATAAGGCCTACCCTGTCTGTTTCTCCTCTCGCCTCGCTTGCCTTTCTGGTTAGTAAACCACAGCATGCAAGCCGCCTTTGTTTTAAATGGTCCCCCAAACCGTTCAAACTTCACACCTATCGGCCGGGGATGCCCCCCCCCCCATGCTAATTTGCCCAGTCAATCATTTGATCCACGCTAAGCGCCTGCTGTGTGTTGTTAGTTGTAGGCTACTGTTGTAGCCTATATTAAATTATTAAAGTCTTTATTAATTTAATATACAACAAGATATATTAGTGAACGAAAACCTGAACCTGTGAACCATGAATTAAATAACAAATAGGCGCGCACAACGCCGCACACACACTGCTGTTGTAGGTGCATCTCCTCCCTCCTGTCCTGTCTGTCTGTCTCTATCACTGTGGTGGTCCGTCCATGACACCGTGACCATGCACGTTTATGACAATCTATTTAGATTGCCTCGCAAGTCGCTGCAGTGGCTGGGCTGTCAACTGTATGATATATGATACTGTATATAATATGAATGTGCTGCCTAAACCAGCCTCATGTACATGGCACTGGCACTGGTGGGCTGACAGGGTTAGCCTATCTCCGATGCGGTCCCCTCGACTCCCCTGCACTTGCGCTGGCTGGCACGCAGGCACGGCACATTTGGCATCAAGCGACGTGTCGGGTTTATCCTTAAAACGACGAGATGTAACTCGAGAAAGGGGGATTCCAGCACAGGCAGCGCAATTCCTCGCATACGGTATGCGCTCATGCAAAACAGAAAACACTGTTTAAATGGCTTAAGCATCTAAACTTGCAACATTGTTTTAATTGAACGATTTGAATTGCTTGTAAAGTTGGTAATCTCCTACCAATTTCATATGACACAAAGACACATCATTGATGTAGGCCTATTCCTTTTTTTCTTTTCTTTTTTACATGTAGCCCATATACATACAGTTTTATATTAACATTTAAGTGCATACATATGTTTCGATGCCTGTGACAGCCTCTCAGCTGGTCAAACAATGCTGCTCCGCTGTTCTATGACAGAAAATCAGGTGAGGACAAAGCGTACGACAGCTCCCAACCAGACGTGATTTTTGTCCTGGCACACGTTCAATTTCAAGCTTTGGCGGAAATGGTAAATGCCAACAATTGCGGTAATTTCGGCGTGCACCCATATTTTGGCGTACGCCGAGTTGATAAATGAGGGCCTATATGCGCATGCATAAAGTGAGTGGCAAATCGAGTGGCAAAGTGACTTGGCAAAGATGATGTCACGCGCATACCCTCTATTACATCTGCTGTTCTAAATCCTTTAGACCCGTTATTGACCTTAAACCAACCTTAAAGCGTGCCTTAGTTAGGTCACCATCAACAGCCAATAAGGGACCACCATTCATACCGACATACATACCGTCATACATACCGACACATATCATACATACATACCACTTTTGGTACAGCCGACCACAATACCTGCGCGCTCTGCTTGCGCAAGTAATGACATAATTGGTCATCTGAGCAGAGTGTAGCACACTGCAGAAATCTCCCTCACATGGCAGAGGGGGTGTTAATAAATATTTCAATCAATCAATCAAATACGTTGTTAGCCAAATCAAGGAGCTTATTTTTGAGGGGCGCTAGCCCCTCCCTGAGCAAATAGGCATATAGCCATGGCGTAACGTCAGCCTGTTTTACGCGATCGCTACATTTACATTGTAAACGTGTACATAAACATTCAGATTTCAAACATAAAGTACACGTGGGCCACGGGTGTTAGAAATTAGCTGGGACAGCGATATGCATTGCTGCATTCCACGTTGTTTAATAAAAGGCATTTTTATCCGAGCTGTTTTATTTGCCATTGGCTTTCAACTATCGGTCGGGAGGAGTGTTGCACTCTGAAACACTCACTGGGTGTGTTCGATATCATAGATATATATATATAAACTCTAGATGGCTCAAGGCGGAGTTTCTGACGTCGTTCACCCGGCAGCCATCTTACTTCGGGGCTACAGTACAGTATGTTCAATGGCAGCTCAAACAGAAACAGTCATAACTCGCTCAAATCTTGACGGATTTACAAACGGGTTGGTTTATTCCAAACATTGTCAACGTGGCTATGATTCAGGACGCTTATCTGCTTTTTTTTTTATGAACGTCGTATAAAAGCATATAAGTATGCGGACGTCTCTGACGTTTATAACAAACCAAACCGTTTGAAAATTGAGCACGTTATGGTCATTTAAGAGTACATGCCCCATAGACACAATGTTATGTGGCCCGAAGTAAGATGGCCGCCACGTAACGACATCGCTCTCCATTGGCCAACAGCGCGGGTGAGCTATCTAGAGTTTATATATATCTATGTTCGATATAGGCACGCTGACCGCACTGCCAATACAAACTAATAGGCGAGTGCGGTCCCGGTGTGCAACTGTGAGTTTTCCGAACGCACCCCGTTTGAGAAAAGCAGCCGGGGTGCTTGGATAAAAATGATACTGATCATGATACCGATCACTGGCCATGTTACTGACAAAATGTATTTATCAACAGTAGTAATAAATAGGATGGTGTAAGACCTTTCTCAACAATATGGGCCATAAGAAAGTCTACATTTGTCAACAGAAGTAATAAATATGACAGTGTAAGACTATATGGGCCATAAGAAAGTCTACATTTGTCAACAGAAGTAATACATATGGCAGTGTAAGACTTTTCTCACCAATATGGGCCATTATTACATTATGGACTTTTATTACATTATGAACTGCCATGTGTTCGTTCATAACGTAACACATTATAACATTACTGTGTATTAAGTATTTTTGCTAATTCAGTATTTTCTATATAATGATTTAATGCATTTATTATTTGTTTATTTTGCTTGGTTTGTTTACAGTCATTATTTCAGTCTACATTTTGTGTTGCAGCTATATGCTTTTATTTTGAAGGTGATGGGCAGTTTGGGGCACAGCTGAGGTTACTTAATTAATGAGCACACACAGTCAGTCAGCAGAGCACCAGGAAGGCATATGGTTTTTCACCAGCAGGTTAGGGATGAACCTGAACATTTTCCATCTTTTGCTGTCTGGACCAAAAAGCTGAAAATAAACACCACTAAACGTCGCTGCCTGTCTGACAATGGTCTCATTCCTACCTCTGAGTACGATTCGCTACCTGGTGCCCTTAGTGGCTTTTTTAAGTTTTATTGTTGGTGTAAATTAGCCACTACAATTACATTATAAAATAAATCTGTTATTACGTTATGCACTCATATTTTTATTACATTATGAGTTGATTATTACATTATGAGTTTTTATTACATTTAAATTATTACATTATGAGCCCTTATGAGCCCTTATTACATAATGAGCAGTAATTACATTATGAGTTGCTACAAGCCTCAGCTTTTATGTGTATAATGCACGTTGGCATTTTTTGATTGGTGACACTGTTTGTCACCAATAGAAAGTAGGCTATTCTATTGTATTTCGAGTCTACAGCTCCCACAGTTTAAATACACTTTACAGACCACAGTGGTCAGTGGAACTGTGTGTCTTACCCCGGCTCTGGAGATACATGCACTGGTATGAGCTGACACTGTTTTGAGAGTTCCAGTTGCTGTAGTCAAACCGGGTCTGGTCCACCCACCTCCAGCCCTGCACACACAGGTACAGTGTAAAGTCAATACAACATCTTAATGTCACTTATAGTTAGGGGACATGTTTATACAAAAAACAGACTGCCATGTGGGATAGAGAGGGAAGAACACATATTCATCTATATTATAATATAGATTCTACTTGATAACATGGAAGCCATACTAAATGTGACAATGATTCATTCACGTAGGCCTTGATTTAAGTATAGCTTAATAGAGCGTCGCAGTCCCGCCCCCTCGAGAGACCCGGAAAATAAATCCCGTTCATTTTCCTCATAGACTTTTCAGAAAGTATTTATTTAAAGACGTTTACGCCCGTACAAAGCCAACTCTTGTCGTGACAAATCATGACAATAAACACAATGTTTTGGGCCAAACGAAAAAAACGCTGCATGCTGCATGTTCAGCCGGTATAACCGGGTGAATGTAGACGGAGTAGACTAAGTCGCCGCTGTGCAGATCTCTGTCAGAGACGCACCTTTCCGCAGCGTCCCCAGGTGGAGTGTGCCTGCCCTCCAAGCGGCACTGGTACTCCTGCCTGTTTGTGTGCTGGATAACCTCTGTGATCCATGCACTCTCACTTGAAGCACTCAAAGAGCTGGTCCGTTATTCTGTGGGCCTTGTGTGGCCCTGACATACGACTCTAATGCTCCAATAGGGCAGAGTGGGGACCGACTCCGTCTCTGCACGTCGACTGTCTGTATGACGACGGTAGGGCAGAGCTCAACCACCTGATTGAGACATGCCCTTTTGAAAACATTGGGGAGAAAAGGCCGGTTTGGGGCATAAGACTATACCATCATCCATAGGCCTGCAGAGCTCAATATGGATTGACAGAGCTCGCAGCTCCCCCATTTCTCCTTGCAGATGTGACGCCGACAAGACTGCTGTCTTGAGCATGTCAGGCTCACTGACTAAAGGTCGTAGAGCCTCCAGGGCTAACCCCAGATAGGCCTGATTGGGTCCCTAACCTGAGCCCCTCTGAGCCTCAGGGCACCCTTCAGGAAATGCTCTTCTTTTCTTTGTAACAAGGTTACTGCAGTCTGCAGGGCCTGCGCTCCCGCTCAAGTCAGCCTGCCGAACACTCGGTCAGCTGACTGTTGAAGCCCTGTTCTCAGAACCAGAACGATCCTTATTGTCGCATCACAGTTTTACAAGTAAAAAGTGGATGGCCTTCGTTTTTGTGCATAGTTCCCATCGCGTTTATGCTGCGGAGCTAAGCACACAGTGAGAAGGGTGCTGGCCCCCACACTGATACCACATATGGTAGAACCTGATAACCTGACAGCGTCGATCAAGAGGCTGTCCCACAGATATCAGATTGGAGGGCACCTCGAAGCCCATGTGGCAGCGAGGTCCTGTGTGGAATGTGTACATGTTCCTGTTGGGGCTGGCCTGCCTGCCCACCTATATGCCTGCTGGATTGTTTCACAAGCCAATGAGTGAAGTCCAGTCTTGGAGACTATCTGCCTAAGACAGTTTAAGGCCCTGAGAAGAACACTGAGGAAGGCCCTGCTTCACCACCCTGCTTAGGAGGGTGGGAAGGGTGAAAATCAATAGACTGGATGGCTCACACTCCGATCAGGCCGTAGGGCAAAATGCAGGGATTGGTGCCGACGACACCTACATTGCCATGTAGGAAGCGGCAGCACCCCTCACTGACAGGGACATTCTTGTGGCCGCTAACGGCAAGAATGCTGTCCTGTGAGAAGCCATTGCAGCCCAAGTCTCCACGGGCTTAATTGGCTCATAACGTAAGGCAGACAGTACCACCCCCAGAGGAGGGACTGCTGGCCTATTGTGTGAGGGATGAACGGTATGAGGACCGACTGGGTGACTATTGTGTCGCCCTTGTGTGGGACGGTGGCCCGCCCTGTTTCCAGATCCCTGGCCTAGCCACACGAATACCTCTGGATGAGGAGGGAGCTCACTCCGTGGCTTCGGTAGCCGGTCTCCAACACACAGAATTACACCCAGGTGTTTACACGGCCATGCCGTAATACAACCTTATGGTGGTTCTGCTCACCCCTGACAGTCACATTCTGCTGTGTGAACAGACAGAATTATTCGCTGGAACAACGTGGAACGTGTAAACTGACGCTGTCAACGATACGCCCGCGTAGTGCATGACTGTGAATGACAGATAATGCACTGGCCGCATGTTCAGAGGAGCCGGAGACACCAAGTGCACCGTGACTGCCCTCGGCCCTAAGGGGCGGAGGCACAGCCTGAGGGTGGCCCGACTCACTAGAGCAAGGGACCGAGTCCCTGCTTTGCCCTCTAACACATGCCGAGGAGTGCTGCGGACTGTGAGAGTTGACGCCTGCAAGGCCTCTTGTCGAGGTGCCGGCCTAGGTGCCCAAAGTGCTGCAGGTGCCTGGCCACATTGTTGTGGCACTGCACCTCTGAGCGAGCACACATCATTCAGTTATCCAATTTAGGATGCAAAGGCCCTCCCGCCAAGGACTGCGTCCAATCGGGGGGGTAGACATATGCCGAATGGGAGGATACGGGACTCAAAGGTTCCGTCGTCTAAGACAAGCCGGTCAGTGCGTCAGTATGTCAGACCCGGGATCTGAGTATAAACATCCCCGGTCGAGCATGGCAAGCCAGTCGTCTTGGAGGATGGCTTGCCAGACCCTCAGCCCTTCCTTGCCAGGAGAGTGCTGTAAGCAGCACACCACCCCCCGAAGACATAGTGGAACCCACCCAGGGGTCCACCTGAATTGTATTCCAGGACAGCCGCTGTCCCGAGAGACAGCGGGTGGGGTCGGGGGCCTTAACTGTCAGGACTGAGGGATGGGCTCAGCCCGCCGAGCACATTTTAGCCATACCCCGCCGGTTGGCCTGTAACCGGACACGTAGGTCCCTGGAACTGCCAAACCTGACTGGGGTTGCACAGCCTGAGGGCAACCGAGGCAAGCTGCTCACGGCTGCTTGTGGAGGTGCACATCCTGTACACCTCCACAGCCTCCTGCTGTTGCAAAGCACTGGCCTTTTGGCCAAACATGGCCGACGGCTCAATAGGCAGCGTCATTGGGGGAGCTTGGTCCTCCTATCGCAGCTTGGATTGGGGCCGCCACAGATGGCGCCTCATCAAAGGGCATCGATAGCATTGCCCGCTGCTGCTGCCTGGGGAGCCTGGAAGCCAGTAGCTGCAGCTCCTAAAGGTCCGGGCCCTTATGGTCACATAAGCGCCGCATATAAGCCGGTGCTGAAGTAGTGACAAAATAGGCCTGTGTTGACTAGCTGCGCCTAGATAGCCATAGTGCATTCTCGGGATGAGAAGGAGCTTACTTTGTGGTTTCGAACCGGTAACCGGATTATACCATGCAAGTTTACACCTATAGGTGCGTGAACGGCCTTGCCGTGATACACCGTACAGTGTACTCCGCCCGACAGCCACGGCACACTCCGCTGTGTTACCGAAATTGGCGAAACTACATCACGGACGCGTGAGCTGACACCGTCAGCAATACGCCGTATATACAGTAGTGTGCAAAGGGCTGTGATTTCAGGGCTTGCTCCTGGCAGACTCAGACTCAACGCAGAAGATGGCTGCCACGGCAGCCATACACTCGTGTGGTGTTTGAATAGACTGTCTGCTCTGATCCCAAGGGATTTGGTAGTTTTAACTACAAACGAGCCACGATCGAACCCCGAGAGGGACGACTCAGCGTCAGCTCTCTGAACTGCAAAGTGCAGTGGCTCAATTCGGAGGAAAACTTGCTCCGTGGCTTCCCCTGTCCGCACGGGTTCTACCACGCAGTCTACACCGGGGTGCGTGAACGTTTTTTGCCGCAATACACCCCAGGGAGCTCTCTCTCACGAGGCGAAGCAAAAAACACAGCCCTACAGACGCGGAAGTCGCCCCAGCGACAATACGCCTGTATAGTGTGCTGTGTTCAATGCTAGCCTGGCAGGACTGTTGTTTCGCTGCGCCGCCGCAGGTCAACTCCAGCCCACGGAATATGCCCCACGGACTCGTGAATTGACACTACGCCAACAATACACCCGTATAGAGCTTTATGCCGCTGCCTTTATCAAGGATTACCGCGCCACTTGTCCTGTCTGTGTCCCTGCCCACAGGTCGACAGACAGGCTATACACCACAGGACGTGTGAGCTAACGCTACGTCAACAATACGCCTGTAATGGTGTTTTTGGCTGGTTACCCTGTTTTTCCATTTAATTTAATACCTATATACACTATTATTTTAATTATATTATATTATAATAATTATAATTATAATTATATTATAATAATGCTTAAATAAATACACATTCTGTTTGGACATGCTCAAAAACGGGGAGTATAGTAATGTGCTTGAGAAGTGAGGGTCACAGTTTACACTGCTGTCTCTCAGTCACATATTGATATTCATGTGTTGTTGTTTTGTTTTTGTTTTGTTTTGTTGCAATTTGTAACATGTTTCGTGTGGATCCCAAAAGACTAGCTGACTGCCATGGCATCAGCTAATGGGGATCTTTCCGAATAACCAAATAAATAAACAACAGCCAGCAGAGCTTCTATAATCTCTCTCTATCTCTTTCTCTGGAGGAGGTCGCACCTGAACTCCACAGCTGAGCTGAGGCACAGAGTGTTTGAGTTGGAGACAACACTCTGCTCCAAACTTTTTGCATTATATAGTGTATATACGTATGCAGATTTCCACTGTTTGGCCCATGCTTAGAACGGGGATTTATGAGTCCGCTTTCCAGGCAACAATTACCCTACGATATATCACCGTGATGTCACGGGGATGTCACCCACGGGATTCCCTACACAGCACTGGAGACCAGACTTTGTTTGTTGTGGAATTAATGTATGCCCCGCTGTGTCAGCGAGACCGCTCGCTGCATGCGTGAGTTGGCATTCAGCTCGTCCTGTCTATGACAGAACCACCACCGTCGCGTGAGCTGACCCGTTAGCAATACGACAGTACGGTGCACTGACTGCCTTTCTCAATTCGGAGAGCTTGCTCCGTGACGTCACACGGGATTCCCTTCGTGTCGTGTCACTGTCCACACTGTCAGTGTGGACTTTTTTCTTTTGCTCTATTCGGAGGAAAACTTGCTCCGTGGCTTCCCCCGTCCGCACGGGTTCTACCACGCAGTCTACACCGGAGTGCGTGAACGGTTTTATGGCCGCAATACACTCAAGCGAGCGAGCTCTCACGAGGCGAGCAAAGACACAGCGCTACAGACCCGGAAGTCGCCCGGCAACAATACGACTGTGTTGTGTGCTGTGTTCAATGCTAGCCTGGCAGGACTGTTGTTTCGCTGCGCCACCGCAGGTCAACTCCAGCCCACGGAATATGCCCCACGGGTGCGTGAATTGACGCTACGCCAACAATACACCCGTATAGAGCTCTATTCCGCTGCCTTTAACAAGGGTTACCGAGCCACTTGTCCTGTCTGTGTCCCTGCCCGCAGGTCGACAGACAGGCTATACACCACAGGACGCGTGAGCTAACCCAACGTCAACAATACGCCTGTAATGGTGTTTTTGGCTGGTTACCCTGTGAGATTACAAACGAGTGATTGAATGAGACAACCCTGAGTAGACTAGGCTGTATTGAAGAAAATGTGCTTATTCAAAGTGCTGAAGGCAAATCGTGTTAATTTATTACATACATGTTTTCTAGGGGTATTAATCCAAATGTGCTGTATGTATAACTAAAAAATGGATGCTAAGCCCTCAAAATTGACCATTTAAAGATGGCGGCCACCACTATACTGAAATATATTACATAGCATATTTTTGACCAAAAAAAAGGTAGAAACATATATGGGGAATCCAATTAAATATTCAGATTTCAAATAAAGTGAGAGTAAATTGCGTAAAACTCATATATGTTGTTAAAATTGTAATTTTATACATAAATGTGTCATTATATAAAGGTAACCAACTCCATAATACTTGCTCAAAAATCATATAGCAAGCATGTGGTATTTAACAGATGGCCTAACTCAAATATCAGCCACTAACACCTTGCTGCTTCTCTCAGAAGGAGCTGAACCTCACAGAAAGGCTGCTCAGCTGCAGAAAGAGAAACAATACAATCACTCACACACACGCACGCACGCACACACACAGTTCTGGGTGTGGCTGGAGCTTCTGCCAGAGTGAACACACCTGGAGACCATCACCAGTCATCAGGCCAGCCCTATTTAAGTCACAGCCTCTCCCTGACCAGCTTGCCAGATTGTTTCTGCTCTCAAGCTCTCTACATCAAGCTCTCAAGACATTTTTGCTAAGCCTTATTTAAGAACTGATTCTGACCCTTGCTTGTTTTAGACTACGATTTTTGCCCTATCCCTTACAGTGCCTCTGCCTCGCTGATTGACCTTTTTTTATTTGAACTTTTGCCTGCCCACGTTTCTGTCTCTGCCTACTCCTTGAACTGTTTTAGTTGCCATTAAAGAACCTGATATTTGTGTAATCTTGAGTATCTCACAGTACCTGACGTTGAACACAAATTGTACACACAGATTGTACACAAGTTTGTTGTTGTCAGAAAACATGGCTGAGGGAATGGACAATACTCAAGGTGTCATTGGAGCCACAGTTGTGTATCATATGTCAGAAAGACAATAAGCAAAAGCTCATGACAGTTAGTAATGATGGCCTCCACTCCGTTGATAGTGTTAGACAACTCCGTTCTAAATTACATAATGACAATTTCAGAGATGCAACCAATCGACTTGAAATACTTTTTGAGAACTCATCGCAATCATTATTATGGCATAAGAACTGTCGATCTAGTTACATGAGTAAAACTAACATTGCATTCTTAAAGAAGGCTGGATTGAAAAAAGGAAAAGACCAAAGTTCGTCTGCATCCACATCAAATGCCAATCTGCAAAATGTTAGTTTACGGAGCAAAACATCTCCAGTTGATTGGAAGCAGTGTATCTTTTGTCAACAAGATAAAAAAGAGAAACTTCATCTCATACAAGAAGTGAAAGTCAGCAGGAGAATAATAGAATCAGCAAAGTATGATCAAATCCTGAGAGTTCGACTAGCTTGTGTAAATGATCTTACAGCTGCAGATGGAAAATATCACCGGAGTTGCATGGTCTTATTTGAACGTAGGGCTCATCGCATGGCCAATATGTCACTTCAGAGCACAGAGATGCCATTAGTGTGGCTTTGCCAAGAGCTTGAACAGACGGCAAAGCAAGCTGATATCTTGGATCTTGTAGATGTATGGGACAGGTACTGTGACATAGCTCAAGAGAGTCAGCTAGATATACCACCTTCTTTTCTGTCGGCGGAATACATTCAAGGATAAATTAGTCAATCAACTTGAGGGCATATTTGATTTTGTTGTTCTGCAGGATCACCCTCGAAATGAACCTCGTACTGTAATGGTTCCATCAAAATTCCGGCATATTCCACTGTCAGCAATGATGAAAGATGACACCACCAATTGCAATAGAGTCATTCCTTCATTCCAACATGAGGAACAGGATATGTTTCTGAACATGGTTCATGTTGCATTGAAGATCCGTGGTGACATGCTGTCACATCCCAAACCAAAAGGGATTGATATCAGTGAGGAGAGAGCAATAGACTGTATACCTAACAACCTGTATATGTTCCTTAACTTATTGCTAGGTGGTCAGCGTCTACTTGATAATGACGATGAACTGGACAATGATAACAATGAAGCAAGACAGAAGTTGAGAATAATCAGCATTGCTCAGGACCTCATGTACACAGCCAGTGGAGACACATTCCTCACTCCAAAGCATATAGGAATGGCCAGTACCCTTCATCAAGCTACAAGATCAAAATAATTGGTTAACATGTTTCACCAGGCAGGTCATGTCATGAGGTATCGTGAGGTAATCCAACTTGACACTGCACTTGCTAAAAAGACATTGGAGACCATGGAGGATGATGGTGCTGTCATTCCGCAAAATTTAGTTAAGGGTCGATTTGTTCATTTCTCAACTGACTACATAGACATTAATGAGTGTACCCTGGATGGAAAAGGCACATTCCATGCCACTCAAGTGGCTGCCTGGCAACGCGGTCCACCTGAAGGTGATCTTCTCAATGGAATTGATCTTTATTCTAAGACAGAAAGCTTAGATATCCCCAAGGCAATGAATGACATCATACCTGCACCAAAAAGCGGAATCACAGAGCGTCCATTTGGTGGTGTGATGGCAGCTGACTGCTTCACACAATCACCTGAAGAATGTCCTGCAGCGCAGAAAGCACATGCTGCTGACATGGCCTTCATTGTGTCAAGGACATCTCACACACCAATGCCATCCTGGACATTTTACAACCAACAGGCAAGCACAGTTAACCCTGAGAAAACTACAGTTGGGTACCTACCTATTATACAGGCTCCTGCATCTGAACTCGATACACTGAACACAGTTGTAAAGCGAGTGATCCATATTGCCAAAGCAATGGAAGAGCAGCATGTCGTTCTGACTGTGGACGAGGCACTGTATCCCAAATTGATGGAGCTGAAGTGGTCAGTAGAGGAATACAAGGATGTGCTTATCCCTTGCCTTGGAGGACTTCATATTGCCATGAACTTTCTTGGTATAATAGGACGACACATGGCTGATTCTGGCCTAAGTGAGCTATGGATAGTGTGTGATCTCTTCCTGCCAGAACACTGAGGATGGCTGGGACTAAGTCCATGTGTCTGCTGCATGCAAATACAAGTCAAACACAAATTAAGGCTTGAAGCAAATCATGAAAAATAATAAAAAAACATTATTAATTACTAAAGAGGACAATTTTCACAATATAAATGATATAAAAGTGGTTCCTTCACAATTGATCTTAAATATGAATATGTCAATATTTCATATATGTCCCATATATGAAAACATAAACAATGACATTTCAGTCTATTTTCTACCTTATTTAGTCAAACATACTGTATATAGCTTTATTATGTTTCAGCACAGTGGTGGCCACCATCTTTAAATGGTCCATTTTGAAGGCTTAGCGGCCATTTTTGAGTTATACATACAGCAGATTTGGATTCAGCAGCCCTTAATACCCCTAGAAAACATGTATGTAATAAATTAACACGATTTGCCTTCGGGGTTCATATTTTTTACACAACTTTAATATTGTGTAAAAAGACTTTATCTTCATATCAGAAATTATCTTGATTGAGTAGTAGGAACAAAACATAAACCTCTGCTTAGTAGTGACAGGTGGGCGTGGCTGAGCTCCTTACTTGACAGGTTTACGACATTCAGTCCCGTTGTGACCTGCTGTCTGTGGTCTCCGGGAGAACCCGTCTGAGCCTCTTCCCCCGCTTTGTCCGGCGTTTCGGCGGTTGGTTCTGTTGTATAAAAAAGCGTTGCTCGAGATCGATGAGGAGGCGCTGCTGGTTGACATCTGATCGGAGAACGGCTGGCGACGGGGAGGGTGTGGAGGTCTGCTTTCTCTGGGTTTGGATGCTGCCGGTGGTGCCGCTGCATCTTGGGATTCGGCGATCCTCCAGGAATAGACTGCTCCTTCTTTGTCTTTTATGTTTTATGACCATTTATTAGTATTTTGCACAACACCATTTCCAGTATTAGCCTAGTAGCCAAAAAGTTAACCCGGACATGTTGAGTACACCAACGTTTTATGTTAGAAATGTTTAGTATGGGTCCCCAGCATGTAGAAACTGCCGGATGCTAACTTGCATATGTTGAGCAATTTTCATAATTGGCATAATATGTGACCATACCATTAACACCATGGAAGCCTGGGGCGGAGTTCTCCATCAAGTTCAAGGTCATGGTCAAGTGCCCAAACCGGAGATTGATAAATAGGACAGAGATTAACACTAGCGCGTCGGAGCGGTCAGGCTGACCGATTTTGAAATTTTGAAGTGGATTTTCTTTGCCCATGAAGTCCTGAGAAAGTTCCCCTTGCATGACTTTTTCTAAATGTTCGATTCAAACCATCTCTGTTTTTTTTTTCATCTGAAACGTTTTGGACATAATTCTACTAAAATGTCTGCTCTTTTTCGGTCCGTGGGACCGCTCTTAGAGCCCTCACCCTTTCTCCCCCACAAGCAGTGCTTTTCACACCTCCCTCCCGGCTGGAGACGGGCATTGTTCAAGCTAATGTGTCATTTGCATTCCAACTAGCCTTCCACATGTAGGCAAACTTACATTACAAACTTACATAAACTAAATGTTGTTTTAGATGTTATATTTGTTATATGCGGTTTGCAGAAATAACGATATCTGCCTTTATTTCTCGAAACGGAAAAAGAAATATGGTGTGTGGTATTGTTTCCACCAAGCGCATAGCTCAATAGATATAAATACATGTTGACTATACACGCCATCTTTAGCATAATTATGTTGGAATAATAAAGTTTATAGCATTGTGACTATGTCGCGCATATTCATTTCATATATCAGCGCATCAAAAATATGGTGAAATATGGTGTATTGACTGACTGGCGTATTGTTTCAACCAAACGCATAGCTCAATAGATATAAATCCATGTTGACTATACACGCCATCTTTATAGCATAATTATGTAAGGTGGCGATGATCAAAATGAATCAATTATCCTGGAATAATAAAGTTTATAGCATGGTCTGTTTGACCCGACCGACATTTCCTTGGAGCGAGAATGTTCGCCGATGCGCGAATCAGCGCGATGCCAAATAAAAATGACAGTGTTTGAAATCAGTCCAACCCGATAGACGTCCCGAACTTCTAAATGTTTTGTCAGTAAGAAGAACAGTTCTGTCCGTCCTTCGTCTGTAAACTTTTCTGCACGCGACCAGTGGAACTGATTTCCACGCATCACGGCTCTCTTTTTTTCTCTCTCCCTCTCTCTCTCCCTCTCTCGTGGAGAGGGAGAAAATATCCAAGTAACTGACGGTGAGGTATGCGGAAGTGCATTTTAGATAACGCTGTAGCACTATTTGTGGCGGTGATGCGTCACATGACTTGATCTATCCTATGGTGTATATATAAACCGTGCTGCTGCTATGGACCTTTCTGCTGGCACAATAAATCAAATATATATAAATGACATCGATCATAGGCGGCGGGTATGTAAGGCTAGGCCAGGCTTAGCCTTCCCAAAAATTATGCTGGGTATTTTTTAAATATATATAGGCTAATATGTGCGCAGCATTATATAGAAGGCTAGCCGATCCCAAACTCCCAACTCCTTTGTCTGTAGCCTAAACTTTTCTGATTTGCACGCACGCACAGCTCTTTCCTTTTTTTGGCACAATCAATCAAATATATATTAATTACATCGATGTTTCCCCCTCTATATAAAATGACAATATATAACTAATGTCGTATTTCGTCTGAGCAATGAATTCGTTGGAATGTAACATTTAGAAGACAATTGCAAGCCGTCAACGGGTGCAGAGAGAGGTGTGAAGATCATTAGACAGTGGGGGAGACAATGGCCAATCAAATAGCACGAAAAACACCGGTCAGCCTGACCGTTAGCCGTCATATTAGTAGTGCATTTTTTTCAGACATCCTAGTGTTAAGTAGCATCTAAATGCCATAGTTTAATGGTCGTCTGGGGTGTCAGACAACTAATCTAATAGAGAGAGCATGGCCAGTGTGAGACAGAGAGGACATAATTCTCACATAATTAACTAAGTAATGGCTCCCATGCAACAGTGTTGTGACAGCAGGGGCGGGGGGGGATTCAGATTTTACGGGGGCCAGTTTCGAATTGCAGCCATCCGTAGGTGCCCTTTGAGAGCGGTTTTGAAGGAGTCAAGGGATTCGCATGTCTTAATGACAGTTGGTAGGGCGTTCCACATTTTGGTGGCATAGGAGCGAAAAGAATTTAGTCCCTTGTTTGTGCCGAATCTGGGTTGTACATGGTTCGTTGCACTCCCTCTGGTGTTGTGGGTGTGGACTTCGTTAACATTAAGGAAGTATCTAGACAGGTACATGGGTATCTTGGTGGTGTATCGAATCTTGTGGACCAGACCCATTGCAAGATGCTGTACTCTGTCGTCGACCCTAAGCCATTCCAGCCTGTCGAAGTGGGCAGGGGTGAGGTGGGTTCGGGGGGCTAGATCAAGTAGGAGCCTGACCAGTTTGTTTTGGGAAGTCTGGAGCCTGGTTTTAAGGGCCTTTGAGGTGCTGTGGTACCAGGAGGTGCATGCATAGTCAAAGAAACCCTGTACAAGGGCTCCTGTTAAGGTCTTCAAGGTGTTTTTGTTGTTTGTGAGGAGATCCTGTAGAGGAATCTTGTTCTATGGTTGACTTTTTTGATTACGTTGGTGGCCATTTTATCACCGGAAAGATTAGCCTCCAGGATGGAACCTAGGTAGGTAATTTCATCTTTACGTGTGATAACATTGTCACCCACTCTAACCAAGAAGCCATTTGCCTTGCTGAGATTACTAATGGAGCCAAAGAGAATGGATTCAGTTTTTCCCAGGTGTAAAGATAGTTTGTTATCAGCGAGCCAGGTGCAGATTCTACCGAGTTCAGAGCTGAGGGCATTTTCAACCTGCAGTTTGTCCCTGTCCGAGACCAGCAGTGCTGAGTCATCTGCGAACAGGAACAAGTTGCAGTCACAAGCTGAAGTCATGTCGTTTACATATATTAGGAACAGTAGAGGCCCTAGTATATGCTTCCTTGTGGAACGCCACAGCTCACTGGGAGGGGGGGGGGGGGACAGTGTTCCGTTCACTTCCACCATCTGTGAGCTGGAGGTGCTTTATTATTGGCCTGAGAATACATAGTTTACATTGCCAATAATAAGACCAGGGCTGCCAAGTCTCACGCTTTGAGAGTGAGAGTCACGCAATTTGACCTTTTACCACGCACCACGCCACACCTCTCATTTCTCACGCACGCACAATACGCATGCCGAGGGGGGCATAAAATGTGCCAAAAAAGCCAAGCCGGCTCACATAATAACAATTTTCTCCGCGGCTCCGCCGCGTAATAACGCGCACCCATGTGTGCGTCCTCACAAACGGCAAAAATAGCCGATCTGCAGGAGATCATGCAGCACTGTTATATGCAGTAGAAGGGTAACCAGGCAGTGGACCACCAAATCGTCAGCAGGGTCCCTGACTGTGACGCATGGAAATGAGCCATGCAGAGTTTAACATCGCTTCGAAATATTTTTCATGGAAGACAATATAGCCTCCACAAGTTACAACATTAAGTGAGTAAGTCACAAGTGACTATCTCTCTTCTATACTGGTGTGTGGCGTCTCTTGCGTGATATGAGGAACGGTGCCAGTAGCCTACGCACATTATAGGGACAAAGTTGTGTGTGTGTGTGTGAAGGGGGAGGGGCCGCATCGCAACTTGTCGTTATAGTTCTGTTCAGAGAGAGAGAGAGAGAGAGAGAGAGAGAGAGAGAGAGAGAGAGAGAGAGAGAGAGAGAGAGAGAGAGAGAGAGAGAGAGAGAGAGAGAGAGAGAGAGAGAGAGAGAGAGAGAGAGAGAGAGAGAGAGAGAGAGAGAGAGAGAGAGAGAGAGAGAGAGAGAGAGAGAGAGAGAGAGAGAGAGAGAGAGAGAGAGAGAGAGAGAGAGAGAGAGAGAGAGAGAGAGAGAGAGAGAGAGAGAGAGAGAGAGAGAGAGAGAGAGAGAACAGATGTGTGGGCATGGGGAAATTAAAAATAAGGCATTTTCCCAAATTCCAGTTTTCTGACTTTTTATTTCACAACATATTCCCCAATTTCCACTGAGATTATGGGGTGAATGAATGTGGCCAGACCCATCTTCTCTTTCTGTCATAGTGACATTGTCCTGCATCAGATCATGTCCAAATCAGGTTCTCCAATCCCCAGTAGCCTCTTCAGTTTTTTGAAGATTTTTTGAGTGGTGCAACCACTCCCTTACGGAGCTATGTGTGTGGCTGGCTGGGTCTGAGCACTATGTGTGTGGATTGCTGGCTGGCTGGGTCTGAGCACTATGTGTGTGGCTTGCTGGCTGGCTGGCTGGGTCTGAGCACTATGTGTGTGGCTTGCTGGCTGGCTGGGTCTGAGCACGAAAACAGCGTGGTTGTTTTTCACCACCTGTGCGCAACCAAACACACATGCACATATTAACTGTATATATGATGATTTCGGGTGTGCCAGTACAGTACAGTACAGTACAGTACAGTACAGTAGTGGGCCCCCCACATGGTAACTCTGTCATTTCTCTACCGTTTCGGACGCGGGACGGCAGGGACGACAGGAACCGGCCCGGCACCCTGGGCTCTATCCTGTGGGTCTGAAACCCCCCCCCCCCCCCCCCGGGGGCCCCCACACGGAGTTGCACCACTCTAGGGTGGGAGGCCAAATCGACATTAAAAAAGGCCAATTGTTTTCCGCCGTCGAACGCATTAAGACACTAAGGTCTCACTCTTGGCATTTTCTGAAACTTGGCAGCCCTGGGTAAGTTATTTTTTGATTACCAATGGCGATGTGCTTTTTTATCGAAAAGAACTGGGGATCTGTTTCCGTACTATGCGTGCATTCTGGGAACAATGGGCTGGCGTTTGCGGGGTTTTTTGCTTCAGGCCGTTATAAACGATCCGAGTGGGATGTCTTTTATCCCTGCTCGTGCAGTAGTATTGTTTTTCCGTGGGACTGTTCAGGAAGTCCGGTATTTGGTAGTTTTCTTTGTTCACATTTCAGGTCTTTGCTCGCACATTTTCTTCTTTGTGTGCGTGTTTTCTCTTTACGGTGGCTTGCTTGCCGTAAGCGCGTATGCCGGCTACCGTAAAGCGTCGTGAGTTATGGATGGGAATGAAATGGGATGAGGCGTTTCATTTTGTTTTTGTTTTCTGCGGCGAGGAATTTAATGGTAGGGTTAATTAATCATTGATTGTTCGCCTTCATAGATTCGATGCTTTGTTTGACACAAGAAGGGGTCGTTTTTAACTGAGCGGGACAACTGTTTGTTTTTGTTATTTTTGCTATTTTCTACGCACGGTCTAATTACGGTGAGTAGTGTCTTTTACCTTGTTAAAAAGCCGCGAATTTGGTTTGTGATTACCCTGGTGGTGGCGGCCGGAGATGTGCTGTTAAAACGGTGGGTCGTGATTATTTATATGGGTGTTTGCACGTAAAGTACTGGGTGAAACATTTTTACTGAGGTTTTTTTTTTTTTTCGTCTAAAAAGGGGGTCTCAGGGTGGGAAACCTGGGTTTGCGGGTTGGTTGGTTTGGGCAGATGCGCCTGTGAGCGACGGGTTTTGTTGCAGACTCGGCTGATTGGTTTGTCAGCCTTTGTTGTAGATTCACCTGTCGACGGCGCGCTAAAGGGACGTTTGATATCTGCATTTTAATTCTATGAAATTGTGTTTGGATTTGTCCTGGTGCAAAGTCTGTCAAAATGGCGTTTCTGTAGCTGAGAAATGTTATGGTTTGGTTCAGGAGCGACTATTTCTCTGATTTTACAGAGGCGGGGATAAGGGTGTGAGATGGTTACTGTTGTAATCAGTGTGACTGACACTGCCTGTGTTTCGTTAGCACCACCCCCTCAGCTCAGCATATTACGTAGCTAGTCAGGCATAGGGTGAAGCTGTGTATTGCCCAGGTTGCCCACTTCCGGCGTCGGTTCAAACGTTCTGGCGTCGCGTCAAGTTTGTGTTCACTTACAGCGTCGAGGTAAGCCGTAGTTTTAATTAATATAGTGCTGTCTAGTTTCTAGGTTGACTTATGTAAACAACCTCTTACTTACGTTTACCTCTTCTCTTGTTAGACGTTGGTGGAGCTCCGACTTAGAGCGGACAGCTGTCATTGTATGCATGTTGGTATACAGGCTGCTAGAAACAAAGGTAGGCTTGCCTCGTACGGCGATAGCACAAACAACCCGTTGAATCTAAGAAATGGTGCCCCAGTTATTTATGTCAATGCTTATCTCGTTGGTAGACGCTGTGAACGAGAGCCCTGCTAGAGTGTGTGTGTGCGTGGTACACACACGAGCTGGAACGAGAGGCTGCTAGTGTGTGTGATATGAGTCTAGAGGTAGGCTTAGCGTCTGTATTGCGACAGCATTACGTCTTTTTATAATGTGTAAAATGTGAGTTCTCATAATGTGTTTATATTACAAAGATTTATTTTGAACAAAAACCACATCGAGCAACATATACACATAAGCTCAGGTTAAAAAAATAAGAATCTCCATTAGTTAGGCGGTGTAAAGGCCATCAGGTCACTTGGGCAGACACTTTGCCTGATCCGGTCCTTCAGGTTGGGGGTGAACAGGAGGAGGTCTGATTCAGCATTTTGGGCCTCAATGGCAGCCAGTGGTAACTGGGGTGGCAATACCTGGTCCAAATCTGTGGGAGGCATAGCGGCATCCTCCTGCGTTCGCTCATCCCCACGCAGAGCGATAGGACTCTCCATTTCTACATCCACAGGTAGAGACGTTTCTATGGCATCAAAGTTCCTCGCCGACAGGCTGTATCGATCATCATCTGATGGTTGCAAGTATCTCGCCATATCCAAGCCAGGACCATCCTCAACAACTGAGCTGTCTGGAGTGTAATTTTCATGGGCCAGGGTGTAGATGGCACAACAGGGCAGGGAGACACAGTGAAGCTCAGGTCTGCTTCAGGAGACTGGCTGGAGGGAGAAGTGGGCATGCATGGAGCAGGGGAAAGCCTTGGTGAGAGTGGCTGGCTGCCGATCTCTGGCTCCTCTTCTCCATCTTGCACGGGACGAGAAGCAGATTCCAAACTGCTGGCAGCTTCAGTAACTGGAGATTGTTCAGACAGAGTGCAGGGGGTCTGAGGCAGGGCGAGAGCGTGGCGGGCAGGAGTGCGACTACGGTGATCAGGGGAGGAGTAGTTGAGAGGGGAGAGGTTGGACATGGCAATGGATTGGCGGGTCACTCTACCACAGGGAGAAGAAGCCAGAGGCGTCTTGGCAGTACTCAGGCAACTCAGCGATCCTGTCTTGGCTGGGCTTTCCACCTTAAAGAAACCGCCATTAAAGACTACAGTGTCTGTGGCCTGGGTAACTGTTGGGGCTTCAGACACATTGATGCTGGGGGTGTCTTCTGTGACAGCAGCCTGGGCAGCCTTCTCCACCTCTGCAGCCTGCTGCTTGGCCTTCATTGCTGCCTTAACAGCAGCCAGGCGTGACTTGGCCTCGGCATTCGTGCCTACGCCCTTCGGAGCAGCAGCAGCAGCGGGAGGTGGTTTCTTGGCAATCTTCCACCGACGCGGTGCAGGTTTATTTTCCTCCACCCAGCATCTTGCTTCAGCCTCCTCAAACTCCTCCTCCTCAAACTTCCGAAATACATCTTCAACCTGGAAATCCCAGAAACCCTGCAGGTCATTGCAGCTGGTGGGCTGCTCCCCTCGTCCAAGCTCACAGTCATCGACAAGCCCCAGAAATTGGCCAAAACGCTACTTCATGAGCAACCTGGCCTGGCCTGGCCTGGCCTTCTCCACCTCTGCAGCCTGCTGCTTGGCCTTCATTGCTGCCTTAACAGCAGCCAGGCGTGACTTGGCCTCGGCATTCGTGCCTACGCCCTTCGGAGCAGCAGCAGCAGCGGGAGGTGGTTTCTTGGCAATCTTCCACCGACGCGGTGCAGGTTTATTTTCCTCCACCCAGCATCTTGCTTCAGCCTCCTCAAACTCCTCCTCCTCAAACTTCCGAAATACATCTTCAACCTGGAAATCCCAGAAACCCTGCAGGTCATTGCAGCTGGTGGGCTGCTCCCCTCGTCCAAGCTCACAGTCATCGACAAGCCCCAGAAATTGGCCAAAACGCTACTTCATGAGCAACCTGGCCTGGCCTGGCCTGGCCTTCTCCACCTCTGCAGCCTGCTGCTTGGCCTTCATTGCTGCCTTAACAGCAGCCAGGCGTGACTTGGCCTCGGCATTCGTGCCTACGCCCTTCGGAGCAGCAGCAGCAGCGGGAGGTGGTTTCTTGGCAATCTTCCACCGACGCGGTGCAGGTTTATTTTCCTCCACCCAGCATCTTGCTTCAGCCTCCTCAAACTCCTCCTCCTCAAACTTCCGAAATACATCTTCAACCTGGAAATCCCAGAAACCCTGCAGGTCATTGCAGCTGGTGGGCTGCTCCCCTCGTCCAAGCTCACAGTCATCGACAAGCCCCAGAAATTGGCCAAAACGCTACTTCATGAGCAACCTGGCCTGGCCTTCTCCACCTCTGCAGCCTGCTGCTTGGCCTTCATTGCTGCCTTAACAGCAGCCAGGCGTGACTTGGCCTCGGCATTCGTGCCTACGCCCTTCGGAGCAGCAGCAGCAGCGGGAGGTGGTTTCTTGGCAATCTTCCACCGACGCGGTGCAGGTTTATTTTCCTCCACCCAGCATCTTGCTTCAGCCTCCTCAAACTCCTCCTCCTCAAACTTCCGAAATACATCTTCAACCTGGAAATCCCAGAAACCCTGCAGGTCATTGCAGCTGGTGGGCTGCTCCCCTCGTCCAAGCTCACAGTCATCGACAAGCCCCAGAAATTGGCCAAAACGCTACTTCATGAGCAACCTGGCCTGGCCTGGCCTGGCCTTCTCCACCTCTGCAGCCTGCTGCTTGGCCTTCATTGCTGCCTTAACAGCAGCCAGGCGTGACTTGGCCTCGGCATTCGTGCCTACGCCCTTCGGAGCAGCAGCAGCAGCGGGAGGTGGTTTCTTGGCAATCTTCCACCGACGCGGTGCAGGTTTATTTTCCTCCACCCAGCATCTTGCTTCAGCCTCCTCAAACTCCTCCTCCTCAAACTTCCGAAATACATCTTCAACCTGGAAATCCCAGAAACCCTGCAGGTCATTGCAGCTGGTGGGCTGCTCCCCTCGTCCAAGCTCACAGTCATCGACAAGCCCCAGAAATTGGCCAAAACGCTACTTCATGAGCAACCTGGCCTGGCCTGGCCTGGCCTTCTCCACCTCTGCAGCCTGCTGCTTGGCCTTCATTGCTGCCTTAACAGCAGCCAGGCGTGACTTGGCCTCGGCATTCGTGCCTACGCCCTTCGGAGCAGCAGCAGCAGCGGGAGGTGGTTTCTTGGCAATCTTCCACCGACGCGGTGCAGGTTTATTTTCCTCCACCCAGCATCTTGCTTCAGCCTCCTCAAACTCCTCCTCCTCAAACTTCCGAAATACATCTTCAACCTGGAAATCCCAGAAACCCTGCAGGTCATTGCAGCTGGTGGGCTGCTCCCCTCGTCCAAGCTCACAGTCATCGACAAGCCCCAGAAATTGGCCAAAACGCTACTTCATGAGCAACCTGGCCTGGCCTGGCCTGGCCTTCTCCACCTCTGCAGCCTGCTGCTTGGCCTTCATTGCTGCCTTAACAGCAGCCAGGCGTGACTTGGCCTCGGCATTCGTGCCTACGCCCTTCGGAGCAGCAGCAGCAGCAGCGGGAGGTGGTTTCTTGGCAATCTTCCACCGACGCGGTGCAGGTTTATTTTCCTCCACCTTCCTCCACCCAGCATCTTGCTTCAGCCTCCTCAAACTCCTCCTCCTCAAACTTCCGAAATACATCTTCAACCTGGAAATCCCAGAAACCCTGCAGGTCATTGCAGCTGGTGGGCTGCTCCCCTCGTCCAAGCTCACAGTCATCGACAAGCCCCAGAAATTGGCCAAAACGCTACTTCATGAGCAACCTGGCCTGGCCTGGCCTGGCCTTCTCCACCTCTGCAGCCTGCTGCTTGGCCTTCATTGCTGCCTTAACAGCAGCCAGGCGTGACTTGGCCTCGGCATTCGTGCCTACGCCCTTCGGAGCAGCAGCAGCAGCGGGAGGTGGTTTCTTGGCAATCTTCCACCGACGCGGTGCAGGTTTATTTTCCTCCACCCAGCATCTTGCTTCAGCCTCCTCAAACTCCTCCTCCTCAAACTTCCGAAATACATCTTCAACCTGGAAATCCCAGAAACCCTGCAGGTCATTGCAGCTGGTGGGCTGCTCCCCTCGTCCAAGCTCACAGTCATCGACAAGCCCCAGAAATTGGCCAAAACGCTACTTCATGAGCAACCTGGCCTGGCCTGGCCTGGCCTTCTCCACCTCTGCAGCCTGCTGCTTGGCCTTCATTGCTGCCTTAACAGCAGCCAGGCGTGACTTGGCCTCGGCATTCGTGCCTACGCCCTTCGGAGCAGCAGCAGCAGCGGGAGGTGGTTTCTTGGCAATCTTCCACCGACGCGGTGCAGGTTTATTTTCCTCCACCCAGCATCTTGCTTCAGCCTCCTCAAACTCCTCCTCCTCAAACTTCCGAAATACATCTTCAACCTGGAAATCCCAGAAACCCTGCAGGTCATTGCAGCTGGTGGGCTGCTCCCCTCGTCCAAGCTCACAGTCATCGACAAGCCCCAGAAATTGGCCAAAACGCTCCTTCATGAGCAACCTGGCCTGGCCCACTGTTGTGCGCATACGATCCCTCATCTCTTCAGGGATGGAGTCATCGTCCACTTTCACATCCCAGAGCTGACTGAGGGTGGTCAACTTGGCCGTTTCAGTGGTGACCTGTGACCTGAAGTATGGCACGTCATGTTGGGGCTCCTGGGGGCTGGTTGGAGCCTGAGGGGAGCGGTGTGGGGATTTAGGAGGAGACGGTCCACTCGTCTCAGCCTCCAAGAGGGGAACAGGTGGGATGTTCAACATTGAGCTGGGTCTGAGGAAGGTGTCCACAGAGCGTGGAGTAAGCGGCTCGAATTTGAATGTGGAGAGACCAGCAGGGGTCTCAAACACAAACCCTTTAGGGGCAAAGGAGGAGGTACCCTCAGTGGCAGGCCTGGGAGCAAGGGTGTCAGATTCCGCCACCAACTCAGCTTCCTCCTCACGGCGAGTTGATTCTGCACCCTGCTTCACAGCTGCAGTCTCGTCAACCACCACAGTCTTGACAACCACAGCTGCAGTCTCGTCAACCACCACAGTCTCGTCAACCACCACAGTCTCATCAACCACTTTGTTCTTGCCTCTGCCAGTAGAGGTTGCTACAGGCTTAGCATTGCCTCTTGTTGTCCTACCTCCAGCAGGCTTGTCCACGTTTGAGACGGTTGCTGCACCAGCCACTGGCCCTGCTCTAGGGACAGCATTGCCCCTGGTAGCAGCTGGTTGGACTTTGGCTCTGGCAGATTGTACAGATGGTTGGACAACTTTGGCGCTGGTTGTAGCTTGGGCTGGCTGTGGCTGGACAAGAGCTGTGCGGCTCCTGGTCATTCTTCCCACTACAGGCTTGTTTGGCTGCTGGTCCAGCTTTGTTAAACGTGTGCCACGGGTCTGTGGCACTTTCACCGCTGCCTCACAGGGTTTGGCAACTGGAAGCTGTCGGGAGAATGAGTCTGTGGGGTGAAAAATAAGCTTAAAGACCCCCTTACGTTCCTTCTCCCTCGTCTCCTTCTCCTTTATTAAGCTCTTAGTCTCCTTCCATTTTTTAAGCATCTCCAGTCGTTGTGCGACAGCCAAGTCTTTAGCAGACTGTCCAACCCGTGGCGCGGTCTCCTTAACATTGGAGATGTTGACTGCCATGATGGAGGCCTCCAGTGTCGAGTCCAGCTCAGGGACCTGGTCAAGCTGCCTGCGGCTGTTGACGGCACGCTCCCGGTTCTCCTTTTGAGATTGTGATCTCCTCCGGGACATCTTCACCCTGAGCATAGGGGACTGACACTGCCTGTGTTTCGTTAGCACCACCCCCTCAGCTCAGCATATTACGTAGCTAGTCAGGCATAGGGTGAAGCTGTGTATTGCCCAGGTTGCCCACTTCCGGCGTCGGTTCAAACGTTCTGGCGTCGCGTCAAGTTTGTGTTCACTTACAGCGTCGAGACGTTGGTGGAGCTCCGACTTAGAGCGGACAGCTGTCATTGTATGCATGTTGGTATACAGGCTGCTAGAAACAAAGACGCTGTGAACGAGAGCCCTGCTAGAGTGTGTGTGTGTGTGTGTGTGTGCGTGGTACACACACGAGCTGGAACGAGAGGCTGCTAGTGTGTGTGACATGAGTCTAGAGATCATGGTGTGCTGAACGAGCAAACACTGTTCAAACAACCTGGGATGCCCTGACACCTGTTAACAGGGATCGTGTACTGTTGAACCGCTGTTCTTTTTTACCTTTTATTTTGGTTTTAAATTCTATGCTGCTACATTTTTATTCTTTTATACTGTACCTGAAATAGCCCATGTGGCTTTAAACGAGTCCTTAATTGTCGTCTTTACCAAACTTGCTTTAATAGGCATCAAAGACAGACATATACTTGGTTAATGGTTATGCTGCAGACTGGCGCTTGATTACTGCCCCTTTTGCTGTGTTTATGGCTTTTAGCCTTTTGATATTGTTTTGCAGTGATCTTTGCTGTGTTTAAAGCGTTTAATGCCTATTACCTTTGGCTCTGAGTGGCTTCGATTTGCTCATTTGCAGTGTTACCTGTGTGTATGGAACTAATCAAATAAGACATCTCAGTACAGCTATTTACCCAAGTTATGATCTGACTAATTAAGCCTTTTGCAATCTATATTGGTGACATTTGGAAATGTGTTTTGATTAAAGGCCAATACTGTGTACTTTTCTAAATAAAGTTCTATGTACATGAGCAACCGACCATCATTATTCACCATTGTTCACTCAACTGAACACTTACCTTTCGGGTCTCCCACCCTGTAATTTGGAGTGGCGTAGTAACTGTGATACTGGGAGTACGGTGTGACTCCATTTGGTTACACTGTGTTAATATTTTTCCTTTGTGAGGGAGGGTTTTTCGTGCATTGAGTGCATTTTTAGAGGTATGTTTTCACGTTAAGATTTGGTTTGGTGGTTAAGTTTGTAGTTGGTAAAGAAAAAAAAATAAGTTTGTTCCTTTGTTTGTCTGTCAGGCGCCATTTTCTTTTTCTTCTTTGTGTGCGGCCATTTTGGCTGTCTCTTTGATTGGGAAATTTTGGGCGGGAAGGTTGACTGGGTGGTTGTTAAATGGTGAAAGGTTGGGGTGGGGGTTTGGCAAATTGTTGGTGGTTTGTGTTGTATTTTATTCTCAATACGAGGGTTTATATTCTCTATGCATATGATTTGGAGATGTTACAAGAAAAGTACATGAGTATATTGAACTGCAGTAGAGATTCTCAGTCTTTCACATGAAATAGATTTGTTTCAGAATGTAGAATAACAGACAGAACTGAGATTCTAATCCGTTTTATTTTGCTCCAAATATGGAGGAACCTTTGATGCTCCAGCCTTACAGAACATAAACAATTATTTCTTGTCATGGTTTTACACATATTGAACAAAATGTTATAGTCATAACGTTAAAAATAAACAAAAAAAAAGTAAATGTAATGTATACACTATACAGTAACATGTATCAATTATTAAATCATAAATAACAATCAAATAATCTTGGGTAATACCAGTTTTGCATGCCAATAATATGTACTGTAGATGCAAAGCCATTATCTTGACATAATTTTAACATAACCATAACAAAGAATAAACTGATGATCAAAGAAATAATCTTTAACAAACATCTTACAACAGCATTAATTCCAGGAAATCTTTGATCAGGACAAGAAATTAAGAAACAGCATTAATTCCAAGATTCCATCTTTGATCAGAACAATTCTGTAAACGGTCTATTTTCCAAAGCAGATCAAGATACTTCAAACCTGCTTGAGATAAATACCCCAACACACTTATGTCATGGCATGGTTAAGTTACATGAGTGTTTAATTTGAATGCAATTTTAAGAGCAGAGCATAAAAGAGCATTTGAGCAATTCAAACATGCACGACTTATTAACCTGCCATGATAATTTGTGTGCAGCTCACGACAACATTTACAATTTCAATGCAAAAGCCAGCCAGCCAGTTTTATTTTTAGTTAGTTAGTTTAACTTATAGGAATATATATCCATTCTAGCTCTTAAATGTTAAAACGGCTTGCCATGAAAGGTACCTTGAAAGGTACCGTTTGCAGAGGAACCAACGTATACCAGCTTAACTCCTGTAGGTTATATGGGGGTTATTGCTATACTGTTATTAAATACACCATCAAATATTTATTATTCTATTATTCAACTTATTTTTTCAAAAAAATAAACACTATTTTTAAAGAAATATGATTTAATACATTAATGCAATACAAAATCCAATGCAGATACATTACATAAAATATATTTGATTGATGAAATGTGTGTTGTTTCGTTTGTTCAGTCGTAATAAAATAAGTAATACGTACAGAAATATGGTTAAATGAGCTCCACTGAATATACTATTACATATTACAGACTAGTGCTATGGTTCCACTGTGTGAGGGTAGAGTACAAGGAAAATGAGATTAGATGACTAATCTAGAACGTAAAGGTGTCTGTAAAGCGGATGATTTTGGGTTTATAAGTGTCTTTCACTGAGGGATCGCCGTAGTTTATAGTCCTGTACTTTGGTCTCTCGTTGTGGCCGTCTGTTTGAGGCTGGTCTATCTCTGTAGTAGATTGTGTTGGAACTGAGATCTTGCTGCCCTCCAGTGATGATTTGCTTGTGGTGAGCTCAGAAAGAGTAGAACTATGCAAAGCATTGATGTTGTCTTTGTGCTCGAGTGTCTCTCTATCCTCTCTTCCCTTCCCTTCCTCTTCCATCTTCTGCAATTTCTCATCTGCTGAATTGTCTTGTGATGCCATATCGAACACGTGCACTTTAATGTTAGGTACACGTGACTGAAGGTCTTTAAAATACTCTAATGTCGCTGTTCCAGCATTGAGGTCAGTCAGATCATTATCAGAAGATGAAGGACACATGGTAACTGCAAGGGTCATATATCCAGGGTGTGGTTGTGGTTCCGTAAGAGGGGAGGAGCTGGCCTGATCAGGACGTGGAATCAGGTACTTAGGCAGTCCTGTTGCAGTGATATGAACTTGGGATGCATCTAGCTGTCTCACCACCCTGTCTAATACAGAGGTTTGAGCTGTGTACAGACAAAGCCCCTTACTTGGGAGTTTGAGAGTACCATTCCCATCACTATTAGAAGGTCCACATGTACTTGTCTCATTGTTAGAGTATCTTGCAACCACATCAGGAGCTTCCTTTGACTGGGTGGATATATTTTCTGGATGTAGAGATAGGGGGCTTTCTGTGGTCCTGGGTTTAAGTTTCACTAAACATTGCTCAGGAGAGGATTCAACACATTCTAAGTTCCACACAGAAGGACAAGGCAGAGAAATGGCCTCATGCCACTTCACTGAGGTCTCCACCTGAGGTGTAAGTCTTTGAGGCTCTGGGAGTGAACACTCTACAACAGATATCGAATGGAGAAGTTGCTGCAGATTCGCATATTTCAAAATTCGATCTGAAGCCAGCTGGTCCATTACTTGCTTAGCTGGCAATTGATTTAGTTCTATTTGTGTTACATTTTCTCCTGCTGAAAATGTAACACTAATTGGCTGCTCTTCTCTTTGTACTTTCCCTTCTGTGGTGGAATTATTTCCTTTTAGCTGTTGTTCGACAGATTTAGATTTTCTTTCATGAATAATTTGGCCTGAAACTGAAATGCTAACTTGCTGTTCTGGTGTTTGTTGTCCATCTGTGTTTGAATCATATCTTAACTGTTGTCCACCAGCTCTAAATTTAATCTGCTTCAACTGTTTTTGTCCATGGACATTTTGCTGCTCTGGTCTTTGTGGTTCTCTGTCTGTCGTTGAATCATTTCTTATCAGGGTTTGTTCAGCAGATCTCATTTTCACCTGCTTCGATTGTCTTCGTGCGTGGGCAGTTTGATCTGAAACTGTAACATTGTTGGTTTGCTCTGGACTTTGTTTATCTCCATCTGTAGCTGAATCATTTCTTATCAGCTTTAGCCCAGCATATGTCATCTTGACCTGCTTCGGTTGCCTTGGTCTGTGCACAGTTTGATCTGCAACTGTAACATTGCCACATTGCTCCGGTCTCTGTTTATCTCTATCTGTGGTTGAATCGTTTTCTTTGAGCTGTAGTCCAGCAGATGTCATCTTCACCTGCTTCAGTTGTCTTGGTAAATAGACGGTTTGACATTTCTCCTGCTGTTGCTCTTTTCCACTAATAAACTAATAATCTTCTTGATATTACTTGAAACCTTCACTCCTCCCAAAGGCCTTTCATTGGAACATCTCAAGTCACCTCCTTTATAGATGGTTGCCATGGTTTCAAACTTCTCCATTAATGACGATAGCAGAGGCCCTTTTCCAATCTGTCTAGGCTTGATGGACTGTTGCCCCAGTACATTCACTCCCCTTTCTTTCTGCTCAGCCATAGCAAACTTTGCAACTATATTTTTCACACTGCCTCCTCTTAAACTCTCCCTATTGTCCAAAGCAGTCTCTTTGTTTTGAATTTGGAGGCAACAGCCCCCCCCTCTTCCTCTTGAAGCCAGAGCTCCCACATCGCGTTGGTTGGTCATTGGTGGTTTGGGTGTGGATCTCATGAATTTGGATTGGAGGAGTTGGAATGAAGTGAGCCGTCGTGGTGCTTTGTCATCTACTATTTTATCTACTCCATGCTTCTGAAATTTGCTAGAACACTTCCCTCCTCTCTTGTGTTCTGTCATTTTTTGTGCATCAGTGAACCTGGAATTTGACTTTAGTTGAGTTTGTTTAGTTGGAGCCTCAGTCTTGTTTCTCATGTTCCTCTCGGGTTTCCAAGATTCCATTCGTGCCAGTGTGGTTGGCAAAGTTCGGAGTTATGTAGTGAGGAGCTGAAGAAAGATAACTGTGAGAGTACCTGTAGAGGTAGCAGGACTGGTGTCAAGCCGTTTCAAAGACATTGACAGACAAATTTGTCATTCATAATTTCCTTATTACCGCAGTTAGAGAAGCCCTTCTATTGTCAAAATCAGATAACTTGAAGGATTTGATAAGCCCTCATATACACATGTCATAAACACATACTGTACAATGTATATACTCAACTGGTGTGTTCAGTTGAAATAAACCAAATGGGAACAGTGAAAGATCAAAATGCGTTCTGTGTTTTCAGGTTAACATATTATCACATGTAAAATTTGAAGTGGAACAAGTATACACGTATAGCCTATGTGTGGAAATGAAGCCAAGCAAATTTGACAATAAAATTGGTTGGAATATACGTGTTAAGGAGGACCGATTAAGATTTCCATCAATTCACTGAAAGAAAAACGATTTGGGGATCATGAAATTAAAAGTATGCTAAATTAGTTTGAAGCATTTACTGTATGTGAATGTTGGGTACAATACTGGCTGATAAAAGATAGGGCCCAATATGTACCGTTTTGTGTAATGTTTGGAGTGTTTAAAATCAAACTTATTTATAAAGTAACTTCCAAATGTTGCTGTCGGGTGTAAACCTTCTATGTCCAACACAGTTCCTGAAGATTGTAAAATAGCGAAAATACGATCTACAAGCTCACGCCTTGCCTGGAGCTTGAAGAAAGTCTAGTCAACTATTCAACCAGTACAGCACCTCAAAATTCACAAAACTGAACATGAATAACACTTCACATCACAAAGAAGTCAATAACAAAAATAGTCTTTATTTGTATATAAGTTAAAACATTGGTGGAGTGGGCCAGACAGCAGAGCTGGTCCTCTTGTTGAAGCGAGGTTTCTTTGTGTGGAAGATCTCCTCCAGGTTGGGAGGAGAGATGGTGCCAAACAGAGCATGGAGGTCTGGAGGGTTGAGGTACTCTCTGAGGAGAGTTTGCTGCAGTGCTTGACCTTGGGCTGGGTGTTTGTGGCTATCATGCCACCACTTACCTCCCATCCCGATTGTGAAAGCTGTCTCAGTCAGGGGCAGAAAATAAAAGAATTGGAGGTCCGTATCTCGCTCCTCCGCCAGATAAAAAATGATGAGGATTTTCTGGACTTCTTGGCTGTCGCCGCCTCAGGTTTGGCCTCTCCAGAGCACTCAGTGTCTGGCCGCCAATCCATGGGCCTGCCGAAGGAGCCTCCGGGTGTGGATCCACTGCCCAGAGCCGGTGCCATCATCACGGTGGAGGATTGGCCTTCCCTCGGTGCCAAGCCGAAACAGCCTGCTAGTACTACCACCGGTAGGGCTGCATCGGATGCCTGGATTCCAGTCCGCTCCAAGCTCAAGCGGTGTCGAAATACCTCGCTGGTAGTCTCACCACTGCCCAGTCAGCAAAGAACTCCCAAGACAAGAAGAGAGGCCCTGGAAAAAGTCAAACCCATAGACATCTATGAGTCAACCAACCAACAACACTGTCAGATTTCTGTGGATACACGTTCTGCTGTCATTTGTCACATCACTCAAGTTGTTGTGTATTATAATAAGGGGACTGGGGAGACACAGAGGGGGTCGGGACAGTGACATTGTTGACTACAGTTTGGGGTCAGAGTATCGGGGAAAGCGGACGGACGTTCCTGCTGGACTAGGTGTTTTTGATGGCGGCGCTCGTAGTCCATCACCCTGATCACCGTGCTCTTATCTCCTAACCTCCATGGCCAACAATTCCTCAAATTAGAGCGAGGGGCTGGGGAGAGCGCTGGTTTGCTCTTCACCGCAGCTCAGTGACGTCATGTTGTAGTTTTCAGTGAAAGTGGTGGTCACCTTATCACCTAAAACTGGACCCGAGTGGGGACTTTCTTCATCTCGTTTAAATAAATAGCCTACTTCAAAATTAAACTGTAGCTAACATGGCATATGCATAATAATTTTGTATGATGGTCGGATCATCTGGAGTAGCCTATATAGCCTACATATTGTAAACGTCTCACACACACACACACACACACACACACACACACACACACACACACACACACACACACGAATGTTCGGCAGAAAGGAGAGGCAACAAATGTGAGGGTACAAGATATATTTACAAAAAATATAAATCAACAATGTACACCATAATACAACACAATCTATAACTATAAATGCCAAGTCTCTATGTGTACGTGTGCAATCCACGTAACTCGATCCACAAATTCGACACACAAATTCCACCCCACCGCACAACACTCCATATTTGGGCATGCCTGACACAGAACTCCAATAAAACACCACACAATAACAATAAAATTAAAAAAGAGCTCTGTGTGTACGTGTGCAATCCACGTAACTCGATCCACACAATTGACACACACTTTCCACCCCACCGCAGGGGGTGCAGTGCCCGGAGGCCCCTGCCCATGGTCCATATAGAGCGTCGCAGTCCCGCCTCCTACCCTGGACCAGGAAATGAAACCCAATGCATTATTCACATAGACATTTCTTAAAGTATTTATTTAAAGACGGTTACGCCGCGGACAAAGCCAACTCGAGTCGTGACAACTCATGACAACACAAACAATATTTTGGACCAAACAAATAATTAGAAAGAAGAAAAAAACGGCAGGTTACAACACTTTTTTTGTTGTTTTTCTTCTTTGTAATTATTTGTTTGATCCAAAATATTGTTTGTGTTGTCATGAGTTGTCACGACTCGAGTTGGCTTTGTCCGCGGCGTAACCGTCTTTAAATAAATACTTTAAGAAATGTCTATGAGAATAATGCATTGGGTTTAATTTCCTGGTCCAGGGTAGGAGGCGGGACTGCGACGCTCTATAGAGCTGGCCTGTTCTGACCTCACAACACTCCATATTTGGGCATACCCGACACAAAACTCCAATAAAACACCACACCATTACAATAAAATTAAAAAAAGAGCTCTGTGTGTACGTGTGTAATCCACGTAACTCGAAAACCGTTCGCCCCACTGGCTTCAAATTCGACACATGCGTTCCCACCACAGTGCCCAGTGTCAAGTCGGTCAGACCAACGGTTGTCCAGAACCGCCCCGAAAAGGCCTGGGCTCCGGACAGGGCCTCTGCCCATGGTCCATATATGGAGCTGGCCTGTTCTGACCTCACAACACTCCATATTTGGGCATGCATGTTACAGAACACAGAGCATCATGACAATAAAATGTAACAACAAAAAAAAAAGAGCACAACTGGTAACTAAGTAGCTTTTTTGAGATTCTTCTGGTGGGGCCTTCCTTTGTTGTGTATATCTTCAGTACTGAAGGGACAAGCACTTTACACACCTGTTGGGGTGAAAAGCTGGTCCTCTTGTTGAAGCGAGGTTTCTTTGTGTGGAAGATCTCCTCCAGGTTGGGAGAAGAGATGGTGCGAAACAGAGCATGGAGGTCTGGAGGGTTGAGGTACTCTCTGAGAAGTTTGCTGCAGCGCTTGACCTTGGAGAGAAAAAAACAAAAAAAACATTAATTTTACATTAAACTAACTGTAGCTGCCAGTTTGAACACAGCATAAAAGCCAAGATACAGGCCATCATTCACGACGCGTTTTGAGCTTGTAGATCTGATGCTTTTTCATTTGAATCCTGAAAAGAAACCATTTTGGACGTACAGATTTCCACCTGACAGACGATATAATTTCCATTACTTTTCCATTAGGCTAAAACAATAATCGATTTTTTTCAACAAATCAATTTTTGAGGGGCCGTATGTCCAGCTTTTAGTGTGTGTTACGGCCCAATATGTCTATGGGTAATGGGTATGCATAGCATATAAACTGGACAGGAAACCTCACTCAAAAGTTGAAAAAGTCTTTACTTGTATACTCAAAAGGTTATAGAGTTACAAGGGTTTGATCTTGAATACAATTACATGATGGAAGCTAATCGACTTTCAAGTATATTGGCAAACATTTATAATAGAGGATAAGTAGTAGACGATATTATAAATAGGATATATATTTCAAGCGGAACAGTGCAACTTACAATGGTATTGTTTCCCTCTAAAAGAAAATGGAGAGACACAAATAATAAACTCTTAACTTAACTGGAACCTAACATCAACAAAGGGGGAAAACTACAACTTGACCTACAGCTCCTTCCCGAAGGGAACTAACATAAACAAAAGGATAAGCAAAGTTGAAAACAGAATGAAAGTGAACAGCTAGAGTAGTGGTTCCCAAAGTGGGGTCCGGGGACCCCCAGGGGTACTTGAGGGAGTTCCAGGGGGTACCCAGCGAAATGATAATTTGGAGCCAAATGGACCCTTATGGGTCTGCAACTCAGAGAGTGCACAAATGAAACCAAATGGACCCGTTATACGCTCTCAGAGTTAAATTAGCATTGATTTTACAATATAAATTGGGGGTCAATATAAATTGCCGGCTCACCTTCCGCCCAGGACGGAATGGGTTTCCGTGGTGCCGACTCATCATCCGTCGAGTCGGCACTATTCTGGTCCATCCCATAGTCGTCACTGACGGGCAACAGTGACGACTCCAGTCTCCACTGCAGTAGAAACACAACAGAATTATGATCAGCATGCACAACAACACCCGAGGAACGCTTGTGTCAGCATCACTAGATCTTGTTACAATGTCAGTCTACCATTCAGGAATTAGTTTCATATGACAAGGTACCACAAGACATGTTCTGCGAGCGTGTGTGCGTGCTTTACCGGAACATCCATGGTGGCGTTCAGTCCAGTGCCCTCTTCAATTGAACTCTGAACACACACACATCTTAGCTGTCCATCGTGTCCGATGATGACGCTTGCTTCGGGTCGGGGGGGGGGGGGGGGGGGGGGGGGGTTCAGCGTTGTTGCCGCTGATGCCACTTGGTGTGGCTGTCGAGGCCAATGCGCGAGCCGCAGATCTGTCCACAGGCGGAGGAACACCGGCTTCCCTCCGGTGTCGCTGGGCGCGTCTATCGAGCCTCCTCTGTTGGTTGTTGTCGCTTATCTGCGAAATTGCCCTGGCACATGTGACCCGCCAGGCTGAGCGGTCGTGTGCCAGAGCTTCGAGCTGCGTGGGGTTTATGGTAGTGCGCTTTAGGAGGTCTTTGGTGTAGTCCCTGTAGCGCCTCTTCTGTCCACCAGCGGCACGCTTTGCATCATGCAGTTGGCCGTAGAGGACTTGGCGGGGCAGGCGGTGGTCAATTGTTTACATTTTCCAAGAAAAGCCGACTTACCGCAAACTCGTGGGGACATGGACATCCATCTCAAGAAGAAATTTAAAAGTAGAAAAAATAAATAAAAAACTGTATGTTTAAGCTTGATCGTCCGCCGTTATGTTGACAATGTGTTGAATGTTGAATGAGAAAATGTGGATGGTGTGTCCTATCCATCGCAGGTGTTTTTTGGCCACAGCTGCTTCCATGCAGGTGGATTTTGTGTTGTTTAGAATCTCCGTGTGGGGGACTCTGTCCTCCCATGATATTCCAAGGATCCTCTGAAGGCAGCGGATGTGGAAGGCCTCCAGGTTTTTGAAGTGGCGTCGATATGGAGTCCATGTCTCTGCCTGTGTGTCTGGTACACACAAACTGCATTGTAGACGGCAACTTTGGTGCTGACCTTCAGGTTGCGGTTTTCAAAAATCCTACTGCGCAGTCGTCCGAAGGCTGAGGAGGCTTTGTTGATGCGGGTGTGTATTTCGGTGTCGAGGGAGCAGTGTGTGGACAGTGTGGAGCCAAGGTAGGTGAAGTGATCGACTGTTTTGATGGGGGTACCGTTTATGTGGAAGCTGGGGGGTGGAGAGGACTGGGTAGTGAGTTGGGACATGTCTTCAGTTTTTTTGATGTTGACCTGAAGTCCGAAGGATTGGTAAAGAGTGGAAACTGTGTTGAGGGCCTGTTGCATGGATTCTGGGCTGTGTGCTAAGATTGCGCAATCGTCAGCATACTGCAGCTCACAGATTTGGCAGGTCTTTGTCCTGGTGTGGGCCTGGAGGCGTCGGATATTAAAAAGACTTCCATCCAAGCGGTACTGTATTTGAACACCATCTTCGTGTCCTAGGGCGCGGTGGAAGAGAGAAGTGACGGCAGAGAGGAGGAGATTAAATAATACTGGTGCCAGGACACAGCCTTGCTTCACCCCAACATTAACACCGAAAAACTCAGACTGGAGTTCTCCTGAGAGGACTCTGGCTTTCATCCCGTCGTGCAGTTGCTGCAGGACAGAAAGGAACTTGGGTGGTACCCCAAGTTTGGAAAGTTGTTTCCAGAGCATTTCGCGATTGATGGTATCGAATGCTTTGCTGAGGTCAATGAAGGCTATGTGTAGGTCTTTGCGCTGCTCTCTGCTCTTCTCCAGTAACTGCCTTAGGACAAAGACCATGTCAGTGGTAGATCTGCTCTTCCTGAAGCCACATTGTGTCTCCGGGAGAACAGCTTCTGAGATGTGCTCCACCAGCCGGTTGAGCATGATTTTTGCCAGCACTTTCCCTGCGATGGAAAGGAGAGATATTCCGCGGCTGTTCCCACAGACTGCTCTGTCACCTTTGTTTTTATAGATGACCACGATGTTGGCATCCTTCCAGTCCTGTGGGAGGGTCTCATGTTCCCAGATGTTGCAGATGAGGAGGTGTAGGCGGCGCTTGAGGAGGTACCCTCCGCGTTTGAACACCTCTGCCGGGATGCCATCAGGGCCTGGACTTTTGTTGTTCTTCAGGCTCATAATGGCTTGGCTGGTTTCGGAGTACTGTGGTGGAGTGTCGAGGTGCATGAGCGGCGGGAGGTCCGGGAGGTTGTCCAGAATGTGGGGGTCAATGGGGTTGTTGTGATTGAGGAGAGTCTCAAAGTGATTTGCCCAGCGGCCGAGGATCTCTTGGCGGTCCTTGTAAAGGGTGGATCCATCATCTGAACGGACAGGGGCAATTGTCCGCTTCCTAGGGCCGTACAGAGCTTTGATAGCATCATAAAAGCCCTGGGTGTTGTTACAGTCTGCCAAGTTTTGGATCTCTTGTGCCTTCTGCGTCCACCATGTGTCTTCCATGTTCCGGAGAGCACGTTGGGTTGCAGATCTTGCCGCAGCAAAAGTGGCTTTCAGAGTGGAAGATCCAGGGCAGGACAGGAGAGCTTTATGTGCTTGATGTTTTGATTGGAGAAGTGACTGTATTTCAGCAGAGTTACAGTCAAACCAGTCCTGGTGACGTTTCCTTGCGTCCCCAAGTGCTTCTGAGGCTGCGCTGTGGATGGCATGACACAGGACAGGCCATTCAGTGGATTCCTCAGGGATGTTGTCAAGGTTTCCTGCAAGGAGCAGTCGGAGGTTGTTTTGGGTGGTGGGGCTGTTTAGTGCTGCGCAGTTGAGTTTTCGGGTTGCAGCTGTTCTTGGACGACAGGGTTGGATGATCATGCAGAGTTTGGATCTGACCATGCGGTGATCAGTCCAACACTCTGCTCCGCGCATGACTCTGGTGGTGAGAACATCCTGTCTGTCCGTTTGACGGACAATTACATAGTCCAGGAGGTGCCAGTGCTTTGAGCGGGGATGTTGCCAGGTTGTTTTAAGCTTGTTCTTCATCTGGAAGGTGGTGTTAGTGATGACCAGGTCGTGTTCTGCACAGAGGGAGAGGAGCCGTAGCCCGTTGCTGTTCATTTTCCCCACTCCGTGTTGGCCAATAACTTTGTTCCATACCAGGTGCTCCGTACCCACCCTAGCATTGAAGTCTCCCATGAGTATGAGTTTGTCAGTGGTCTGGGTTTTCTGTATGACAGAGTCAAGTGCCCGGTAAAAGTCCTCCTTGGTGTTGTGCTCGGCATCAAGAGTTGGTGCATAAGCACTAATGAGAGTGGCGAAGCGTCCCTTTGTGAGGGGAATACGCCATGTCATCAGTCTTTCATTGATGCCAATGTGGGATTCTGGGATGCTCTGCAGCAGCTTGGTCTTCACAGCGAAACCTACGCCATGGATGCGACGAGTGCCTTCAGGGACCCCTTTCCAGAAGAAGGTGTAACCTGCACCAACCTCTGTCAGGGAGTCCTCTCCATGTAGTCTGGTCTCACTGAGTGCTGCAATGTCGATGTTGTACTTCCCAAGTTCCAGGGCCACAAGTGCTGTCCTACGTTGGGGCCTATCACTGTTGGCCAGGTCCAACAGTGTGCGTACATTCCATGAGGCAATACAAAGACTTTTGTTTATTTTCATTGTTTTTCGACCGCGAGGGGGGATGCTCCGACGGTTGCGGTTTACCGTCCAGAGTTGGAGGAGCAGACAATGTTTGGACCACCTTTTCTAGGTCCTTCCCCTATTCAGGGGAGAGCAGCGTGGGGCTGCTCTGTCACAATGGAAGCTGCCGAGGTGATGCGCTTCTCCATCCCGCAGTCACAGCGACCATCACTCCATTGCCGCCTGTGTGCATGGTTTGACTAGACACTCCCAGCCACATCCTTGGCCTGTGCCTGCCGCCATTCCATATCGCCACAGGGCTGCTTCTTGGGGGGTGGGGGAAGGTAGGGGGGGGGTGAAGCAAGAAGCTTGCGCAGAGGTGGGGATTAAGGTGAAGGTGTGGGTGCGCAGTCCTCACTTCCACCATCTTCGCTCCAACCAGGTGGACTTCCAGTGGCATGAGAAACCCATGACGACCTTCAATCTGGCTGGAGTTGCAGGGGACTGCCGGTGATCCGGTATTTTGGACTCCGCCTGTGCCTGTCCCCATGTGCAGATTTTATTTCGGGGTTTACTCCCCTAGCCAAAGCACCCTCCCAGGTTTACCCACATGGCAGTGGGGCAGTGGTGTGTTGGTGGGGCCCACTGCTGCCCGGCGATCCCCTTCCTTTTAGCCTGGAGTCGCGGGACTCCAGTTACCGTGTGCTGCCACGAGGAGGCAAGGGAGGGGTCTTGGTGAAGGAGAGGCTATGTACTGACCTCGGAAGACTTACACACTCGGCTTCCTTTACCCAAACTGGGTTGGTCAGCGGCAGGAACTAAGGGAGGGGGGCCACATGCATCCCTACATGCAACGTCTCTCTAGCGTGCTGCACTGGACGCATCACTACACCCTGCGGGCAGGCCGCGCACACACTGTTGTATATATACTTTATTTGTATATAAGTTAAAACATTGGTGGAGTGGGCCAGACAGCAGAGCTGGTCCTCTTGTTGAAGCGAGGTTTCTTTGTGTGGAAGATCTCCTCCAGGTTGGGAGAAGAGATGGTGCCAAACAGAGCATGGAGGTCTGGAGGGTTGAGGTACTCTCTGAGAAGTTTGCTGCAGCGCTTGACCTTGGAGAGAAAAAAACAAAAAAAACATAAATTTTACATTAAACTAACTGTAGCTGCCAGTTTGAACACAGCATAAAAGCCAAGATACAGGCCATCATTCACGACGCGTTTTGAGCTTGTAGATCTGATGCTTTTTCATTTGAATCCTGAAAAGAAACCATTTTGGACGTACAGATTTCCACCTGACAGACGATATAATTTCCATTACTTTTCCATTAGGCTAAAACAATAATCGATTTTTTTCAACAAATCAATTTTTGAGGGGCCGTATGTCCAGCTTTTAGTGTGTGTTACGGCCCAATATGTCTAGGGGTAATGGGTATGCATAACATATAAACTGGACAGGAAACCTCACTCAAAAGTTGAAAAAGTCTTTACTTGTATACTCAAAAGGTTATAGAGTTACAAGGGTTTGATCTTGAATACAATTACATGATGGAAGCTAATCGACTTTCAAGTATATTGGCAAACATTTATAATAGAGGATAAGTAGTAGACGATATTATAAATAGGATATATATTTCAAGCGGAACAGTGCAACTTACAATGGTATTGTTTCCCTCTAAAAGAAAATGGAGAGACACAAATAATAAACTCTTAACTTAACTGGAACCTAACATCAACAAAGGGGGAAAACTACAACTTGACCTACAGCTCCTTCCCGAAGGGAACTAACATAAACAAAAGGATAAGCAAAGTTGAAAACAGAATGAAAGTGAACAGCTAGAGTAGTGGTTCCCAAAGTGGGGTCCGGGGACCCCCAGGGGTACTTGAGGGAGTTCCAGGGGGTACCCAGCGAAATGATAATTTGGAGCCAAATGGACCCTTATGGGTCTGCAACTCAGAGAGTGCACAAATGGAACCAAATGGACCCGTTATACGCTCTCAGAGTTAAATTAGCATTGATTTTACAATATAAATTGGGGGTCAATATAAATTGCCGGCTCACCTTCCGCCCAGGACGGAATGGGTTTCCGTGGTGCCGACTCATCATCCGTCGAGTCGGCACTATTCTGGTCCATCCCATAGTCGTCACTGACGGGCAACAGTGACGACTCCAGTCTCCACTGCAGTAGAAACACAACAGAATTATGATCAGCATGCACAACAACACCCGAGGAACGCTTGTGTCAGCATCACTAGATCTTGTTACAATGTCAGTCTACCATTCAGGAATTAGTTTCATATGACAAGGTACCACAAGACATGTTCTGCGAGCGTGTGTGCGTGCTTTACCGGAACATCCATGGTGGCGTTCAGTCCAGTGCCCTCTTCAATTGAACTCTGAACACACACACATCTTAGCTGTCCATCGTGTCCGATGATGACGCTTGCTTCGGGTCGGGGGGGGGGGGGGGGGGGGGTTCAGCGTTGTTGCCGCTGATGCCACTTGGTGTGGCTGTCGAGGCCAATGCGCGAGCCGCAGATCTGTCCACAGGCGGAGGAACACCGGCTTCCCTCCGGTGTCGCTGGGCGCGTCTATCGAGCCTCCTCTGTTGGTTGTTGTCGCTTATCTGCGAAATTGCCCTGGCACATGTGACCCGCCAGGCTGAGCGGTCGTGTGCCAGAGCTTCGAGCTGCGTGGGGTTTATGGTAGTGCGCTTTAGGAGGTCTTTGGTGTAGTCCCTGTAGCGGCTCTTCTGTCCACCAGCGGCACGCTTTGCATCATGCAGTTGGCCGTAGAGGACTTGGCGGGGCAGGCGGTGGTCAATTGTTTACATTTTCCAAGAAAAGCCGACTTACCGCAAACTCGTGGGGACATGGACATCCATCTCAAGAAGAAATTTAAAAGTAGAAAAAATAAATAAAAAACTGTATGTTTAAGCTTGATCGTCCGCCGTTATGTTGACAATGTGTTGAATGTTGAATGAGAAAATGTGGATGGTGTGTCCTATCCATCGCAGGTGTTTTTTGGCCACAGCTGCTTCCATGCAGGTGGATTTTGTGTTGTTTAGAATCTCCGTGTGGGGGACTCTGTCCTCCCAGGATATTCCAAGGATCCTCTGAAGGCAGCGGATGTGGAAGGCCTCCAGGTTTTTGAAGTGGCGTCGATATGGAGTCCATGTCTCTGCCTGTATGTCTGGTAGACACACAAACTGCATTGTAGACGGCAACTTTGGTGCTGACCTTCAGGTTGCGGTTTTCAAAAACCCTACTGCGCAGTCGTCCGAAGGCTGAGGAGGCTTTGTTGATGCGGGTGTGTATTTCGGTGTCGAGGGAGCAGTGTGTGGACAGTGTGGAGCCAAGGTAGGTGAAGTGATCGACTGTTTTGATGGGGGTACCGTTTATGTGGAAGCTGGGGGGTGGAGAGGACTGGGTAGTGAGTTGGGACATGTCTTCAGTTTTTTTGATGTTGACCTGAAGTCCGAAGGATTGGTAAAGAGTGGAAACTGTGTTGAGGGCCTGTTGCATGGATTCTGGGCTGTGTGCTAAGATTGCGCAATCGTCAGCATACTGCAGCTCACAGATTTGGCAGGTCTTTGTCCTGGTGTGGGCCTGGAGGCGTCGGATATTAAAAAGACTTCCATCCAAGCGGTACTGTATTTGAACACCATCTTCGTGTCCTAGGGCGCGGTGGAAGAGAGAAGTGACGGCAGAGAGGAGGAGATTAAATAATACTGGTGCCAGGACACAGCCTTGCTTCACCCCAACATTAACACCGAAAAACTCAGACTGGAGTTCTCCTGAGAGGACTCTGGCTTTCATCCCGTCGTGCAGTTGCTGCAGGACAGAAAGGAACTTGGGTGGTACCCCAAGTTTGGAAAGTTGTTTCCAGAGCATTTCGCGATTGATGGTATCGAATGCTTTGCTGAGGTCAATGAAGGCTATGTGTAGGTCTTTGCGCTGCTCTCTGCTCTTCTCCAGTAACTGCCTTAGGACAAAGACCATGTCAGTGGTAGATCTGCTCTTCCTGAAGCCACAAGAGATGAGGGTATCTATCCAAGTCAGGGCTTGAAAGAAAGTAATAATAATAATAATAATAATAATAATAATAATAATAATAATTAACTCACGTTAATTAGGTAGCCCCTCTCATCATCCCCGATAACGTCCTCCAGCAGCTCTTTGACCTGCAGCTTGGTCAGGGCGCTCGGGCGTTTCCCATAAAGGGAGATTATGTAGGCCCCCAGGAACCCGTAGAGGCGGTTGGCCACAGTCATAAAGCCGCCCACTCGTCTGGTCTGGGTGGGAGGGGCAGCCTCCAGCTCAGCTGTTAGAACAAACTCAACCAATGCTAACCATAACATACCATGCATGTCCTCCTTCTCTCCTCTATCTCCAGATGAGGTCCTGAAACTAGTCACATCCACTAGACCTACCACCTGTCCTCTCGACCCCGCCCCGTCTCCAATCTTCCAGACCATCGCACCCGACCTGCTCCCCTTCATCACTTCCATTATCAACACCTCAGTAACCTCAGGCTGCGTCCCATCTGCCTTCAAGTCAGCCAGGGTATCACCACTCCTCAAAAAACCAACTCTTGACCCCTCAGATGTCAAGAACTACAGACCGGTATCACTCCTTTCCTTTCTTTCCAAAACCCTTGAACGTGTTGTCTCTAACCAGCTTTCTCTCCATCTCTCAGAGAACAACCTGCTGGATCCCAACCAGTCAGGATTCAAGAAGGCACACTCCACGGAAACTGCACTCCTCGCAGTCACAGAAGCACTACATGCTGCCCAGGCTGCTTCCCACTCTGCAGTCCTGATTCTCCTAGACCTATCGGCGGCATTTGACACAGTGAACCACCAGCTGCTCCTAGGCACCCTAGCTGATCTAGGCATAGGCGGGACGGCGCTGAAGTGGTTCTCCTCCTACCTCTCTGACCGGACTTACCAGGTTTCTTGGAAAGGTTTGCTATCACCCCCCCGCACCCTCCAAACTGGGGTCCCACAGGGCTCTGTACTTGGTCCCCTCCTCTTCTCACTGTACACTAAATCCCTTGGCACCATCATCTCTGCTCACAATATATCCTATCACTGCTATGCCGATGACACACAACTGTTTCTATCCTTCCCCCCCTCTGCCACCCAGGTAGAAGAGCGCATCACTGCATGCCTGGCTGACATCTCACAGTGGATGTCTTCCAACCACCTCAAGCTGAACCCAGACAAGACTGAGCTTCTGTTCTTCCCAGCTAAGTCCTGCCCTATGCGGGAGCTAACTATCTCCGTAGACAACGCCCTGGTAAAGTCTGTCCCGACAGCCAGGAACCTTGGTGTTGTCCTGGACAGTCAGCTCTCGTTCAAAACACACATCACAGCTGTCACTAGATCCTGTAGGTTTACACTCTACAACATACGACGAATTAGACCGTTCCTCACCCAGGAGTCAGCCCAGCTCCTAATCCAGACAACAGTCTTGTCAAAACTTGACTATTGCAACTCCCTCCTTACTGGCCTACCGGCATGTGCACTTAAGCCCCTCCAACTGATCCAAAATGCCGCAGCACGCTTGGTCTTCAACCAACCAAAATTCTCACACGTCTCCCCCCTTCTCCGCTCGCTCCATTGGCTCCCGGTCGCTGCCCGCACAGAATACAAAACTCTGATGCTGGCATTCAAAGCAACCAAAGGCATGGCCCCCCCATATCTCACAAGTATGATCGTACCCTACAAACCCTCCCGCTCACTCAGATCAGCCAACGCAGGGAAGCTGGAGGTACCTTCACTAAAAACGCCGGGACAACGCTCCACACGTCCCAAACTCTTCTCCCTTCTGGCTCCAAAACTATGGAATGCACTTCCCATTGCAGTCAGAACTGCAGCCTCACTCCCAATCTTCCGCCGTAGTCTGAAAACCCACCTCTTCAGACTCCACCATGGCCCGTAGCACTTGCCCTAGCCTAGCCCCTTAGATAGCACATTATGTAGACTTAGATAGTATTTTAAACAGACTTATAGCTTGTTATGTAGACAGCTCTAGAATTGCACTTTATGTAGTCATAGCACTTTATAGTACACATGTATAATATATTATATAGTATAGTATGTATAGTTTACATAGATACTCCACTGTTACGTTCTTAGTTTACGCATGATTCATGATAACTACTTTTTATACATGTGATGTATGCCATGCTTTTTGTTATTGCTTAATGTAAGTCGCTCTGGATTAAGAGCGTCTGCTAAATGCCTAAATTGTAAATTGTAATTGTAAACATTGATTAGATATAGCAGAAAATGTTTATTAGTACATTTGACTTATCACATATTTACATTAAGCAGAGATGTATTTAAAAGGTTACCAAGGATTTTAGGGATCATCTCCCTGCTCCTCTCCCTGCATGTGGCCAGGACGTCTTGTGGGATGAGGGCCCTCTCCTTTTGTTGAAACCTTGAAAGCAGATTAAAAGTTAAGACAAATGATTCAATCTGTGATCTTTCTCAATGCAAGCATTTGAACGGCCCCCAGGGGCAAAACACCAACTTCAGCTCATTAGACCACCTTCTTTCAACTTATGGCACTTACACGTAGACTAACTGTTAGTTGAAACAGTCACCAGTGGGCCTTCTTAGGGCCTAGACGTCTAGGATAAGACATATAGGCTCTTTTTGGGACTGGGAACAACACATTGAAAGATCGGAGTGCAGGCCTGTCAGGGGTCAACCACTATTGTAGCAAAAGGAAATCATTACCTCACTCTGCCATACCGCCAGCTCCTTGTTGAGGCCCTTGCCAATGGCCTGGACCCTCATTAGAGTCAACCTCACTTGCGAGGGAGCAGTGTGTGGACAGTGTGGAGCCAAGGTAGGTGAAGTGATCGACTGTTTTGATGGGGGTACCGTTTATGTGGAAGCTGGGGGGTGGAGAGGACTGGGTAGTGAGTTGGGACATGTCTTCAGTTTTTTTGATGTTGACCTGAAGTCCGAAGGATTGGTAAAGAGTGGAAACTGTGTTGAGGGCCTGTTGCATGGATTCTGGGCTGTGTGCTAAGATTGCGCAATCGTCAGCATACTGCAGCTCACAGATTTGGCAGGTCTTTGTCCTGGTGTGGGCCTGGAGGCGTCGGATATTAAAAAGACTTCCATCCAAGCGGTACTGTATTTGAACACCATCTTCGTGTCCTAGGGCGCGGTGGAAGAGAGAAGTGACGGCAGAGAGGAGGAGATTAAATAATACTGGTGCCAGGACACAGCCTTGCTTCACCCCAACATTAACACCGAAAAACTCAGACTGGAGTTCTCCTGAGAGGACTCTGGCTTTCATCCCGTCGTGCAGTTGCTGCAGGACAGAAAGGAACTTGGGTGGTACCCCAAGTTTGGAAAGTTGTTTCCAGAGCATTTCGCGATTGATGGTATCGAATGCTTTGCTGAGGTCAATGAAGGCTATGTGTAGGTCTTTGCGCTGCTCTCTGCTCTTCTCCAGTAACTGCCTTAGGACAAAGACCATGTCAGTGGTAGATCTGCTCTTCCTGAAGCCACAAGAGATGAGGGTATCTATCCAAGTCAGGGCTTGAAAGAAAGTAATAATAATAATAATAATAATAATAATTAACTCACGTTAATTAGGTAGCCCCTCTCATCATCCCCGATAACGTCCTCCAGCAGCTCTTTGACCTGCAGCTTGGTCAGGGCGCTCGGGCGTTTCCCATAAAGGGAGATTATGTAGGCCCCCAGGAACCCGTAGAGGCGGTTGGCCACAGTCATAAAGCCGCCCACTCGTCTGGTCTGGGTGGGAGGGGCAGCCTCCAGCTCAGCTGTTAGAACAAACATTGATTAGATATAGCAGAAAATGTTTATTAGTACATTTGACTTATCACATATTTACATTAAGCAGAGATGTATTTAAAAGGTTACCAAGGATTTTAGGGATCATCTCCCTGCTCCTCTCCCTGCATGTGGCCAGGACGTCTTGAGGGATGAGGGCCCTCTCCTTTTGTTGAAACCTTGAAAGCAGATTAAAAGTTAAGACAAATGATTCAATCTGTGATCTTTCTCAATGCAAGCATTTGAACGGCCCCCAGGGGCAAAACACCAACTTCAGCTCATTAGACCACCTTCTTTCAACTTATGGCACTTACACGTAGACTAACTGTTAGTTGAAACAGTCACCAGTGGGCCTTCTTAGGGCCTAGACGTCTAGGATAAGACATATAGGCTCTTTTTGGGACTGGGAACAACACATTGAAAGATCGGAGTGCAGACCTGTCAGGGGTCAACCACTATTGTAGCAAAAGGAAATCATTACCTCACTCTGCCATACCGCCAGCTCCTTGTTGAGGCCCTTGCCAATGGCCTGGACCCTCATTAGAGTCAACCTCACTTGCGCCTCCTTGATCCTTGAGCCTTCCGGGCGCTCGTGAAGGAAGTAGGTCAGAAACTTTGCAAAATCTGAATAATATTTGACCTTTGTGGTCAGCTTCTTCCCTGCCATGTCGAGGACCTCTTCCAGTCTGAAAAAGAATGCAGTCAGCTTGAGAGACAATCTTCATCATGAGAGACAATGGCCATTAGGAGTACACAGCATCTGAAGGGGCCCCATGGGGCAAAGCACCGACTGCAGTTAATTTGACCACTTCCTTTCAACTTTAGGCACTCTTAAACCATTGCTTCAGATCCATTTAACTTGACCACTTTTTTCAACTTTAAGCACTCTTGCGCTATTGATTCAGTTTCAGATAATTTGACCACCTCCTTTCAACTTTAGGCACTCTTAAACCATTGCTTCAGATCCATTTAACTTGACCACTTTCTTTCAACTTTGGGCACTCTAAACGTTGTGTAAGCTATACTTACCGCTTGAGTTGTTCACCGTGGTTCAGGAAGGTCCATTGATAGAAGGCGCCGCCCCTGCCAGCATCCTGCCACCCTAACATGAAATATTTCAAGATGGCCTTAATGCGATTATACGATGAAATAGCATTTTCTTTTGGCTTTGGCGTCCGGTCGGTGAGCAGCAGGAATTCCAGCCAATTCTTCAGAACCCTTTCTGTTGAGAGAGAGACAGATATAAAAATGTTAAGATTCAGTTTGCCTCTGCCTTTGAATAGGTAAATGTAACTCCGAACAGGTATTTATAAACATGTAAGAAATGTATTACCAACGCGTTCTCCAACATGAAGTCTCCGCGCGTTGGCCCCCTTGCCCACCCCCTCAAATAACACCACATAGTGTGGGTACCGGCCCTTTGATTTGAGGGGAGACTGCTTAGGGAGGGGTGCAGGAGTGGAGGGATGTGCGTTAGTGGGGGGTGGTGGAGGAGTGAGGGTTGAGCGTGAGGAGTGAGGGGTGGTGAGTGGGCCAGTTGGAGTGAGCTGGTGATCCCTCTTGCTTACATTCCTCCCTGGGAGGAATTAAATCAAAGCATAAAGAGTTTAGTGGCTGGGATAGTTGAGAGGGAACTACAAGTTGCACTTGATTCAATCTTACCTTCCCCAGAGCTCTGCTCCCTGAGGGGGGGAGTGGATGGTAGGCACTCCACATCAGTAAAGAGAGGAGAGCAGCTCCTAGCTGACTTTTCCTTGCTCACGTCCCACTCTGAGAAGGTAAGGTAAGGTAATTTTATTTATAGAGCGCCTTTCGAAAAAAATATTTGCAGTACAAATGAGTTTTTAAGAGCTTCTTAAAGTTCTCGGGTTAGGGTTAAGTTGCACTTGATTCAATCTTACCTTCTCCAGAGCTACAACTGCTCCTGCTCCCAGAGCTAATGTACACTGCTTGTGAGGAAGCCTCCGCTTCACCCACTTTCTCTGGCGTTTTCCAGCTTGTCTTCCGGGGGGGGAAGTGCGCCTCTAGGAGGACAGCCAGGGGCTTACCTGAAAGCCCTTGCCCTGAGGCTCTCGTCTTTGGGCGTTTGTGAGAGGTCTGAAAGAGGGAGTAAACCCACCAGAATCATGGTGTCAAGTAAGGTTGTTAAGACATTGTATGTACCATTACTTTATTGCTTCAGTTCATTCGACTACCTCCTCTCAACTTCGGGCACTCTTAAACCATTGCTTCAGATCCATTTAACTTGACCACTTTTTTCAACTTTAAGCACTCTTGCGCTATTGATTCAGTTTCAGATAATTTGACCACCTCCTTTCAACTTTAGGCACTCTTAAACCATTGCTTCAGATCCATTTAACTTGACCACTTTTTTCAACTTTAAGCACTCTTGCGCTATTGATTCAGTTTCAGATAATTTGACCACCTCCTTTCAACTTTAGGCACTCTTAAACCATTGCTTCAGATCCATTTAACTTGACCACTTTTTTCAACTTTAAGCACTCTTGCGCTATTGATTCAGTTTCAGATAATTTGACCACCTCCTTTCAACTTCGGGCACTCTTACACCATTACTTCAACTTCAGTTCATTTGGCAAGATAAATTGTGTAATGTACACAAAGTAGAGTTTGAAATACCGGTAGAGGCGAGTCATCCTCTGAGGACGAAGACACGAGCGGGTCCTCGACGGGTCTCTTCCTCTTCCTCGCGGAACGGGCCTTGGAACGGCCTTTGGCTGTGGCTCGATCGGGATCCTGGGGCTGGAAAGAGGGAGTGAACACTTCAACTTCAGTTCATTTGGCAAGATAAATTGCAGAGTGTACGCTATGTAGAGTATGTATTGGGGTGAACCTATGGAATAACCTGGACAATGAACTAAAATTAAGCAATTCAATCATAAAATTCAAGAGAACTTATAAAACAAGGGTAATTGAGGGCTATAAGGAATCACTCTAAGAGTTAATTATATAGTAATAGTAACTATGCAGTATATATGTGTATCCCTGTACGTATACTCAAACTCAAACAGTATACATGTATATGAGGCAACCACTT